>NC_134335.1:6097724-6447557 GCF_964195595.1 Calonectris borealis | reverse complement strand
CTTCTAGTGCTTTGGCTCCTTATTGGGCTGGCAAGATAGTTTATCCTGACCTATTAAAAGCTTAATCTACAAACATCCATCAGAGAGCAGAAGACGTTGGTGCCTTCTTCTTCCTGAAACTCAGCAAGTGGCTGCATTTTGTTTTCTTTCTTTTTTTTTAACGCAGAAAATTGTTCTCTTCGGTTTACTGCCTGACATCAGTGGCGAAGTGCCTTTTTGGGGAGGGATGTTATGGCTTCAGGTTTTGAATTGGTTTCCTTGTGCACTTGTTCCTTCTAGCCGAAAATGCTTTCCAGCACACCGTACGCTGGGGTTGCCATGTCAGAGGACTTGCTAAAAGCCAGTAGTCCTCTCAGTCCCACGATTAGCGACATAAATTTTAATGCGTTCTGGACTTTGATTTCTCATAGGGCACAAAATAAATAGATACTAGCCAGTACCCTATTCTTTTGCTGCCAGAATTTCTTCAGGTTTTATTATTTACTGCAGGCCATTGTTACTGAGTTGAATGGGTCAATAGTGATGCTGAGAAAGAATGCATGAAATCGGTGGAGATTCCAAATCCATCTTTATTTGTCTCTAACCTGGAGCACTATGTATTCTGCAGAGCCAGAGGCCGAGGTCGTGGGCGAGGAAAGAGGAGGTTTGGACCAGGCAGACGCCCAGGGCGCCCTCCCAAATTCATGCGTATGGAAGCAACCAGTGAAAATGGGGAAAAGTGTGAAGAAGGGACGCAGGTATATTTTTGGGGATGGGGAGGAGGGAAAAAAAAAATCACGTGGGATGTAAACTCTTGACTAAAAGAATTTGGGCCCTCAGTCCAAATTGAGGGTGTGCTTTGGATTTATACCCAAGTAATTCTTGGTTTCCTAGCTGTGATTCTCTGCCAGGGAAGCACGCTACTTTCCTTCTATAAAAACTGTAAAATCACTTGCATTTCTACCGCAACTTTCATCCCAAAGCACTTAGCAGTGAGATAGGTTATTGCGGCAGTTTAGCAGCATCGCAAAAGTAATTTAGACAGTAAAACTGTAATGGGGATTTAGGTTCGTATTTGTCCTTTCTGGAACGTGAGGTCAGAGCCTGCTCTTATAACTGTTGCTGGTAGAATTAAATCAATTTGAGCTATGATTCTTTATGATGTTTTAATATTAACAAAAGGGCCTCCTGTAGGCTTTCTTATTGCAAAATGTTCTCTTGCTTGTGGCTGTTGGTTATATTCTGTAGGGACCTAATGTGATGCATTTATCTAAGTAAAATGCCAAATCCTCTCTGCTGCTGACCACGCTTAGGTTACCTCCAAGTCCTTTTATGAAAGGTGTCAGAAGGGATCAGTGGCTCTGTTTTATGACTTAGCTGAAAGCTGGTATCTGGAGTGGTAATTTTTCTCTGGCATCTCACTGGGTCACGGTTCGGTGCTGACTCAGAGGGAGGAATGTGTACGTTGCCCGTGAATGCCTGCCACTCATTTTCTGAGCATGCAGAATGGCCCTAAACGTTGCATTAAGTGCAGACAGTTGCGAGAACACCCTCTTTGCAAGCTGACAAGACAGAAGCCAGCTCCCTTTAGACAAGTAAGCATACTGCTGTTCCCAAACTCTTAACTCCGGAGAGACAGGGCTTACTGGGCGCAGTCCCGTGCTAATGTGTCTGAATGGCCTCTGGACTGGAGGTGGCACGCGTCCTGCCAGCTTGGAGCGTGGCCCAGAGCTAGCTCATGTGTGTCTATACAGTTGAGCAGGGCCATGGTTATGTCCCGAGCGTTTGGAGGTCTGCCTGCCTCGCTAATGACTAGGCACAAGTTCGTCTCCCTGAAAACCTGAGACTCGGGATGCTGCGAGCCCAGTTTAGCGTCAGCAAGTGTGGAAGCTTGCCACGTAGACCAGGACTGGACACTTGGCTGGTGTATTGCTCTACTAAGTGTCTCTATCTGGTAAGCATTCACGGTTTGTAACAGCTGCACTCCTTCTGGCACTTCCCTGTTTTTCTTCTCCCACACCTGCTTTTGCGCTTTGACAGAACCAGCCTTGAGCTGATGTACTTTTGGCGCTCTGTTTCCTAGCTTGTGCTTTTAAGTTTCCTTAGTTGGGTTAAGTGGTGTCAAGGAAGGATCTCTGGTTTTGTCTTGTAATACGAGAGGATTCCATCCCAGAGGAGTTACTGGAATTTATACGGAAAGAATGTAGACTTCTGCTATGTTCTTCCTGCTCCCGACGCTCTCCCTTTTCTCTGATGCAAAAAAGAAGGAAAACAGCTTTGTGTGATAAATATAAGTGATGTATGCAGCTGGGTAGATGAGAGTACGCAGAGCTTGGAAACCGGATAGCAAAACACACAATGCACAGTGTAATGATCTCGTTTGTCACTCTCCGGTTCAGCACTCCAGCTAGTTTGTTGGAAAGGAGAAGACACTGCATAACAATACATGATAATGTTTCAAAGTGACAACAATTTCAACGAGATGGAAATTCTCTGCTCTCCCTGGTGTGTGCGAGTCGCTTTGGTCTTAATTTCTCACAGGTCAGCCTACGTCATCTTTGGTTAAAGCAGTAACAGGGTCACAAGTGCAGAAGAACTTGCTTGGCTATTCACAGCTGGGTTGTTTTGATTGTCTGTGTCCGATCAGACAATATCATGGCCAAGAGAGTCGCCCACCTGCAGCACTTCTTCCCTAGCGCCCTGGATCTTGTTGCTGTAGGTGGAGGTGATCTGCTGAGAGCATCAATGGAACACAGTAGGAAAGCGTTAGTGTAGACACATTTTGTTTATAGCTTGTGATTAAATATGTAGAAATCATGTCTGCTGAGTATTATCAAAGCGTTTTTCAGTGGGTGGGGGGAATAATCACTGGTTGTATGATTTGCGATTTCAGGACTTGCTGCATTTTTCCAGCAAGGGGCAGTTTGATGAGGCCGGACAAGCCACACTGAATGGGCTGGAGCAGCAGGAGCAGACTCCAGTGCCATCAGAGACGCAGTCGGCACTGGAGCAGCAGTCAGAAAACCACCCGCTACAAATCCAGCCGCAGCATGATGAGAGCACGGTGCCTACGCAGAGCACCATGACAGCAGATGACATGAGGCGAGCAAAGCGCATCAGGGTAAGCAAAGAGGACGGCGGATCACGTCTTCTCTCACCCTCTCCATTTGCTGTAACCCAGAGAATGCCGGACCTGCCTGCCAGGACCAGCTGGTCTCTTTCTCTCACTGGCGAATCCACGTCCAAATAGGAATAAAGCATCTTATTCCTAGCAATTTTCTGTGCACTGAGAGGAAGACAAATCTCATGTAAAGAACTAGTATCTCGTGAGATGCTAGTGAGAACTGGTCACCGATTGGAGCCGATTCAATTCCAGCACGGTAATTCTTTCATAGAAACACAGTCCCTCCAAGCTGGCAAGCAGGAGTGCTTCAAACAGCCGGCTGAATCATGGTACTGTGGCACAGAGTAATGACTTGTTCACAGCACCATCTGTGTCTCTCGGAACTCTTGTCTTGCAAATAGTTGCCAAAGAGGAACCACGACCTCAGTTTAGATCCACTTACTTGATGATCATGCTATTTAGTGATAAAGTCCTTTTTTGGGGTAGAAGAACCTGCCTGTCTTTAAGATTAAAACCTGTGCTAAGAGCTTTGTGTACCGACAGCAGACACTTTGAGCCTGAGCTTTGTGTCAACTGGGTGAGCTGATTTTTCTCTGCTGTGTGTGGGAGGGAAATGATTCAGGCAAATAATCCTTCAAGCCATGTAACTGTGAGATTGGTTTATTTAGCCTAAAATCTTTTTCTTGTTCTTCCATGTGTAAAATTTTGATTACAGAAAGGAACAGCTGCAATTGGGGTAAGACTTCATTTTTAGGGGATGAGAAAGGATTAGAAAAGAGTTGAGTAACTGTTCCGTACAGGAAGATGTTGAGCCAAATTTTGCTCTCAGTTTATAGCAATATATACGCGAGACCAGTCGTGGTGTTACCCCATAAATGCAGCAGCACATCTTGAAGGAAGAATTTGGCTCAGGCACATTAAGACTGCAGAATTTTTAACCATATAAAATGCTTGCCCTCTCTGAATGACATTTTTTTGTCTGAATGAAAATTTCATTTTCGTATGTTAAAAGCTTGGGGGATTTCTACTGACTGTATTGAAGGGTGGATAACAGAGTACAAAGGCAGATGCTGAGTTTTGACAGTAGAGAGCATGGGTATTTACTGCTTACAATATGCCGTAGCTTCCTCAGTAGAAAGTCGAGGCCCGGGTGTGATGGGAAGAGAAAGCGTTGCCTGTTTCCCCGAACTTTTGAATCTCAGATGTGAACGTAAGGTCGTCTTAAACAGTAAACGTGGGAAGAAAGGGACAGAAATTCTGAAGTTACTTCTTTGGCTTGTGACTCAGTTTTGGTTCCCTGGAAATTCATCACAAATGGATGACAACTAAGAGGGGTGCAGTGGTGGTTTAGTCCTTGGTGACACGTTTGTACTGCCAAATCTCCCTACCTTCCCCTACATCTGGCAGCTGGTGTTCAGCAGAGTCCTGGAGATCTTTCAAGACAGGGGCACTGGCAGAATGGCAGATGGATGGCTGCATAGGACCTTTCCTTGTTGTGTCAGACTGTGAGCAACGAGAACTTGAGATAAGAGTAAACTAGCAAGCATTATTTTTATAAGCACTGAAAAATCACAGCAAGCTCTAGCACCCTGTGAGCACTCATTAAATTCAACTGTTCACAGCACCTTCTTATAATAACATGCACTTAACATTATAAGCAAGCAAACATTTGGTTTTAAGATGCGTAGTACATCATTCACTTCCAAAGAACAGGTAGAAAGTCTTGACTCCTGATTATGATCTGGAGAACTGTGTAGCTCTAGTTCTTCCTTATTACTCCTGTAAGATTTAATTTTCAGAAACAATAATTCTTTGTGAATTGCTTCAACTTTTCTAAGGTTTAAGGCAGCGATGCTCTGAGAGTGCTTTCATTCTAGCTGGAAGCACTGATCTCTGGTGCCCCAGGGTTCAAGTCCTGATAGAATCAGTTCCTTTTTCAGCCTCTCTTTTAGAGCCTGTGGAGTTTCCTTGGAGATCAGACCTTAAATATGGCAGTCATGTCCTTAGTATTGAAAAGAGATACACCCACCCTTCAAGATACTCTTCTAACAAATTAGAGGAAAGTGTGGTCCACAACCAAAATGAGTATTTGTTTTTAATTCGGTTCTGGTCAGTGTCCAGAGTGTCTATGGGCTGATCCCAGAAACATCTGCATTTCCAAATTGCTTTTTTTTTTTTAACATACAGACCTGATGCTAAAATGTCCTTTGTGTAGGTGACTGCTTTACTCGGAGGAAGCAACTGGCAGGGATAGGGATACGGTTTGGAAAGCGCAGTCACTTCCTTGGTGCTGAAAGAAATGCAACCGGTTGTATAATGAAGAGTACAAACAGTAAGATGAGGTTACAAAAAGTCCCTACTCCTAAACTTTTTCACTCTTCTAATCCTTGCCCTGTTGTCATCCCGCCCTAATTATTCCCTTCTGCTAAAAGCATTTTATTCTCACTGTGGCTCTGCAGTACGCCTTACATCATTATTAATCAACTCTGAGAAAACATGAAAGGTCACAAAACACCTTCAAGATTATCTGTGGTTTTTATCTTTGCCCTTTAACTCCCCTTGGGCAGTTATTAACTACAGGCTAAACCTTGAAGATCTGCTTAGTGTTTCCTGAGGCAAAAACCTCAAAGGAGTTTTGCCTAAGTAGAGTAAACTCTAGCTGGAAGAGCTGGCCCTCGTACTGACCCGCAGAAGCGTGACTATTGCAGAAGTCAAGGCTTCTGTTTTAAAATCCATTGCATAACACAAGTATTTTTCTCTCTCTCAATGCTGCCTGCTCAGCTGGAGCTGCAGGTAGGTTTGATTTGGTTTTTTGTTTCGTTGGGTTTTTGCTGTATCTAATCAAATGGTACGTAACAACATCGCCTTCCGTGTTGTTTTGTCCAACTTCTGTTTAGCGTCTCCTGAGTGACCCCGCATCGTAAATTGTCACATTTGTTCTTCTTTGAGCAACCGACGTCCAGAGCTAAGTGTTATCTGAATAACAATTTGCATTCTTCTACTTCTTTGCATACTAATTAATTGCGTATTTAAGGTGAATATTATAGGAGAAAACTGCTTGGGTGAAATACTATAATATCCATCTTAAAGTTTTGGAGGATTTGTTTACGCAATTGTTTGCACTGGATCAATGTTATCAGTTAATGAGACAACACTTAGTTCTCTTTTTCTGTTTTTGTAGTTGATAGTTTATCTAACCAAAGAGCAGTAAAAGGCTTCACCCTTCTGTGGCCTTTGCGATAGCAAGGGGACTATGTTGATTTACATGGTATAGAGGTCTGGCCTGCTCTCTTATCAGTCAGACTGTTGGGGGTTACAAATAACGAGGTACAGGAATAGTGGAGTTAAGAACGTGAAGTGCATCTCTTCAACTGTTTGGTTTATTAGCATATCCCTGTAGTTAAGGGGAAAATTATATACTTCTGACTCCAAGCAACACGTTAATTTTTACACAGCAGATGTCTACCTTACCAACTCATGGTGTAATTTAAAGCAGATCCCTGTATTTCGTATTGTCTCCACTTCTCCACTTGTAAAATGGAGAATGGAGATGACAACAATTCATGGGAGGGCTTATTTGGGGCTCCTGTATGAAACTGGTAGCTTTTTTTTTTTGTAGCAAACCAGTTGCTCTCGTGCTCCTTTCTCTGGAATGAAAGTATAGGTTTCCCTCTGCAGTTCAGATGGTGAAAAGGATCGTTCGGGTTCACTAATTTAATCTCTAGCACAGCATTTCACAGTATTCCCAAGTTGTTCCCTCATTCGAGCGGAAAAGCTCCTAACTTTCTCAGTGTGAGCTGTTGGCACACACTCAAGGGACACAGCAAATGTCAGCCCAGACATTCCCACAAGAAAAGGAGAGAGGAAACCAGGGAAATCTGTTTGCAGAAGTCTTGAATGTATTCCATGGAGAAGTATGTAATATTGAACGTGTGTAAGCATAGGTGCCAGCAATGTTCTAGTGCTATTTCTCTAACTATCGTGACGTAGAGTCTGTGTGTAACATCTGAGAAGAGAAGACATCAATAAATGCCGATGTATAGATCTTATTCTGGAGAAGAGTAAATACTCCTTAGACTTGTTGCAGGGAAATGGCAGTATTGCAGCGTACTTTCAGTACAGTGTGGGTGACAGTGTGCTGTGGCATTTCAGGCATGCAGAGGTATGACTCACTTCCAGCTTTGCAACTATCCAACATAAAAGTTCTCATCCAATGCTGAAATGCAGGCGCAGGGCACGCTTGCTTATTTCTACAGGCAACATGTCCAGCAGCATCTGTTCCTCCAGCAGACAGCGCTGGTTTCCGGGCTGGGATGGCTCTATAACGTTTATCTGAGGGAGAAGGGGAGGAAGGGAAGAGATAAGCATCGTGAAATGTTACAGAAACGGTAGACTGAAGGAAAGCGCACACCAAAACACAGCAGGGACTGAGAAGAGAATTTGTGCACAGTAGGAGTGGAGAAAAGCAAGAGAAGAGCAGCCTACTGTATTAAATTTTAAACGAATATTCGCACAACCTGCATTATGCTTAATTCACACTATTCTTAGTTTCTTGCAATACCAAGAAAAGCAATTTCAAGTTTGACTGTGTATAATCAACTACCCTTTGAGCAGACAACAGAATCTATCAGAATTCTTCTTGATTTAGCACCAGTGTGTTTGTCTCATCTTTCTTCTTAATTTTCGGGCTCTCGCACATGATATATGCGCAATGGCAAAGAGAGGCGAATTGCTCACAAGTTCTTACCTGTTGCTTGTAAACCTGCCATTCTGCCCCTGCTGTAATGTTTTGAAACTCTATTCTTCTTTTTGATAATAACAAAAAGGTTGAATGTGTGTTCCACCAGAAGTTTTCCAGGCAATGCTAAACCACTGCTGCACATTTCTGTGGTGATAGTTGGTGCAGAAGCTGATTTTGTAAAAGACTGTGGAATTTCATAAGCCCTGCTCCTGCGTGAAAAACAGGGCATTAGCTTGCCCTTCCTTTGTATGGTGGCTGAACTTTTGACCCAATCCCCCAAAATCAGCTGGAATTGCAGCTTTTCCCAGGCCCAGGGCTGTACTTCAGAGAGGACTTTAGTTTTATTTTACAGAAAAATGCCATGCTAAAGACAAAAGTTAGCTCAACCAGCAGAAACGAGGGACTGGAGAGGAAACGCCTGCATTGCGTTCTCCTAACTCGGTGTGTAACTGCAGGTATATCCCTTAACTTCTGCCTGTCACAGCCTCCCCTTCTGTAAAATGCAGACAGTACCTGTAATGCAAAAGCATTTTTTGAAGTTTAGGTTCACTGATAATCTGATATATTTAATCTTGAAAATATTTGGATGTGGAATCTATACATAATAATAAAAGCTAATGGTCTCTTCGATGTTTCTTTCAGAATGCGGCTCTTCAGCACCTGTTCATACGGAAATCCTTTCGCCCGTTCAAATGCCTCCAGTGTGGGAAGGCCTTCCGGGAAAAGGACAAACTGGATCAGCATTTGCGGTTTCATGGACGGGAAGGGAACTGCCCTTTGACTTGCGACATCTGCAACAAGGGCTTCATCAACAGCGGTGCTCTCGAGAGCCACATGAAGTTCCATATGGACCAGAAAACATACTCCTGCATTTTCTGCCCGGAGTCCTTTGACCGCTTGGATCTGCTGAAAGATCACGTGGCCATCCATGTCAATGATGGCTATTTCACCTGCCCTACCTGCAAAAAACGCTTCCCAGATTTTATCCAGGTGAGATGTCGTACTGCTTTGAGGCGCTGCCTTCCGTGTGTCTTGCAAGCACTGTTTATGAATTTTTCAGTATTGTTCTTGTGTAACGCTGCATGTCAGTTCATTCTCACAAGATTAAGGGGTCCATGATAGTCAGAAATTAAAAAGGAAGAGTGACCAAGCATTGCCAGGTGTTGTTTTATGCCACTGAAGTGCTCTTTCCACTAAATCATCAGATGTGGTACTTCAATCTGGCATTAGAAGGCACTGTACTTTGGGAGGGGCGGTCCCTTATCCCCGGAAAATGCCTAAGGCAGAGGTCCCGACTACTTTTGGTCAGTACAGATCCGTGGCACAAAAAGGAATTGTCTTTTGCTGTATGCAGCTTGTACTTGCATACGCCTTGTCCTTTGTCGTTAAAACTCTGAACCAAAAAAAATTTTGGTTTTACATGATACAAATATGTTTTAATCCCTTGACCGTTTTTGTTAGGGTAACTCATTTGACCACCTTGCAGAAATGCCAGAACAGATCAGGGTACTCTGCTTCCTGACCTCCCCCCGGGCTTCAGCTGGGTGCTCTATTCCTCCTCTTCTCTGCACGCTGCTTAGGAGGGGTTGCACTGGAGTAGTGAGTAATGCAACTACTTTGTGCAGTGTGCAGAGCCATTGGAGAAGATCGTTAGTAGAATTTAAGGATGCTATTTCGATGTTCAGTAAGAAAAACCTGAGACGTACCACGTACATATTCATTATCCTTCGTATGGACAAAGAGCTTGATGTGTCTTGCTGAGCTGCCTCACTTCAATTGGATTTCTACATTTCAGTTTATGTCAAGTAATAGGAACCGATAGACTATCCAGTAGGCTAAAGGGGAAAGGATGGGGGAAAGTGATTTACTAATACGATTGCATCCCGGCAAAAAACCTTTATCTTCTGTAAACATTGAACAAGGAAAAATGTTGATGATTCAGAAATGCTGTACTGCAACTTAATTCCCCATAAACTTTTCTGTGAAACCGAGCCAGTCAGAAGAAGGTCCCACGGCTTTTTTCCAGCTATTCAGCTCTATTTTGGAATTTAAAGATGATTTTTTCATTTGGTGCTATGTGAATAATGAAGTCTAGTCACCGTAGATTGCTGCCTACCTAAATACTTTTATGTGGAACAGATAAAGATACCAAGCTGTTCCGTGTATGATCAGTATTAGAAGATGGTAAAGAATTAATTAGAGACCCATTTCTTGAGTAGTGCTTGGATTTGAAATGTCAACCCTCATTAGTTACTTTATTGGGGAAAAAAAATCACACTAGATGCTTGAAGAGGTCAAGGATGGTCCCAAAGTATGCAGAAGTAATTGCCATTCAGGAATGGCATGCAAGTGCTTTTCTGTCTAAGTTTTTGTTTGTTTGGGTTTTTTTGCCAATTGTAATTGCAAGCTCATTCTCTCTGATGGAAAGAAATTAGTCCTTGCGTTTAGATTTTTATAAATGAAGTAAAGATAACGAACCTCAGACAAACGTGTTAACTCAAGGATGATTCGGTAAAACTGGTACATCATGGACTTTTGCTGCCCATTAAGTGCTCAACTGTGCAACAGCTGATGCCTTCAAGAATCAGTCTTGAGGAAATCAAATTGTCCATCCAGATGGATCACAAAGACGTTACGGCTTTACAGAAACTATTGCCAAGATATCAACTGTTCTGATAAAATACTTTTTAAGCCAAAGCAGATTAGAGAACTCTTAGAACCTTTTTCCTCTCTTTTTATTTTTTCCTTTTTACTAAGAGTTTCCTAAACTGTTTTACCACACACTCTTCTCTTTTTGAATAAATTCCATTTTTCTCTGATCTGCAATTCTAGGTCAAGAAACACGTACGCAGTTTCCATTCAGAAAAGATTTACCAGTGTACAGAATGTGACAAGGCTTTCTGCCGTCCTGACAAGCTGCGACTCCATATGTTGCGACACTCAGACCGCAAAGACTTCCTGTGCTCCACGTGTGGCAAGCAGTTCAAGGTAAGATGCCTCTTGACTGGATCATTCCTGATACATGTGGAGAACACCATTCTTTACCCTCCTTCAAGTAGACGAGCTCATGTTCTCAACGGTGGAAGAAACTAACGTGTAAACACGCTAGACTCGCCCGCAAGTTGCATGGACTGCTTGGTGTCGTGTGTGAGCTACGACATTCATTTCTGATGAACGAGGGGCAAGATTCACCCCAGTGTGCTCTGCTGTAACAGGAGATCTTATTTCTGATAATTTAATAGCAAAGGAAGCTTCATCTGCTCATGAAGAATTGGATCATTATACAGCAAAATTGCCAGGTGCTTGGGTTGTATTGCTTTTATCAGTTCAGTTAAGGCAACTTCTTGCTGATATCAATGGATTAATAATATTCCTGGCCAAGGTGCCTGTGTCCGTGGGATGCATCTTGTCAGCACGTGACATCCAGATGCCTTTCCGGATCCCTCCAGAACAGATGGAGGAGGCTGAGAGCCAGGTAGACTGTGGTGGCAGCAGCCTGCTCCTCGTCGCTTAGTTTCTTATGGGATACTGAGGGACTGGATACTTCTGGGTGAAGAAGCACATTCTAGACAGGGTGTGTCCAGAGAGGCTGGATTGCATCTGGGAAGTAGGTTCAGTACCTTTGTAGGACTTGAGGTCCTCCTTAGTCAAGAGCATTATTTGGTGCAAGTTTCTAGCCGTACAGAGTTGAGCGCTAATATTTTAGATAAATTCAAAGAAAAGCCAGAGTGGAGGGGTTCGTTCTCACTGAGGCTGCTAAACTAGCCTTAGTTTAGCTCCTGCTTTTGTGGCTGAGCAACCTCAGCTTGGTTTGAAAGGTAAACCTAAGCCCAAAGGGTTCCTGCTGATCTGTCCAACCCGGAGCACGCAACTCTGTCTCACGGCAGCACTGGAGAGGAAAAGCCAAAGAGATCTCTGAACAGCTTACATTGTGGCTCTTCCTTGTGACAGGTAGTAAGGCAGTAAGCGGTGCTGATATTTTTCTTCCCGATTTGTTCTTTCCCTAGAGGAAAGATAAGCTGCGAGAGCACATGCAGAGGATGCACAACCCGGAGAGGGAGGCCAAGAAAGCTGATCGAATCAGCCGCTCAAAAACGTTCAAGCCTCGGATAGCTTCCACTGACTACGAAAGCTTCATGTTCAAGTGCCGACTCTGTATGATGGGTTTTCGCCGGAGGGGGATGTTGGTGAGTGTCTGTGTGCTCTAGGTTCTCTTACAACTTCTGTACTCAATTTTGATGAATAGTTAAGGAATAAAGATGGAATTCCAATGGTTGGAACACAAGGATGCTGTGAAACTGGGAGAATTTTGTAGCTGAGTTGAGATTATGTATCTTTTTTTTAAAGCACTCTATCTTGTCTCTTCAGCAAATGTGTGCCTTTGCGTATTTCACTGCTTGTGTTGTACGTCTGGTTGTCACTACCATATCTCAACACTAATGCTGACTGATACGTAACATATTTAGCAGAACATGAGATTAATATATTGCCTGGTTCAGCCTTACTGCCTCCGTTTTCCTGACCGTCTTCCCTAATTTTTTGTTTCTCCCCCTTCTTGAGGGGCCTCTCCTGGCCATGCCCTGTAACTGCCACTGTGCAAAGGGTGTTACGCAGCAAGAGATCTTATTTGCAAATATTTCATGAGGGTTGTTATCTCTGCTAGCGAAGGCCTCCCCGGGCCAGAGGTCCTTTACATTACCTCACTCTCAGCTGCAAGAGAGTTCTGGCAAGCTATTTTACCCCTTCCCATCTTATTTTGATTAGCGAAACTGTAAATGACATCCAGCAAGACCATGTCTACCTTCAGCAGCTGACTCTGAATGCACGATACCCCTTGCAGCAGCAAATGCTTCCGGTGCTGCTGGCTAGCATCATTACGGTTTTGGTTTGGCTGTTATCCGTGTCTAGGAGAAGAAGCAATTGCTTGGCTTCCATCTGTAATATGCTCTCTTGTTCTCCTTGTTTCTTTCTCCTAAGGTGAATCATTTATCAAAGAGACATCCAGACATGAAAATAGAAGAGGTGCCAGAGCTCACGTTGCCCATCATCAAACCCAACAGAGATTACTTCTGTCAGTACTGTGATAAGGTATGTAAGGAAGTCACCCCTCGGAGGCTAGCTCAGTCCTAGACCTGTGTGCGACCAATTTGTCTCTGCATAGAAACATCTGGCAGGGTTTGTAGCTTTTTTTGAGGTGCTTGCCAGCAACACTTCTGCAGCACTATCCAAAAGAAATTAAGATGAAATGCACTTAGGCCAAGGCAGCTGAATGCTAACTGAAAACTGCAGTTCTCCTTTTCTGCTGTTTTTGGGGTTGGTAAAAGTTAAATGCTGTGATCCAGCAAGCTGTCACCCACCCTTAGTCCTGTATCACTTTTTGCAAGCCAGGACTAAGGCTCCTATCTATCTATTAATTGCTGAACACTAATTTATTGTGGTTTCTGTATCGCTTCTAAAAGCTAGTCTTTAACTCCTGTTATTTTAAGCTGCTTATTTAGTTACATGCCAGTAATTCTCAGTGTTCAGTGGAGCCTGGAGCTTCTTCTGCACTGCCTTGGGGTTCCTGTTTTTATTCCTTGGCTTTTGCTTTTTATGCATGTGGGCCTTTATTTACTAGGGAGTGTATTTTGCCTGACTGTTCTTATCCTCAGTACATTCTTCCATGATGCCTCCTTCCTTTTGTTTGAAGCGAAAAAACTGGATAGTTTTAGATAAGATTACAGAACAGTAATTTATTGATGTGCCTAAAAATAATTCAAAAATATGTCAAACACTGAAGGCTATTAAAACAGTTTGATGCTTTGTGCGAGAGTGGAGGCATCAACCCTCATAACAAATTAACATTGAAAAAATTACAACTTTGGTGATAAGTGGCTTCTCTGACATTTGAGCTTCAAGTATCAGGCGAAGAAAGTTTTCCACTTACCTTCCTGTCCTGTTCCGCTTTGTTGCGGCACACGACGTGTTCTCAAATGGCTTCTGCAACAAAAAGGGATTGCTTTTACAGGTTGCTCAAACACTGGACGGTGTATGCATTTTCATGCATTATGTTGTAATTGTTTGGGGATTTAACTAAACATATTGTCTAAAGCAACATGCAGACCTGCCAGATAAAGATAACTGGTAGTTGTTTTCTGCCCAGACATAAGGATTACACCATTTTCATTTCCAATCTTTACTCTGCAGGTGTACAAGAGTGCCAGTAAACGCAAAGCACACATCCTGAAGAACCATCCTGGTGCTGAGCTACCCCCAAGCATCCGGAAACTGCGCCCTGCAGGCCCAGGAGAGCCGGATCCCATGCTGAGCACCCACACCCAGCTGACAGGCACCATAGCCACCCCTCCGGTCTGCTGTCCTCACTGTTCCAAGCAGTACAGCAGTAAGGTACGGGGCTTGTCACATAGCCTCAGAAAACAGCCTCTCCCCGGTGATGCTTTTTCACCACGGTCTCTGTCATCTGTCAGTCCGCAAGCAGAGCTCTTTTAGTCTGAGTCAGAGTGCTGGTTTCGTGCTGCGTGCTGACAACACAGGCACAGCCCGCTCGTTTTGCGGCAAAAAAAGTTCCCTAAATAGAGGGCATGGGCTTAAAAGAAGAAATGGAAACGTTACCAGGGCGTGGTCACAAACGGAAAAGCTTGGAAACTGCTCGCTGACAGTTACGAGGGAGAGGAGTAGGGAAACAAAATGCGGAAGAGGTGACCTCTGGAAAAGATCCCCAAAATATGTGGCCGTGTCGGGGTAAAAAGCTTTACGGGTTGTGATATTTGGGGTAATATTTCAGTATCGGATAGCTCTAATCAGCAGCAACTTTGTGATCCTTGTTTCCGTCTTGCTGACTAGAGCATCCCATAGTGTGAACCTTGATGCTGCCTTACCGACGGAAACTTAAAAGCTGCAGTCTCAGGGCTGTTTGATTTCAGTTGGCCTGAAGCAGAGTTGCTGACCGTCTTTCCTAATGCTCTTTTGCATCTCTCTGCAGACGAAGATGGTACAACACATTCGCAAGAAGCACCCGGAGTTTGCGCAGCTCCCTAACACGATACATGCCCCGCTGGCGACAGCTGTCATCAGTTCCACTCCTGCCGTGCTAACCACCGACAGCACTACCGGAGAGACTGTTGTGGTAAGGATTCAAGACACGTTAGACCAGGCCAATGGAGGGAAACAAACGGAACAGAAGCTCTCTGGTATAGCAGTCTTAGCGTTTATTTGGCAGACATAATTTTAAAGCGTGTGTTAGGACGTTACTTAAGATCACTTCTGTTCCTGAATCTGTGTGTTGTAGTTTTGCTCTGCCAGGAACTATGTATTTCTCTTTTTGGAGCTCTAAGGATTTGTCTCTTTTCCCTACTCCATTCCCTGCTTTCAGTCAGACCCATATGCTATTGACTCCACACAATACTTTCACACATGCCTGATTAACTCAGGAATACACATCTTGTGGATTTTCACTGGGACCGTTCTCTTGAGGTGCTTGCAGTCCTTGGGACCGAGAGGACATGTTTAACGATGAGTGGGGACTGGATCAAACTGTTCAGAGGAGACAAAATCTTTCTGTAATCCTTTGGACAGTGCGGAACTGAGCAATATGAACCTCCAGAGGCTGGTCTCTCCACTGTTAATACATCAGCTGCTCCGGAAGTAAAGCTGAGACTAGAAGAATCAGCCTTGTGTCTTTTAGTGGTGCTGGGATGCTGCATAGTTTTAAAAATCTTAATAACCACAGTTTAAAACTTCCTATTTAAAGACTGAACCTGGATAAAAGACTATTTTGCTTGAAAATGGGCAGATTCAACCAGGATGCTGGTTATGAACTAATCATAAGCCTCATTAGTTAGGTGCTAGATGTCTTTACACACTACAGAAACACAGTTGTCAAGAAAAGTATCACTCTGGCAGGGGAGGAGGAGAGGTAGAATACGTCCGAGAAGCATTTTTTGACTTGGAAACTAAGTCAGCTCTTTACAAATGCGGGATTTCTGTCTAATAGAATACTGTTAAGTCAGAAGATTAAAATAGTTGTGTTATTATTATTGTATGTTGAGTTAGCCCTTAACGGTCCTGACTAGCATTTAGACAGAAGGGAGCAGTCCTTAGTGGATGATCCCTGGTGATGGCTTATGACCCCATCCTCTGTACACATTAAGCTCTTGTAAATAAATGACTAGGCCCAATGGTGTAAGTGTAGATTCAGTGTGATGAAAGGACTACAGCCCTGCAAAAGTATTCAATCCAGTAGACAATATGTGGTGACGGTCTGTATCTGTCTCTCTACCTGCTCAGACAACAGACTTACTGACACAAGCAATGACGGAGATATCGCAGACCCTCACAACAGACTATCGAACTCCCCAGGGAGATTACCAGCGAATCCAGTACATCCCTGTGTCTCAGTCCACAACTGGCTTGCAGCAGCCTCAGCACATACAGCTGCAGGTGGTTCAAGTGGCCCAGGTGAGTAACCTGCTGGGGGACTTGATGTGCTTTTGACCCCCTCCATATCAAGCCTGTCCTTTCTTGGGGCTGAGTGCTCGGATGTTTGTTAAGGAATAGTTACGAACAGTGGTGCAGACTTATTTTTTACAGATAAATTGACAGATAATGCTTGGGGTTCCCCTTGTAAGCATCGTGTACCGGGCATAAATAGTCCTGCCAGTCTTGATCAGCTTGCTGGAGACATATCAACACGGTCCTAATTTAGTTCTACTCATCTGGGCACCTTTGCTCGAGTCTGCTCTAGGAAGGTTTTCCGGCAACTGGAAAAGTGGGTCAGTGGGTGACCCGTTTTTGCAGTCGAGAAGACTGATTCGTACTTCCTTGTTCTCAGTGAGCCAGAGCCAAAATTTGGAAGTACTGAAAGCGCTTGCTTTTTCCCTTTGTATCATCTATTAGAATATTCATTCTCTACGATGCTCAACAGCCTCCTAAAAATAAAAACAGAGTGTAACTAGAGTAACTGAGCTGAGAGAAAGAACTAGGGCAGCTGTAAGAAATCACCGTAGCCTTCAAATCCGTTATCCACTGGCGGAAGCTGAAACTACTGTGTGTTTGTATTTGAATCTGAAATTCTGTGTTCTCTCTGGCCCCTCATTACAAATTAGGTTATGAATTTGGCTACTAAAGGCCTAAACAGTGGCCCCAGTTAATATTGACTGTGGCTGTTCGAACGATACAGGAGCATGAATACTGATTCCTGCAGCTAATATTAATTTTATCAAGATTTGAGACTTGTAATTAAATTACTCCAGTTAGTATCGTTAGCAGGTGTTGCTCAAAAAAGCCTTTAATCGGTAAGACTCTGAGCATTTGTCTTGATACAGAACTATGTCAAACTACAGGATTGGACATGCAGATCCTGAGTATGTACACATTTTATAGAAAGATGCTTACAAAGAAGGATGGTCCAGGGGTTGACAGTAGTCCTGGTTTTCAGACCCTTTGATTTGAGTCCAGCCTCTGCCACAGACAGCTTGTATGACCTTAGACAAGTCCTTTCCATTGATATCACTGAGATGTAACCGTCTCGGTGCCATTCCATCTGCTAAGTGTACTTCTTTATCTCCCAGGAGTGCAAAGAGGGTAAACACAGGCTTGAACAGGAGCGCTCCGTTCAGCCTCACTAACGCCTGTACCTCATTGTTCCAGACCTTGTATCGCAGAAGAGGTTTACGTGGCTGCTTCTGCAAAGAATTTGAAGTATACACCTCTGCTTTGACTTTTTTTCTTTTTCCCCCCAGGCTACCTCACCTCACCAGTCCCAGCACTCCACAGTGGACGTTGGGCAGCTTCATGACCCCCAGACATACACCCAGCACGCTATCCAGGTGCAGCACATCCAGGTCACAGAGCCATCGCCAGCAACTCAGCCATCATCCCAGGTATTTCACTCTTCTCTTGCGGGAAGTGTTTTCCCCACCAGTCTGCTCTGCTGGCGTATTACATGCGCTGATGCAGGAGATAGTCTTTTCTATGTCATTTAAAGGACCGTACCTGAAATGACTCTCACATGAACATCTCTGAGATCACCAAGTAGTTCCCAGATGTTCCTAGGGTGTATGGGGGTGTTTTGTTGTGGTTTTGTTTGGGTGTTTTGTTGTGGGTGGGTTTTTTTCCTAACAGTGTGTACAAGGTAGAGATAAATGGCTGGGAACAGACAAATTTGCAGCTTAAATAAAGTTAGCCAATTGGAAGATGTAAATGGAAACTGGCATTCCTCAAATATTTGAAGTTCAGCTCTTCATGCTGTTGGGAAGTGTTTAGCCTCTCATCTCAGTTCTCTGCGGCAGACTGGCTATGTAACCTTTGGCAAGCAACGTCTCTATTTCAGTTTCCCGATCTCTGCTTACTAATCATAGAGTGAAGCAAGTTGGAGGAGAGCTTTGCAGTTCTTGTGCTCGATATGCTATAGAACCTGTCGCCCGCCCCCGTGTTTTCCTTTAATGAGAAGGATATGTTTGTAACAGTACAGAGGTATGCAATCCTTAGTACACTGGGAACACTTACACCTTTTTTTCCCTAGGTTGGGGGTCAGCCTTTGAGTCCTTCCTCACAACAGTCTCAGCAGGAACTCAGCCCCTCGCAGATGCAGACAACTACATCTACACCAAACCAAGCCCTCCAGCAGCAGCAAGGCTCTTCAGTTCAGCACACGTATCTTCCCAGCACATGGAACTCGTTTCGGAGCTATTGTAAGTGTCAGCAGTAGCTCTCACTAGTAGTGTGGCTAGCGTGTGGGACTAGTATGTGCTCCATTTCTCCAGCTACAAATTGGGATAGTATTTTCAGAGCTCATTAAGTTTCGTGATTAATATTCATAGAGTCTAAGAAGATAAACGGTTTTGGACAAATGAAATGGTTATACTAGCTTTTCTACTGTAGGTCTGTAATTATCTGATACGTGGTTTGGGCAGGCAGACTGAGCTCCTTTATTCCAAAGAACTTGCATTCAGCAAGAATCCATGTGTTGGAGAGCAGCTTATTCAAATTTGGATGGATGCTTGAAAGAATCCTACGGAGGATGAGGGTGACATGAAATGATTTCTCATGTCCATGCAGCTCTGGATGGTAATTCTATGATTTCTTGGGCGACAACAGGATGTGGTGTCTATGCATGAATTGCCCAACCTGCAGCTGATGTTAGCTGGCGTAATTCTGTTGAGGCCTGTAGAGTTTTATAATTTCTATTCAACAACCACTGTTTCAGGCTTGAAATCTTACTGACGTAAGACAGTATCTTTCAAGGTGGTCTTTGAGTTTGACTGAAGGTCATGATTCTCCGATTTCCATTTTTTAGCATCTGAGATTCAGATGATGACCATTCCCCAAGGCCAGTACGTGATCACAGAGACCGCTGTAGGTACACCGGTCACCACTGTCAACACAGGGCAAGTGAAAGCAGTTACTCAGGTAAGGAAAACAACTATGGCCTTTTTTTTTTTCATCTGGAATAATGTATCAGGCTTAAAGCCTTCAATTTGAAGGTTAAAGGAGTGCCAAAGCGATGACTGGGGCACAGAGAGTAGAGATTAATGGTGTACCTAAAGAGGTCCAGACTGTATAGTCGGAAAGGGCATTGGCTTTCTGTAACAATTGCAGCGAGTTCCCCGCTGGGCAGAATCTACAGGCAAAACAGCTAAGAAATGATATGATGTGTTGTGTCATAAGCTAAGGAGAAAAGTGCTACTGTTCAAACCTAGTAATCTCGTGAACTTTAGGTTACAGAAGGCAGGAAATAATCTCATGAGCTTCAAGGAAAAGATCTGTCTTTTTTCTGAAGTAGCTTCATACTCCTTTATGTGGTGATCACAAACAGTTTTCTGCATCTAGCTGTTTACAAGGCCCACGCTGTCTGGCCCCTGTATGTATGACTCCAAGTTTAAAGTGTTCACTCAGTCACATTTGCAGGACAAGGCATGATTTACTGGTATTGATAGTCTTAAAAATATTTATGACTAAGCTGTATGCATTAAACCAAATTTCGGAACAGTTTCTGGAAACATTTTGATAGCTTCCTGTTATCCGTAGGATTACAAAATAAGAAGAGTTACTGCTATCTTACCTGGTAAGCGGTCCAGCATACGGAGGCAGGCTGTTGTACTGCATTGATACCGGATGCTGGAAATGCAACTTCTGCTAGAACATGTGGAAAATGGAAAAAAACTTTCAGAGTAGTTGTATTAAAAATTGCTCTTTTAATTTGTGGTGATGGGTTAATTGTGTAATTAGTTTAACCATTTTTAAGCTAACCAAATGCAAAGTAGTCCAACGTACTGTCCAACAAAGGACAAGGGTTATCTTGCTCTCGAGTACATTTAAATGAAATACAACTTAATTTCAAAATTCCTTGTTCCTACCAAAATGTCTTCCAGCACAGCAACAGGAAAGTTACAAACTGTGAGAACAGAAAAGTTACAGAAGATGCAACAATTACCACTGTTTTTTTTTTATATTCCCCACGCAGACTCACTATGTGATATCTGAAGGTCAGCCTGATCTGGATGTCAAACAAAACTCTTCGCTCTCCGGCGAGGTACAGGTCGGCGTTTCCCAGCCACCAGCCCACACGGATACCTTGGAATCGCAAACGAGCAGTCAGCAGCAAACCACCCAGTACATAATCACTACAACCACCAACGGGAACGGCGGCAGTGAAGTGCACATCACCAAACCAAGAACTTTCTCAGCAGAACACGAATGAAGAAGCCTCGTGGTGTCTCTTGCTTGTACTTGTCACCTCCCCCGAAAGCCCAGATCTGTGGGTATCCTGGGGCTCAATATGTTTTAAAGTATATGCTCACTTAACTTCAACTAAAATCTTGGAGCTCTTGTTAATGCTTTAAGAGGGTTTAAGTCCTCAGTGACCATGAAGAAGTACCCTCAGAATCCTTCTGGGATGCCATTTTATGCAGCTTTTAACAAAAAGGGGAGAAGTGAAATCGCTGCTTGCTCTGGACTTTTTTTTGGCATGTCTGCTGACCCTTATTTTTCCTTTTTGGAAGTGTCTCCAGTAAACAACTTTTTATTTCAATTGTATGGGGAAAAAAGCTTGCCTAACTGAAGGCTGACTGGCAGATTATGTTGTATGTATATTTTTAATAGGAGCTGTTAAACAGGAGGACATCATGTAAATTGCGAGAATATGGCAGAACTGGGTCATGTGTCTTTGTTTCAGCAGCCAAGGTGAAAGGGAATATACCAGCTCCGTGCGAGCAGACTGCCTGGAGAGAAAGAGCAGCAGCAGCAAAGCGGTGGCTCCTTGCGTACGGGGATGGATATAACAATGAAGCTGTGAAGATGTGCCGAAGCAGTCCGTTAAGTTATTATTTTTCCAGCCCTCCAGAACTGTTTACATGCCGTCTGCCCTGCCCTATTTCACCAAGCAGTTCCAGAAAGAACAAAAAGTGCAGTCTTAAACCCATGTTTGGAACAAACGGATCGAAATCGTAGTAGCACATAAGGAAGGGTGGTACGGAGCCACTGTTATCTCTTTTCCCCTCCAGCATTTACAGGGAAAATGGCCTTTTTGCCTGTAAACAAAAAAAGGCTCAGCTTAGCCTGCATAGCAGCTTCTGCTGTGACCTAAAGATAGTTGTGCCGGGAGAAAATGAGGGTACAGGAGCACGCCTCTGAAGACGCAGGGTAGTTGTCTCTGTTGCCACCTCGAAGTGGACGTATTTTTCCCCTTGAAGACTGGATGGAGAGTTGGTTACTCTGATTTTTCCAAACACCTTGTAAACAATGCACTGTAATTCCTTTGGACAGTTCCATAAAATGACCAGCCCTGGACTCAGGAAACATGCTAGTGGACCACTATTTATGGGACACAGAAAGCCATCTGGGAGGGTTGCCTGCTTTGGTAGACCTGGTCTATGTACAGAGTTCATGTCATGTTTAGGGACCAGGAGAAAGGGAAAGAGAAGGTTTTATCTTTTAAGGCCGTGTATTTTTTTTCCTTGTATAATTCTCCTTCACCAGTCTTGTTGGTTGGTTATTTAATGCATTCTGGTATCTGCAAAAATATGAGTACAACTCCGTTGACTCCTGATGGGATATACTGTGTATGTCTAAACCTCCTTTCACTCTGCTTGAAATCTCATCCCAGAATGTCTGTGCACAACAGGATACGTTTATTTATAAAACAAAAGCAAAGAAGGACGTTTTGTCTTAATGGCCCTTGAGACTGAAGAACTGAGAGAGGTTTTTTGATTCGTTTTCTCTTGTGCTGCACTGAGTGTGAATGCGGGACTCGTTTCCCTAAGTACTCCCACAGATTTAGATGAGGATTATGGGCGTGACTAAGCGCTGCAGATGTTCACAGGTTGTGGTATGGGGCCTTGGGCAGTTAAAACTCTTAGACACGAGAGAACTTCACACTCGGACTGGGCAAGAGGAAGTCTGCTGACTTGCGGGCAAAGCCTTGTAGCAGGTATTGCTTTGGCAATTAACGTATCTGTTAATATGGCGTGGAAATAGTGACCGCGCGTGGTAAAATAAATCAGATTGAAAACATTGGCCAGCTCAGAACTGTTTTGAGGTAGCTTTGAAGTGACTTGCCAACAAGCGGATTAATTTGTGCCTGGGATTTTGCTCCTCTTGCTGTACCACCATACTCTGGGGCATTAACGAGATTGGTAAAGTTAATGAGGACCAGAGCTCCCATTTAGTCAAGCGCAGTGATGAGTGTCTTCAAATGCAGTGGATTTGGGAGCCCATCGACTGCAGTTCCCAGTAGTTCACTTGAAGTCGTGTTGCTGAGGGCTTCTGAATTACGATGTTGGGCGTTGCGATGTTGTTGGTGCGGGAGAAGAGAAAGGAGATTTTTGGCTTGGCTTTCTTGAGGCTGCTAGATGATTTAATAACGAGTCAAAAAAATGGTATGGGTAATAGGAAGATAGGAGACTTGGAAATGGGATATTCCAGGCGGATACTGCCCTAGAGGAGCAATTTTAAAGTCTTAAAAGGTCTGTAGTCTTTATAGATGAACATCGAACTTTTTCCCCTTAGTGATATTGCAGATGTGGGGTTTAAAAACATTTTGCTCTGTTTACCTTTGATGGAAAGGATCACAGACTGAGGACACCTGTACCGGTTCGTTAAACCTGAAAACTACAAGGTGTTCCAGAAAACAATTTTAAAACAGCCTCTTTGAACTCAAATGTTCCTTATCAAAGTTTCTACTCTGTCCCACAGCAGTGTACTCGGGTTAAGTTAAAGGAATACCTCGTTGCGCATCCCTGGAAACTGCAGTATCATGAATTTCCTTCCAAGTAAGGAACTAGAGTGATTGCACGGATGGCAGGGGCCTGCTTTTAGAAAGACGACAAAAAAAAGACAACAGTTTGCATGCATTTTTTTTTCCCCCAATTTCTGCAGTGCAGAAGGTATAGGATTTATCTTCATTTTGAAAACAGAGCAACCCAAAGATCTCTCTTACGTAATGTCCCACAGGAGCTTAACCCTGGAGTCCTTTCAGTTGCCGAAAAGGGCCACGTTTTGCTCAAAAATGGGCCTTGCTGCAGGCTCCGCGGGGGCCTGATGCTGTTCCTTGTGGGCGTTTTGGGTCCGATTCTGTATTTTCCCGGGGGGGGGGGGGGGGAGCGCACCCTGAATTTGCACCTCTTGGACTGCTCGAGCCCCTTTGCTCTGCCCCTTATTTAATTGTGTATGTTTGTTGTACATTCAGTGACTGTTATCGTGTTCATAGTCTCGTGCAACCTCGCAGGTGTACAAAAAAAAAAAAAAAGAAAAAAAAAAACCCAAACAAAAAAAAGCCGGAATTAATAAATCTTTTTCTCTTTTTTTTTTTTAAAAATACTGGCCCTGACCCGTTTGTTCACTGGGGCTACGGGGTGGGCGAGTGAAACGGGGCTTCGCCGTTCTCGCGTTATATAAACGTCGCCTGTCCCGAGGGGCTCGGTCGCGACATGCGGAAAACCCCCGCCGCCACCGCCGGAGGGCGGGGAAGGGCCGCCGCCTCCCTGAGGGGAGACGCGCACTGCGCAGGCGCGGCGGGGAGACGGCGACCGCGCAGGCGCGGCGAGCCGCCGCCGCCTTCCGCTTTCCGGTGCGGGCCGCGTGCGGGGGCTTCCCGCCCCCCTCAGCCCCGGCCCAGCGGTCGCCGGCGGGGCTGTGGGGAGCGGCCCGGGGCCGCCCGTCGCCTCAGCGGGGAGCGGGCCGCCGCCTACCTCCGGGGGGGGCTCCCCGCCCTCGCAGCCGGCGGGAGACCTCCGGCGCTCCGGGGAGGGTCTCGGGGTGCCTTTACCTCCGCGCACGGGGGAGCGGTCGGTGCCTCGGCCGGAGCCAGCGTAGCGGGTATGAAATGAGGTGTTTTTTCTGTTGTTTCTTACTGTCCGACTCTGATTTAAGGGTTTATTTATTTTTTGTTAATCTATTCCGCGTGGGTCATGCGTTTTCCTCCCAGCCTAGCTGCTCCAAATAATACTTGAGGGGAAGAGGGCTCTTGGCCCAGTCACAGCTGCAAATTCCACCTGAGAGACACCCTACCTTAGACCTGCCGTTTGGCTTTGCACGTTAAAACTACTTTCAGGATTTAGGTGTAGTTTTTCATGGTCTTTCGCTCTATTGACAACAGCTCCTGCAGGTGGGGAGCAAAGTGAAATGGGTCACCTGTACTTTCCAGTCTGCCTGTGCCGGGGCATGGTGCACGCTGGCTGGAAAAGCATTCCTCTGTTGACATGACTCGTGTTGCAATTGAAGAGGAAATTAAATAAATTAATGCTCTGATACCTTCTGTATCTCACGGCCCGACACTGTAGCTTGCGTTTAAACCACCGCTTCATCAAACGCAGCTTCTCAGTCATTCCTCAGCTGGGGAAGTACCTGGGTTTGGGATTTTCGGTTGTGGAGGGTTTTTGCTGCTGTTCTCCAGGAGCCGGAGAGGGTGCAGGATGGACTCTCTGGACCACATGCTCACGGACCCCCTGGAGCTGGGACCCTGCGGGGAAGGAAATGGCACACGCATCATGGAGGACTGCATGCTGGGTGCCACCAGAGTCAGTCTGCCTGAGGACCTTCTGGAGGACGTGAGTAGTGCTAAGATACTTTGCCGTTTCGGAGCATCGGGAAACGGTGTGTGTAACTCCCTTTGTGGGGCTTACAGAGCAAACTGAAAAGAGGGGAAATGTTTCTGACTGTCTTGGAAAAAGGTGTCAAAAAGGGCTTTGATTAATCTCAGGAAAACGTCTTTTAGAACCGTTCTGTTATAAATGTCTTTGAGAAAGTTCTGTTAGTTACAAGTTTTGAATTTATTTTCTTGTTGCCGGTAGTATCGTTGATTTCCTCACCTTTCCTCTTTACGCTCTATTGTTTTCTGCATTTGGTGAGACACTGTCTCGTGACTTGTGTTACTTAACCACAGAAAGCCTTAAGGGCTAGAAAATTGTCAAGGACGCAGATGCATTTTCTTCACTATCGTTTTTTTGCTTTCTTTAGCCTGAGATTTTCTTTGAAGTTGTCAGCTTGTCTACATGGCAGGAGGTGCTGACAGATGCGCAGCAAGACCACCTAAAAAAATTCCTGCCTCACTTTCCTGAAAACAACCGAGAGCATCAGAACAAACTCATCTCTGCCTTGTTCAGTGGTGAAAACTTCCGTTTTGGAAATCCACTGCACATCGCCCAGAAACTCTTCCGGGGTCAGTGAGCATAATAAACTTCTGTGTATTTTCTGGGTTAAGTTCTCAACTAGCAGTTGATGAAAACTGAAGTGTTCTTTACCTCTTTCTTACAGATGGACACTTTAATCCTGAAGTTGTGAAATACCGGCAGCTCTGTTTTAAGTCGCAGTACAAGCGCTACCTGAGCTCTCAGCAGCAGTACTTCTACCGACTGCTCAAGCAGATCCTCGCTTCCCGCAACGTGAGTGTCTTCGGGGCGCGGTCGTCGCTTTCTTCTGTTCTGTAACGAATAGGTTGTCTTTACAACAGAGTGTCTTGGTATTTGTGCATTCACAATTTTCGGAGGTCTTTCCTTTAAGGAACGCTGCTTTTCTGGTTTTCCAGTGCCCCTGTAATATAAGAATACTAGAAACATTGTTATGTTTGCAGATTTCAGGTTTTGAAACTCTTATAGCTCTCCCTTGTGTACAGTGTCTTTCTTCCATGCCCGCCTTGTCCCCCGCTTCCTGCATTTGCCCCTTTACGCCTTACTGTCCTAGTAACAAGTCATTCTGCCTTCATTTTCTACCATTTCTGTCACTGTGAAACAAGTAAGGCTGCTAAATAGGTAGCTGTATGAATTCCCCAGCTTCATGGGGGGCTGGTGTAGAATAGGTACAAAGCTCTGATTCTGATGCCTGTAAATCCCTGATGAAGTCTTCCTCTGTGGATAGTGTTGTCAACCGATTGCTGCCAACTGAAATGCGTTCGTGGCAAATACTTGCTCGCTTATCATTTCGTTAAGCTTAGACGTTGAAACATCTGGGATGTATGGATGAAGATGAACTTCTGTCTTTATGAAATGCTCCGCAGTGACACGGGAAGAAGAATACAGAAGTGTGTAGGAAGTTATTTCCTCTATGGCCGTAAGGCGTAAAATGTTTTCTTCAAAAGAGACAGTTTTCCATGTTTGTGTTACGTACTTGGCATGGAAGCTGCACAAATCGATCTCAGATCAGTGGTTAGGTTCCTCTCCACAGTCTGCATAAAATGACAGTGAGGTATTGTACGCGGAGATGAAGGTGCAGAAATTTCTACTAGATCCCTCCTTGCTTTCCCCCTGCTTTAAATGGTGGTCTAAAATGCTGGTTTAAAAATTGCATATCTGGCAGATACTTTGTAAGGGTTACTTTATAAAGAACTGAGGTGCTCACCGCACCAGCTCCAAACATTAAACTTGCTAAGAGTATGTGAGTTGTAGCTGAGATAGTTGACGTCACGCGTATCTCATCTTCCAGCACTTGCTGGATTTAGCTAGGAAAGGCGGTCCTGATATGACCCTGAGGAGAAAGCACTTCCCACCGACGTATGACACGGAAGAGCGAGACAGACGGACGCACCGGCGCTACTTGAAGATTCTGAGGGAGGTGAAAGAGGAGTGTGGAGATACTACCTTGTCTTCTGATGAAGAAGGTAATGCCCCGGACTGAACTAAAGACTTGAGGTGTGAATGGAGAAAGACAGATTTTTTTATGTGGGGACAGTATCTTTGGTAGACGAATGGAAACTGAACTCCAGTTTTATTGTCTGTGATCTAATTTTAGGGACGTGATTTAGTGGGCATGGTGGTGTTGGGTTGACGGTTGGACTCGATGATCTTAGAGGTCTTTTCCAACCTTAATGATTCTATGATTTTATGATTCTCATGAATACAGGGTAATAGAATTATATCGAATTATGTAGATTGGTGCTACGTCTTGCAGAAATAAATTTATTTCTCTATTAATTTTAGATCTAAGCTCCTGGCCTCCAAGTTCTCCAGCGCGTTGTCCAAGTCCACCAGTTCCCCTGAGAGTGATCCCCACGTTGTCAACCTTGGACATGAAAACAGCAGGTGAGAACCAAACTAGGGGTTGATACGGATGTAGGGGTGAGAATTACTTTGAGACCCTGCAAGAAATCAGTTTGTTGTTTGATGGGAAATCTTGTAATGCTTCATTTTTGCAGTCTCCAAAACAGTTGGCTCTTCTCCCAGTTCATTTAGTCTTTTTCTCCGTGGAAGGCTAGTATTTTAACACAAGGGTCTACAGTTTGGGTAGTACTACTGATTTGTCTGTTATATTTTGCCTTTTACGGTTGAAGCATTAGCATAGTCCAGTTTGAAATATTTTGCTGTATGTGCTGAGGAAATCCCTCCTAAGGTTACTGTAACCAAGTCTGCAAACCCTTCGTGCAGGACAGCTGGCTCGTTCTTTTCACTTCCGTACTTGCATCAGCAATGAAATCTGACGACCCAAGGAAGAAAGTATTGAAATAAATGAGTTGATTAAAAGAATGAAATTCAAATAAGGAAAATTTGTTACTAGTTACTGAAATCTGGAGATTGTTGAAAGTGGGAATGGATCGAAAATGGCATTCTGAGAAGTCTGTAAAGTAACAATAATGGAAAACTGTGCAAATAATCTCTGAACGTTTTTTCGTTGCAGACAAGATAGAACTCGGGGAAAGTGATTTGAAGATGATGTTGAAGAAGCACCATGAGAAACGAAAACGTCAACCTGTAAGATGTCAAGAAGTCGGGGGGGTGGGACTACATTTTATCTGTTAGCCTTTTATCTGTTAGCCGTAAAGGTCAGGGTACTTCTGGGTGACAAAATGATTGCTGCGTTTTTTGTGTGCAACCACCCTTCAGCTTTTTATTGTAACCTGTATTTAATTGTCAGCGTATAGATGCAACTGCTGTTTATGCTTATCTGTTTAAAAGGATTTTGTAATTTTAGTGATGTGTTTTGGAGAGACAAAATTTCGCGTTTCGGGGTTAGAAGTTTTCCCAACTTTTATTGCAGTAAATAACTTTATAAGCTGATCCCGGATAAGTTTGGGGCATTTCAGTACTTGGGTTATTTTCTGTACCCTTGTCGCTATCTTAGCACTTTGTCCTTCCCCAATTTTAATTTCTATCCCGTTGTCCCGTGTAGGACCACCCCGATCTAGTGACGACAGACCTGACTCTTGAGGACATTATGACTCGAGTAAATGCTGGCAGGAAAGGTTCCTTAGCAGGTCGGTGGCTTGGACGCGGTACTTGTGCACTGCGTGAATATAGGGTATCCTGTGTGTGTGAAAAGCTAAGGTGAAGGTGGTCTCGGTAGATTGTTGTATCCTTTCGCTCTTCACATAGCTGGCTAACTGCTCTGGGGTTGCGAGTTGTTCCATTTCAGTTGCTCACAGACAACTCCAGTTTCCACTGAAGGTGCTTCCAGTTAATTGATGAAAGTTAATTTGTGTCTCTACTCTGAGCAGTTACCTTTGCCTTTCTAATTTCATATATGTTGATTTAAAACCTAGAGGTTTTCTATTAAAAGGACTGCATTGAGGGGAAAAATAAAGATTCATGGAAATGTCTGGGAGGATGGAATGAACTGGTGGTGAATGAGTGCACGCTACCCACATATGTTTAAATATATAGTTAGTTTATGATTCTCCATGAAATACGGTGAGAAGTTTTTCTCATTCTTCTTCTTCCCTTTTCTCATATCTAAAGCCTTATTTGACCTTGCAACCCTCAAGAAAAAGGTGAAGGAAAAGGAAGATAAGAAGAAAAAAAAGCTGAAGATTATTAAATCCGAGGTGGAAGATTTGGCCGACTCTCTTAGCAATGCAGATGGAATCCCACCAATGTCTCAGGATCCTTCCCCCATCCCGCTGTCATCTGTCAAAGAGGAGTAAGTGCTTCAAAGGGCCCTGAACGCCTTGTGCGGATGGAGAGAGCAGCAGGTGTTGCAGCTCAGATTTTTGTGGGACTTTTGCAGGCTTTGCTTTTCTGCAGCTTAGGATGTGCGAAATGTTCATCTTTGTATATGAAGGTGAATATTTACTCAGGGACCTTATTCTGCTTGTGTTCTCTTTCATTTGAAGACCTCTGGAAGAGATGAAGCCAAGCCTTGGAATAAATGAAATATCTTCCAGCTTCTTTTTCCTTCTTTTGGAGATACTGTTTCTGGAAGGGCCTGCTACTCTCTCTGTGGTAAGGAACCACCCGCTTATCTAGGAATCTTTGCAGAAAGCAAAATCAGGGGATAGAGGGGTTTATAGCTAGTGGTGATTTTTATAGATAGGGGTTTATAGATAGTGGTGATTTTTCTCCAGAGTTGTCCTGCTGCAAATTATATTAAGATGTAGATTACATACTAAAGAAATGAAACCCTTTGGGAGTGCATACTGCGTTCTGTTTTTAACATGTTTCATAAATTTAATTAGTTGAATCTGTAGGTCTTTCCGTACCCGTTCTTTAGATCGTGGTTAGATATATTCTATATATTAATGGCAGAGATGGTGGGGAAGTTTCTTCCCCTTTTTGGTGTCTGCTGTCTGAAAATACGGTGTTACGGTTACTTGAAAAAGTCAGGTCATTTTTTTATATACATAAAAATCTTTTTGTCCCCTGGATATGTTTAGCTGTTTTGTTTTCTATTAAAACAGTCATAGTTTAAAGTGTGAGATTTTTGATAGACTATTTCTTTTTCCTCTTCAGCTTGAAGATAAGGTTCTAGATTGGCAATCTTCTCCTGCCAGCGCACTAAATAACTGGTTCTCCTTTGCCCCTAACTGGTCTGAACTGGTTTTACCCGCCTTGCAGTACTTGACAGGTGACAGCAGAGGTAAGAATGGCTGTTAAAAATACTAATGATGCTTGTACCTCAGTTCTAATCAGTGCTGGTTTATATCATAGCTCAAATCAACTTTTAATTCATCACTACAATAAATCATTGTAGCGTTGACAGCGTTTCTGTGATAGGCTTTATGGCTTACGTTTCTTGATTGTGGTGGACTTGTTTTGCATGTGGATAGTAGATAAGGCCCAGTATGTGAAAATGTGTGTGAAATTGCCTCTAGACAGACAGTTTCTCCTATTCAGATCATGCGCTTCAGGCGGGATGTTTGAAGCGGGAAGAAATTAGTCTCTTCCCGGTGCGAAGACATTGTGATTGTCTTCGGAGATAATAAAAAATAAACTAGATGATGCCCTGAGCAATCCACTGGAAACGTGAAGTTGCCCAGCTTTGATCTGGGGCTTGGACCAGCTAAGCTTCAGACGTTCCTCTCAAACTAAATTATTCTGCGGTTCTCATTCGCTTAGTGGGAAGTTTTAAAGGGAGAGACAGCGTAGGTTGTAGTGGTCTTTGCAGCACGGATACTTAATGTTCTCCGAAATGCTGGTGAATACTGTAAATCCCGAGTTCACTTCCCATGAGCCCAGGAATAGTCACCGTACAGTAACAGTTCCTAGTGCCTCACAGCGCGAACGGGATCTCATCTGGCAGCCTGTGGATGAAAGACTCGTTATCCTGTTCTGTTCTTTTCTTGTGCTTGCACTGTTACTCTGAGATGCTCACCTTCCCTTTGGGCAAGTATAAATTTAGAGATGCACTTACATAATCACTTAAAATGCTTTATCTGTCATTATGAGTCTAACTCAACATCTTGCATTACAACAGTAGGATTTTGGGGGTTGGACGCCTGTATGATGTCTCTGACATGCACATTTTTCATTGTAGATGTTCCTTCCAGCTTCTCACCTTTTGTGGAATTCAAGGAAAAAACTCAGCAGTGGAAATTGCTTGGTGAGTATCTTGTGCTCTTCTGTGATTTCTACGATAGTAAAGGTTGGTTGTTTTCTCCAGGACTTTACTTTTCAGCTTGCCGCAGCCCGGAGAGAAAGACGAGCAGAGCTGTCAATACGTTGGTTAGGGCTTTTCTTTTAGCTGAGCCAAGATGTGTTTTACATTCTAGGTTTTCACAAGATATTACTGTCAGCAGCAGACAGAGAATAAGTGAGCAAAGGCACTGGGCTTTATTTCTTCATGTGGCTGACCTAACCATGTTTATGTCACCCTTCAAATCTGTCTGAACACCTTCATATTTTCCCTTCTGTAGAGCACACCTTCTGATGATTCAGGGTAATTGTTAATTATTACCATTATAAATGAATTAAGCTTCTCTGTAGAGCAAACTGATACTATTCTTGAAGTGGGAACTAAAGGGCAAATTAATAATAAATGTGCCCATGCTTATACTGAGTGAATGAGAGATTTCTTGTGTTTATGTTCATTCCTTTAGCTACTAGGCAGAATTTTCCGTTCTTAACTATAGTGATTCTAGCGATCGTATTTGCAGGCTTAAACTGGCAGAGATTTGGAGTCAGGAAGCTACTTCTCTGGTCCCTTTCACAGTCTTTGGCGGAGGTTATGTGTTTCTGCTCATGGACTCAGTAACTGGGATTACTTTGGAGAGTGGGAACCAGCGCAAGTATCAGGTGGCTGTGTCTCAGACGGTATCTTGCCCGCTATGCCAGGAGTTGAAGCACCGTCCTTTGTACCAACACAGGAGAATAACTAGGTTTTAGCACTTTCCTAAGCCTGCATGTGTTCAAGTATTGAAATTGGAGCATCTGTGAAGTGCGGAAGATGCCTTGTGACTGGTGATGCAGAGAGGGGGGAAGGGAGTAGGAGATGGCTGGGAAGTACAAGCAACCGGCTTCATAACGAATAAAGGACTTCTATTTCCTTTTTTTCCTGATTTCTTGGACTAGGTTCTTGCCAAGATCATGAGAAGGAGTTGGCAGCCCTGTTTCAGCTCTGGTTGGAGACCAAAGACCAGACTTTTTTCAAAGTGAGTCAGAAAAAATCACCTCCTAGCAGCACAAAACGTGACTGCGTTATATCCAACGTTGACATTTCTGTTTTTCGATAGGAAAATGAAGACAGCTCAGATGCCACAACACCAATTCCCAGAGTGTAAGTATATAGTACTGCTTGAAAGCTTTTGCAGTCCATACTAAAGCTATGAAGTTTGGTCCTTGTGCCTCTGGATCTGAATGGCTGGTTGCTTAAAATAAAAAGATTTTACATCATGGGGCAGGAGGGAACTTGATAGTCTGATTTTATAAATGCAGGTAACTGGACTTCACAAAGTCAACTGATTTTTCTCCAAGTTCACATATCTTGTCAGAGCAAGCCTGTAATCTAACTTACAGTCCTGATAACTAGATTATTTACAGTCCTACTTACAGGTAGTGCATAGAGCGTATTTTAAGATCTCTGCTTTCAGAATTTGTTCAGAAGAATTTGCAGAAAGGGTGAAGTGATGTTCTTTGGGACTGTTACGGGCTTGTGGTTGCTCAGAACTGATGGTGACCTTTGTTTCAGAAGGACTGACTATGTAGTCCGACCTAGCACTGGAGAGGAGAAACGTGTGTTTCAGGAGCAGGTAAGAATTAATTTTAAACTCACATGTTGAAACAGTTGGCCACTAAACCAAGAGAATTTGTGTGGGATGGCAGTTTGAGACTCTACACAAACTTTGTTAATGTAAAGAATTAGGGTGTTTCTTCTGCCTTGAAGTGGGTATCTTGGCCTTACATAAAACTTGCTGACAACGTAGCCTGGCTGCTTACTTCAAAAGCACCTGTATTTCCAATGAGTATTGGGCAAAATTAATTGAAATTGGTAGTGCCAACCTTTCTATCTCCTCTGCCATCCCCCAGCATACGAGGATGACTTGTCTCTACATTTTTTGGGCGTGTATGAGTACGAGCAGAAGACGAGTGGCAATAAGTGCACCCATACACTTAGTTATCTTATCTGTAGTAGATGCAAGCGTGTATTACAGGGTAAACACATGATGACGATTCTTCTCCCTGGGTACACGTGCTGTGTGCGTGGTAGAATATCCAGGTTAAATTTTGGAAATCTCTCTTTCTCCAGATTAGAGGAGGAAGAAAGGGCTTCTTGTTGCTGGGGGAAGGGGTGTTTGCTGGGCAGACCGTGTATCTCTGGCACCTCTGTAGTCTGTGCAGCTGCTTAACAATGAACCTAATGTATTGCACCTGCACACTTTGGTTAGGTGGTGCTTTATATTCTGCTTGAAGTAGTTCATGCTTGTCTTCATCCAAAATAAGTTTATACAGCAGTATTTGAGCCTTTAATTTAAAAAAAACTTTCTCTGGAGTGTGATAGTAACTTACATTATAATATAAACGTAGCACAAGCTTTAAGACTTTGCACTGTGTGTTTCCTGCTAAATTCAGTCCTCTTTGTTTCCAAATACAGGAACGTTACCGTTACAGCCAGCCCCACAAAGCTTTCACTTTCCGTATGCATGGCTTTGAGTCAGTTGTGGGTCCTGTGAAGGGGGTGTTTGACAAGGAAACCTCACTAAACAAAGCCCGAGAGCATTCTCTCCTGCGCTCAGACAGACCAGCATATGTCACCATCTTGTCCCTTGGTAAGGTGATGGCCAAAAAAAATTACTTAAAAAAGAAAAGGGCTCCCCTGACCGCCCAAGCAATGACTTTAGGAATCGACATTATAAAGGGAAAAGGTGGGCAGTCTGGGATGACATAAGCGAAGAAGAAATAAATTATATGGAATAGAGGTGGTGGAGTGCTGGGAGGAGGAATAACTAGAAAAGAAGGCATCTGTGTGTTGCTGTTGATCTGAGAGAGAATGTGAAATAGGGAGCAGAGTCCATGGGGCTGGCTGAAGCTAAGGCTCAGATAACCGGGAAACAGAGAGTGGTGGTTTCAGTACACTGTTGTGAAGTTGGGGCATTGCGAAGTCGTTCTGGGGTTCAGTGCTGTTCCCCAAGTTCATCACTCCTTGTACAAAGCCGGCACAGTGGATGTACTTTAAAATGCTCCTTTATAATCTCTGCTCATATCTCTGAGGGATCGTGGGGGCTAGATTTTAGTGAGCAAGTAGGCACTATGAGAGCGGGGATAAGAGAGCAATACCAAAATGTATCTGCCAAAGTACTTGAATACAGCTGCCTAGTTACGGCTGGAAGTTTAAGCTCTGATTTTGTATCTCAGTTCGTGATGCTGCTGCTCGCCTTCCTAATGGAGAAGGAACTCGTGCTGAAATCTGTGAGCTGCTTAAAGATTCCCAGTTCCTAGCTCCCGATGTCACAAGTGCTCAAGTAAGTTGGATGTCACGTCTAGCCTCAGACGGATTCTTGTAAAAATACACTGTGCAGACCCGGGCAGTATTCAGTGGCTGAGGCCCAATAATTTTTTTATGCCGCTTTCACTAGCAAATGATAGCTATGTTCTGCTCTGGTGAGCTGCTGCAAACCTGCACCGAACTCTGGATGATGAAAAAACAGCTAGAAAAGCCACAGAATTAACACTGTGTCATGTATCTGCTCACATTTTAGATTCAGAAATTGTCAATTTTCAGAGCTCTCAGCTTTGGTGGAAGCTCCATTTAATCCAAGGTGGCAAATGGCATCCTGTGCTGCAGCATGTGCTCTCAGTCAGTTCTTACTCAAATGGATTGCTAGCAGCTTACTCAGGTTTTATGCCAAATAGGATTACTTCTCTATTCGTGACTTTTGGCTGGCCCAACCAGGGACATCTTGTAACGCCGTGAATTCTGAACTTTCAGGTTAATACTGTTGTTAGTGGTGCTTTGGATCGATTACATTATGAGAAGGATCCCTGTGTGAAATATGATATTGGACGCAAGTTGTGGATCTACCTGCACCGGGACAGGAGTGAAGAAGAGTTCGGTAAGCCTGGCTTGGTGGTATCTTAAGAGTGGAAAATGTTTATAAATCTCATTTTGTTTTTCACTTTCCATGCTCTTGAGCTTCTTCAGTCCAGCTGGATAACGAACATTAAGTTATCGGTGTAGCTTTTTTTCTCTAGTCGGTTTGCTAATGTTAGCCCATCAGCACTTAAATCCAGTCTTGCAGAGCAGTGTGTCAGTTTGAAGTATTTGTTAGGAAAATAGCATCCCATGTGCAAGAACTGCAGATGTATGTACATTCACAACTTCTTATGTGTCTTTGTTTCAGCCTTTTTGGCTCATTTTACTTGGTATTTTTCTTTGCACTATTCCATGACAATGTGTGTTTGATTTCTTGTCTGAAGATGAACTCACAGTTCTGAATTGGCGTCTGTCTTAAATCAGTTTCCTTGTGTTCAGGAGCTCTAACCACTAATTTGTATTTGCAGAACGGATCCACCAGGCTCAAGCTGCTGCAGCAAAGGCCAAGAAAGCTCTTCAGCAGAAGCCAAAACCTCCGGCTAAAATGGTAAATTTCTTTGCACAGATGCTTTTGGGATTGGGAAGGAGGTATGGATTTAACTTAATCCATAAATTCTGCATCCGTAGCGGCTGATGAAGATTACCACCTCTCTGAGTTACCAGTTCATTATGTTTACGAATGTAGGTTTTAGTCTAGCATCAGTGCACAAAATGAAGAGGGAAAGAGGGGACTTTCACACCTCCCAGCTTCCGCTGTTATCCGTGTTGATCTCAGCAGAAAGATTAATGGAATTCATTTGTGCTCCCTATTTTAGGGATGGTCTTTTCAGAGCTAGTTTTGAGGTTAATCTGTAGCAGAGTGTGTGGAACGTGTCTGCTGCTGTCCCCCCGGCTGTGCTGAAGCTGTCAGGGTTCGGATGTCTTTTATTTTTTTGGTATCGATATCAAATATCTCTAAAGTAGTTGCTGTTGGCAAACTAACCAAGGTGGAAATCGGAACGTTACGAATATTTGTCACTGCCGAGATGCACTTTTCCCTGAGAACAGGAGCAGCCAAACACACCAGCCCATTTGTGGGCTTACAGTCAGTCACCAGCGATTTCAGGATTTAGCACCAGGGCATCATTCATAACCATAGAGAACTCAGCTTAAAGTGCTCAGCCCGCTCTCTAGAGTGCAGCAATCAAAACCAGGTTTTTTAGAGACCTTCATGCTTGACGTGGTTTCTTTGCAGAAGTCTAGTAGCAAGGAGAGTTCTGTGAAAGCGCTCCCCAGCAGCACATCGGAGCCCAGTCAGCTGAGCCTTAGCGACTCCAGCATGCCACCAACTCCCGTGACGCCCGTGACACCAACTGCACCAGCATTACCAGCAACGCCTATTTCACCCCCACCAGTGTCTGTGGTTAGCAAGAGCGTATCTAGTGCTGGATCAGAGGCAGCAAAGCCCAGCCAAAGGTACCTCTTCCGTCTCATACATTGCTTGTGAATGTTACTGGTTCTTTCTCGATCATCTACATCTTTGCTGACCTACTGGCTTTATCTTTTCCGTAGTGTTCTGCTGGTATCATCCCCTACCATGCCACAGCTTGGGACGTTGCTTTCCACAGCCCAGAGTTCACAGACACAGCCGGGGCCGCAGCCACCTCCCACCCGGGTGGTAAGCCATACCACCTCCTCAGGACTGCCGCAGGTCCGGGTGGTCACCGCCCAGTCCAGCCTCCCAGCTGTGTCTCAGCAAGCCCCGGCGGTAACCCAGCAGCAGCAGCAACCTACGTCCGTGCCTCAAATCCGCGTTCCAGCTACAGCCACGCAAACCAAAGTGCTCCCTCAGGTGAGTTTGGCTGCGTGGAAATGGTGAAGTAGCTCTGTCTTCTACTCTGACTTCTTTTAATATTTCGGTATGGTGCACAGGGATTACTTGCTCACTTGGAACATGCAGTAACTGCAGGGCAGGAGCGTAGAAACAGTTGTGTGTAAATAATACTGTTCAGTGCTCCTTTTTTCCGCCCTGTTGCCTATTTATGTGGCACGATTAAATTGTGCATTACAGTAAAAAGTCCACAGAACTTGCAAGCTCTAAGGCACGAGACAGAGAGAGTCAATTATTAGTCTGTTAGTATTGCGTTAGTCTGCTCATAGGCTGCCTCTCTGTCTTTCCGTAGGCTGTGATGACTCTGCCGGTAAAAGCTCAAACCAGCCCGGTGCAGGTGCAAAGACCAGGAAGCTCTGTGACGGGACAGACAGGCATCACTGTGACAGGGCTGTCTGCAGCGCCCAGTCCTGCTGTAAAGCCAGTAACCAGCTCTCCAGGCAGTTCTGCTACAAGCACCTCCTCCACCACCGTCATCCAGAACGTAGCTGGCCAGAATATCATCAAGCAGGTGAGAGCGAGGGAGAGACAAGGAACTGGGCTCCGCGACCCCGTCGTTTCCCATTTGTTGTGACGGTCGTGATACGCAGATGTGAAAAGATAGTGAAAACGGTAGTGAGCTGTAATGCTGTATGAGTTATTGACCGTACGGGTTTAGGCAGTTGCTGGTTTGGTGTATTTGAGCCCCATTTTCACGTACGGGTAAAAGACGTGTTAGTCCAACGTTAAGCATCTTCAGATGTTGATCTCATTTTCATTCATCTTGTTTGAAAAAGCAGCTCCATAGTATTTAGTATTTTATATTGTTTTGGGAATGCCACCTGATGCGCAATCAAAACTATTTTCAGTAGTGTACCGAGTGCTAGCGTCATGCCGCTTCAGTTCTGATGGGAGCAAACATCCTGTTGGGAAGCTTTACTTTGGCTGTGCCTTGGACTGTGTCCTGATTTGATACAGCCGTTTCTCTGATCTCTTCCAGGTGGCTATTACAGGACAACTTGGCATGAAGACCCAGCCTGGAAGTGGCATCCCCCTCACAGCGACCAATTTTCGGATCCAAGGAAAGGATGTGTTGCGCCTACCCCCGTCCTCTATCACCACAGATGCGAAGGGACAGACTGTGCTGCGTATCACCCCGGACATGATGGCCACCCTGGCCAAATCTCAAGTCACTACTGTCAAACTGACTCAGGACCTCTTCACAGCAGCTGCGGGAAGCAGCGCTAGTGGGAAAGGCATCTCTGCAACTTTGCACGTGACGTCCAATCCTGTCCAGACTGCTGATTCTCCAGCCAAGACTAGCACGGCCACTTCTGCTTCTTCCAGCCCAGCTGGAAGCACAGTGGTTAAAGTGACTCCTGATTTAAAGACTGCAGAGCCAACAAGCTCCGCTTTCCGACTGATGCCTGCTCTGGGCATGACCGTGGCAGATCAGAAGAGCAAAGCCATAACTACGGTGGCATCCACTGAGGCCAAGCCGGCTGCTACTATAAGAATCGTGCAGGGGCTGGGGGTGATGCCGCCCAAAGCTGGGCAGACTATTACTGTAGCTACTCATGCTAAGCAAGTGCCCTCTTCCTCAGCAGTGAGCGTGCCCGGCACAGTCCATACCTCAGCTGTCTCTTTACCAACCATGAGTGCCACAGTGTCGAAAGCAGTTGCTGTGGCCTCGGGAGCTGCTGGGACTCCCATAACTATAGGCACAGGAGCCACTGCTGTGCGGCAGGTACCCGTCAGCACCACAGTAGTATCTACATCCCAGGCAGTAAGTAATGCTAAACTTTTTCGGGAGGTGGGTGAGAAAGGGGAATGCTGAAATGTACTGATGGTTTATGTCTGAAAACTTCTCTTTACGTCCACGGAGGCTCAAATTAAGTACTGTAGAATGTGGGTCTGCAACTGGTTTCATGGTGTTGGAATTGTAGCTAAATGCTGAATGATCAGAAAGCAGTCAGATATGTCTTCCCTTACCTCCTGTTGCGAGTGAATGAAATAAACTTTGCTTATCTGAAGTCCTACCTCGTGCAGCTCAGCGTCTTGCCCCACACCTCTGAAATAATTTCCCTTGGAATGGTGTCAGAACTAGAAGTGCTTGTTACTTGTATTCACTTTTTTACCGAATTCCCCGTTTAATACAATTTTAATGTCCAATGCGGAAGGCACCGTAAACTGTTATCGTGAAAGCTGAATAAGCTAATTGACATTACCAGAGCTTCCTAAGGATAAAAATCATGGACGGATGCAATGAGCCATCCCAGAGAAATACCGTGGCGCAAAGATGATGCGGGTTTTCAGGGCTGAGGCAGCTGTGAAGTGAATGAGATGGAGGTGAATTTTAATGAGCCTGAAACGGAGCACAGATTTCATCAGCAAAGCTGCTGTTGGTTTCTACTCCCAGGACTCCTAAAAAGCAAGCTGAGTGGTAATTGCATGTTGTCAAGCAGTTTCTCTGCTGAACTCCCCGCGGCTCCTCATGTGTTCTTCAACTTCTCTAGGGTAAGCTACCAGCACGAATAACAGTGCCTCTGTCAGTGATCAGCCAGCCAGTGAAAGGCAAGAGTGTGGTGACTGCCCCCATCATCAAGGGCAACCTTGGGGCCAAGTGAGTATTTTGCGTCTGGTAGTTTTGCTTTAGAAATAGGCTGAGGAAGGTCTGTGTTCAATAGGTTCCTGGGGACCTAGCAAGCAGAGGGTGGAATAGACTTGCAGTCCGTTAATAGGTCCATTAGCTGCAAGAAACTGAATGAATATGGTGCCTGGCAATGAAAATATCTTTGTTTAGATGCCCTGAGGTGTAGTTCTAGCAAATACACTGAAGAAAAAATGTTCTTTGCCTTGAAACTATTGGATTAGTTCTGTGTGTTTGAGCAAGAATTAACCTGGTGACATACCTAAAAATATGTGCAATCTGAGGCCATCTCTCCATTAAAGAAACTAGGGAAGTGTTAACTGCCTCTGTGAAAATTCCTCTGGCGTTCCGATGCTGTAGTCTTTTTGTTTATTCTTGCACAAATTCTGGTAGTGTCTCCCATAGTTAGTATTTCAAGGCAGAACACTGTGTGCTCGGCTATTTTCAGCGTTCCTTGAGAAGTGTTCAGGTCTGATCAGACTAACCCCGTGATGTGCACTCTCCAGAATTAGAGGATTTAATTCGTGTGATAAAGTAATTCTCTATCATAGTGATAGATGTTGACATAAACTTGTCACTTGTGTATTTGCCAGTTTTGTGGGGGAAAAAGCCCCACTACTTAAAATCATTAGTAAATTAGACAAGTAACTTTAATCTCCTAGCAACTGAAGAACAATTTGTGAGTCTGGAAGAGCTCGCCTGCTGTGCCGTTTGCTAACCTTTCAACAATTCTCTTTCCTTAGCATCAGTGGATTAGGTAGAAATATCATCCTGACTACGATGCCAGCAGGGACAAAACTGATCGCTGGGAACAAGCCAGTGAGTTTTCTGACTGCACAGCAACTACAGCAGCTGCAGCAGCAAGGCCAGGCCACGCAGGTAACGGCACCTAGAATGATAATATTATTTGCTTTTTTATGACTTAACATCTCCTGAAGACTTTACGCTTGATATATGGGGTTCCATAAAAAGTACCGGTACACAGCTTGGCTGTAGCGTCTGCATTAAGCGCATGCGAGTGCATCATCTCCTTTACCTTCCCTCCATCCAGATACGGTTTTTAAATGTTTTTGAAGCACTGATAGTGTAATGAATGTAAACCCAAAAATCCTGTCAGGAAATGTACCCAACTGCCTGAAGGATTGTTTCTATACACTTGGCTCTTTTTATAGTGCTTTGTACTTTGGCTTCTGTGGGTCACCATTTCTTGAAGAAATCACATCGCTTCTTTGCATATCCATCTTTCTGTCTGGAAACTTAGTGTTCTGTAATTCCAAAGAATTAATCTGCATTGAGAGCTGCTAGTAACAAGTCTGTAGAAGTGAAGTATCCAATGGATCCAAGTCCTTCTTCTGAAAACTTGTAAAAGCAGCTGACACGTAGGTTTTTATTCAAACTAGTTTTTACTTCTTCCTCTCTAATCTTGAGATCTGTTGCCACCATCCCACGTGAACAGCGGATGGAGCGATCTTCTTGTGACAGATTCTGCTCTTGATGTGTTTCGGTGCTTGGTCTTGTTCGTATAAATTAATTTTTGTTGGCGGCAGAAACAGATAATTTACCAGCACTTCAGAGTGCGATGCAAGTGCAATGTGTCACCAGGTTGTTCTTGACATGACTTGAGTTTTTTTCTTTCCGTTTCAAACAGGTTCGAATTCAAACTGTACCAGCCTCCCATCTCCAGCAGGGAACAGTGTCTGGCTCTACTAAAGCAGTTTCCACTGTGGTTGTGACAACAGCTCCATCTCCAAAACAGACCCAAGATCAGCTATGAACACTGGTTTGAAAACGGATCGCTTTCCAAGAACTTCCCTGAGTCCGTGGTCATCCTCCATCCAAGCCCCCAAGACTACCTAACCGCAGTCACGGCTAGGGATTGGACTGGATTCTGTCACGTTGCTTTTCTGGAGTCAGCGTTGTGATGTCTAGGTAGAAATTCCACAGCAAAAGATGCTGTACCTACAAAACAAAATGTTTCAGTCCAGACGTGTAAAGCCACGGTTCTGTGGCGTTGATCATTTAAGAAACGTCTTCCTTTTCTTTGTTCTCTTCCCATCCAAAGGGCTTTTTGCGAATATCATTTCTGTGCATTTTGGGTTGTAGACAAAGCGGTTGATCTTGGGTCTTCCTTAACCAGGGAAACTTGCTTGGAAGGGGTAATTGAGACTTTTCAAAGTCACGAAGAAGATGCCTCCTTTTGCTGGAGTCTAGCTATCACTACTTTTATATAGGTGACTTAGGACGGTGGCTTGGACGCCGGAGTTTGTTTGTAACATAGCCTGGAAGTAGATCCCTAACACATTCAGTGTACTATTTATAGACATTTTAAATACCTCTCCCCTATCTCTGAGCTCAGACTTCTTTTGAACAGATACCACTTCCACGTCAAATTTCTGTCCAAGGCAGGATGAGAGTCGAGACGGTTTTCGCTGTAAAAAAGCTAGTAACCATGGGGAAGAGTGAGAAGTGGAGGAGATAGAGAAAGTCATTGTGTGAACAAGTCTGTCAGCAAATGGGAATATACTAGAAAGGAAGAAGAAAGTGTTCACCAGAAGGATCCTCCTTTAGTTTTCCTCAACAAATAAACCTTTTTATCGGCCAAAAAAAAACTGTAGCTTGTTTTAAAAGTTTGGAATATGTTTTCAAATGTACCCAAACTGTAGTCTCTTGGACTCAGAAGAAATATTTTAACGCATGATCCTGGCCTTTAGTTTTGTTTTTACCTTTGCAATTTTATCTCTATACATAAATTTGTTTGAATTTTGCACATACCGGAGATGAATTCGTGGCTGTTGTGACATGACCTTGAAGCTTTCTCGGAATGAGATCAGAAGACATGTTGGACCAGGAGAAGAATAAAAGGGCAGAAAGCCTTACAAATCTCTGCTATCTCCTTTCGGTTTTGTACAGCTTGTTGTTTTGTGTACAATGGTTGTCTAGCTTGCCAAGGGCTAATAGATTGTCCATCTTGTTTGTAAGATGGTTCTTTTTAACCTGGTTTCTCTCGTAGTCTTTTTTTTTTAAATATGTGGTTTGCTCCAAGTTATATGTTGTTGAATATAATCTATTTAAAGAAGCAAGTCTTACAGTTCAGCGCTCTCCAGCGCTGCCTGAACTGGGTGGCTGGAGCTGTGTGCGTTGCTGTTCAGAACCACTGCACCTGAGCGGAGCAGGCAGTTTTGCTGGGCTTCGGGCTGGCTGTGTCGGTCTTTCTGTCTTTCTGTACAATAGCTGACTACTTCAGGAGCGGGTTGGGGGAAATCGGGTGTTTCGGTAAAAAAACGAAGTGGCTAGCTGCAAGTATTGAATAAGCAGGGCACATCAGTACACCGTTTTAAAGCAAGCACTTGAATTATGGTTTATGGGCCTCGGGAACAAAATTTGGAATGATAAAGGTTTTCTGAGCCTACTTTGTCAATTTTTGTCCCTTTTTTGTACATTTAACTGTCGACTAAGGAGACAGCAGAAAGGCTGTGGTTTGGGAGGGAGGCGAGGATGTTCTTCAGTCCTTTTAGTTGTGCAGTTAAAATAAGAAATGAAAGAGAAGACAAACAACTTCCTGGTGTTGCTTATGTGAAAGAGCCTCTAAATCCAAAACGTAATCAAGATAATCCTGCTATGTTAGTTCTGTTCGTAATTAATAAAGTTCGTCAGTGTCAAAACCTGCAATCAAGTGCTGAAAGATGGTTACAGTGTGAAGCCCCTTGAATTTCTGTGAATCCTCTTGCAAGTAGCTACGTGAATTTGTCGCTGGACACAGGAGGCTTTGGCAGTATTAAGTTTAACAAAACAAGAAACCGGCATCTAATCCCATGAGTGTAGTGCGTCTCGGATTGTTCCTGCTACTGAGTTTAATTTAGTGTTTAATTTAATTCTTGCTGTTCAGGTCAACACCATCTCCTTTCCTCCGTATCTGTCTTTGCTAAACTGGTTGCTAACGTGTGAGCGACCTTGGCATTCATTGCTGCTTCGCTGAAGCCTGTTCTGTTTGAAGCGTGTGATCTCTGGGGAAGGAGCGTCAGTCACTATGTGGGCTTCTTATTTCGAAGGACCACATGCTGGATTAAATAGTATATGCTTACTCCTGACTTTCAAGAACAAAGTACAGCCCGTTCTATGGTTTCAGCTGCCACTTGTCTGATGAGTTGCTTCCACTCTGGTTGAAAAATAACCCTTAAGCTACTGCAAGTAAAGAGCCCTTGTTTTTAATAAGTAACCTTTAACTTCTACACCGTAGGCTGAAGGGCAGCGAGGGGCTCGAGTTATATTTTTGGTGTATGCTGGGACTGGATGAGGGTATATTCAAGCTAGACTGTGTTCCAAGTGGTGTTCGCTCCTATATCCTCTTGCTCTGGCAACTGAAAGCTGTTCTGGATGAGCACGACGGTTTGAGCTGCGCTGGGGAGCATGCACGCAGAGGAAGGCGGCCTAGAGAAAGTATTAAGCTCATATTGCCCATTTTCCATCTGTTTGTCCTGCCTGAAACTGAAGGGGCTGCTGCATCTTCGCCATTACCTTTTTTAATTAAAAAATGGAAGCACAGCCTGTTTTCGTCACAGTGAGATGCTCACTAGAGTTATCCAAGAGCCTTGATTATTTCTTAAAAACTGTGGATTAGATGTTTATTTCCAGCAAGAGAATATCGTGTAATCATTGCTTACAAGAACTGAGCATGCCACGCAAACTGCCAAAGGCCATTTGAAGACTTTCTAACCTTTATTTTAACAACTGCTCTGTTTTATTGAAATCATGGGGGAAATCTCTATTTATATACCTCAGTAGGATGCCCTAATAACCCAATGAACTCACCTTGTGAAAAGCGTTCCTTTTCAAAAGCAATAGTTAATTGGACATCAACCTGCGTATTTTTAACAGTTGATCTTTGTTTTCCAAATGCCTTGCAGTCACTGGCAGAGTTTTCAGGTAAATACAGAAACCTTGTTCTTCACGTGACAAACCTGAACCACAGAAACTAGAACAAAGTCGCAATAGACTCAGCTCTTGTAGCCGGTCCTGCCTGCCATGAGTTTGGTGCGTGGTGCCTGACCTCAGGACCCTTCTGGCTGAGTACTCTTCACACTATAGGACAGCTAGTCTGAAATTTAAGACTTTTGCCCCGAAACAAACGCAGCGACTTGTTGCAGACTGGGCCGAGCCGTGGGGAAAGGAGAATGCGCTGCGGTGTCTCAGGTGGAAACTGGCTCGAACAGAAACGTGGTTTAATACTGTTGCTGCTGGGTGGCAACCAGTTTATATCAATCTGAGATATACTTGAATCACAGTTATGTGGGTAGGTCGGATGTGTTGTACATCAAAGGGGATCCTCAGTGCTGCACTGGGTCATTCAGCGGTAGCCTAATATATCGTTCACTCATTTGAGAAAAGCTTCAGGGTAGCATCGTTATAGCTAATGAAGATTTTTGAATTCAAACTTAGCACCATCATTTAATGGGAGTTTTGTGAATGTGTATGGAAACACGGGGGCGTTTTCGCAAACTGTGGATACCGTTTCTCCCCGCCTGCCTCTGTACGTACCAGTAAGTGATGGGATAGCTGAGGATAGCAAGGAGCAAAATAACCGTATAGTTTGCGAAAGGGAAATCACGGCATCCAGAGGTGGTAGGCTGGATTCACCTTTCCTAACTTGTGCATTGAGCTTCTAGATAGATAAATCTGAGGTGCTCACCCTAGACTGCGTTCGCAGCCACTGATACCTCCGGAGGGCAATTCGTTTGACCTCTCTCCGGTTCTTCTTGTAGGACGAATCGCTCTCGGGATATAACCATTTCTCCCTGTGGACTCTACAAAGAATTCTGGATGAGTAGCTCGAATTTGGGCTTTCGATGATTTAATTTAGGGATGGTGCATCTTACGTAAAGTGAGCCATTCAATGTGGATTAATCCATTTGAGCATGGATTAATCTTGTATATGGCATCCCGTGCTGAGGCCTAAAAACTGCTAAAGCAGAGGTAAATATTTTAAGAACCAATTTGTTTCCTTCTGTCTAGAAGTAATCACCAAACCAATTTGGTAAGCCTTTCATCCATATCTTCTAACGTTACTTTTTCTCACTGTCCTCCAGTTCGCAAGCCCTGGAGGAAAATAACTCATCTGCCAGAGCCAAGATCCTTGAAGCAGAAACATGCTGGTCTTCAAGAGCTCCAGGATCGGGCGGTTTTCACAACAACACTTAGAGAAAGAACAGAAGGTGCCAACCAAATACAGGAGGGAGCATCAGTAAGTGGATGTGCTGACCCAGAGCAAGGCCGTCGTCGTCTGGAAAATAGAAGAGCAAACCGGCCGAAGGTCACGCTGTTTTACCTGTTGTGCTGATGCTGCTTGAAGAGTTAACGAGGACCTGGGAGCGAGGACCTGCAAAGATGCTGGCATCGTTTGAAACTCAGTAAGTGACTTTAGTGTTTTGGTGTGTCAATCTGAATGAATTTTTGGCAACGGGAAAATTTTTCAGTTTGTGCTTGGGGAAGCAATGGCTACTTGGTCTTTACGGGACAGACGTACAAAAATATGCTTGATTACTCAAAAAAAGTATTTGCACTGAGGACTTTTCAACTGCTTAAGCAAGTTGCTCAGTTTATGGTGAGAATCGTTCCTGTGTGATCGGTTATTCAGTGAAATTATGGGTATGGGCAGACAGTCAAAAGCCCTTGAGTCACTGCAGCTTTATGAATTACTGATCTCTCTTTGCGCTGCTTTGCTTGTGTAAGGAAATAAGTTCTGGTTCGTAGCTGGGGTGGCCTGAGTAGCTTAAATGATAAGCAATACCTTGGGAAGCCATGGTATCGAGGTTTGCTTTGAACGGTATTCCTGTACGGAAAGTGCACTTCCAACTTCGGTTGGCCCCTGTAACGGCTATGAAGGGGTCTTAAAGCCGGTGCTGGTGCAAAGCAGAGAGGGAGGCTGTTACATCAGTTTTATTGTCACAGCGTTGTACGTGTTCTCTGTAGGAAGCTGGTAGCTTACCAAAAATCATAAACTTAACTGGGTTGTTGTTCCATACATGCGCTAGGACAGCTGGGCAGGCGGGAAGGTGTTAATGTGCAAAGCTGAGGATTTCTCCAAAAGCCCAAAGTGCTTCATTGTCACAAAAATAGCATCCTATTCCTTTGAAGGGCAACATGAAGGCTTGGTCTGTGTTTTTAGATAGCTGTGACCAAGAGAGAGAGCCCCCAGTCAGAGGGGCGAGTCCTTTGTAATTAGAAAGCTGAGTTTGTGTCTGCTTGATAGGATTTATTCTATTTTGGTTTTTCAACTCGTGTTGTGGAGGTGAGTCGAAGCGACGTGGACATGCTGAAAGGGTACTGTATCTGTTCAGAGTCAGCAAACCCAGGAGCTCCTTCCAGTGGGAAGAAAGCTGTCATTGACTATGTCCAGGCACCTGGATTTTAACCATTTTGGCAAGAAGGGTCGGAGTTTGCATTAGGGCTGGATTTAATCCCTGCTTGTGTTTTTCTTGCTCTTTTTGTGATGTAAGCCAAGCATCCCAGAGAGCAACAACTGCTTGGCTGGGAACCACTGTTCCCAGCTCACTGATTCTTCAAGAGAAGTGCTCTCTTCTCTCAGCAGTTGAGATGGGTTGCAAGGTGAGGCAGGTTTCCCAACATCTCCCTGACATCTGGTGGAAGGAATCTGAGGGCTCTCCTTCAGCCCACGCACAGCCTTTTCCCCACAAGCCAGCAAGAAATGTCTGAGCTTCAGAGAACTGGTAGGAAAGCCATGGGAAAGTAAGTCAGAGCTTACCAATTTTTCATGCAGTGAGGGAGATCTAGGTTGGATGTTACGAAAACTCGCAGAAAGTAAGGACACCTTAATGCTAGAGTAGGTTGTCTTGGGAGGAGGGGAGTTTCCAGGCAAACATTATACATTGTGAACCTACTTTTGGGGTGGGGAATGGACTAGCGCCGGTCTGCAAGCCTGATCTAGTCAGCAGGGTGTTTCATCCAGCCTGCCAGCTCCTCCCGGAGAGGACCAGCATTGTCTAGGAGAGCACGTATTGCTTCTCGCTTCTGACAGACTGAACTCTGTGGGTGAGTTCGCAGCCAGTTTTCCTGCTTCAGGGTGGGCACGTTAACAGCATGTGCAGTCTCACCGTACCCCACTAGAGGGATAGCTGGAAGAACATCAGGCAGGCAGTTGTCTGAAAGACGGTAGGAGCTGGACCGTAAAACAGCAAAAAACCCCATGCCCCATCCCTTTGACCTCTGCACCGACAAAGTGAGGGAAGGAAGAGGAATAAGTGACAAGTCAAAGCTATGTCTTTTTTGTTTTGGTTGTAAACAGCTGAGGTAATGCCAACACGAAGTCTGAACCTCTGTTTTCTGTGGAAAATAAGGTGGCAAGGCAGGTGAGCATGGGTCAGCTCTACTTCTTTGTAGTAAACCAAAGAGAAATGGGCAATTCCAACGCATTGTCTGCATCTCTCTCCCCAGCTAAGCCATGGCCTCAGCTTACGCATTTGCAGCTTGTTAGGCAGAGAGGACCTTAACTGACTTTGAATCTTGGGCGTGCCTGCGTGCAGCCAGGTTTCAAAATACGCAGTGCCAGAAACCAGGCAGTCAAGCCTGTCCACTCTGTTGCACTTACAGTTTGGCTGGCAAACACTGCTGTTGCTGATTCAGAGCTCACGAAAAGAGGTTCTCTGCTTCCACAAGCCACGGAAGAGCTCAGGAAAGAGACCCAGCTAACAGAATAGTCCCGGGAGCAAGCTTACGTCCTATGGTGTGTTTCCTAGGGCTTTGGATTCCCTTTGGATCTCCACGACTGTCAGGTGGCTGGCACCATTAGCAACAGAGGCACAAGAAACGATCCCCCTTAATTTTGAAAGCGAGTCTCAGAGCTGTCTGGGGCGCGTTGGAGGGCTGAGGGTGGACTTTCTCACTGCAAGCTTGTTGCACGCTGTCCCATCCTTTGCTCGCTGCTCATGCCCATACCTTCCACAGGATGGAGCTGGTCACTAGTGCCCTTTGTTCTGGCCAGCTTTCGTGATCTCAGGAAGGCAAAACTACTTGTGATCCCTGCCAAAGTCGTATTTTGGAAGCAGGACTCTCACTCCAGAGCTCTTGAGAGAAGAAGCACTTGAGATCCAGGGATAGGTTCCCATCCAAATTACCCTGTAATCCTCGAACAGCTTTCTGAAGAGTAGCACCACCGCTCGCCTCTGCCTCAAAGCACCATGTGGCCAGTTGAGGGCAACTCACTGCACTTTTACAGGTCCCATTCTCCAAAGTCAGTAATTATTCTCTTTGCATTACAGATGGAGAGGCTGAATCATACCCAGACAGCTTGCCTCGGGCCCGAAAGCAGGAAGAGCTGTCCCTGTGCAGATCGTCAGTCGAGCGGTACCCAGCGTTCACCTTTGCTCTCCGGGGGCTGCTGGTTCAGCTGGAAACCGCAGGGCTTCTGGGTGACGTTTTCCTCTCCTCCCACTGAATCAGCCTTTTATTTACTCTTTGGAATGCAAAGTAACAGGACACCCTGTGAGTTTTATCTCTCTCCCGATCTTTTGCATGGCTGTGGAAGTTGCCGGACCGGATTGAACTTTCTAGCTGCAGACAGAGATGGGGTGGTTTCGGGGTTGTCTGGCAGGAATCTGGGTGGGAGGGCACTGTCGGTGAAATTTGAATTTGGGAGTCACACTGTGAACAGAATCCTTGAGACGCACAGCAGGGAGGAAAAGCCTTTGTCACTGTTTGAATCCGGCCCTTCACTGGTGCGGCAGCGGGGATGGATGGTGCTCCTTGGCGGAGCTAGAATTACTGGGAACTGCCTCCACCAGAAGACTTTTCCCCTGCAGGCAGCTGCCTTCATTCCTTATGTAAGCAGCTACGTTTTCCCTTCTTTCACGTGGATGGCATTCCCAGGGCTGGGAGCTGATGCGGAAGTATCCTGCCTGTTCCGACAGCGTTTGCTGCTCCTGCAGCTAATCCCTGTCTCCTCTGGGACTCTCCTGGGGGTCGAGCTCACCGCAGTTTAGCTTTTGCAACTTGCATACAGATTTGACAAAGACCGACGTGGTTCTCGGATTTCAGCGGTGCCTAAAGCCAGTGCTCTCCTTCCTCCTAAAGGCGTGTTAAACCTCGACTTGCTGCTCTCATAATGCTGTTGTGGCTACGCTGATACGAAGAGACAACGTTAGGAGGAGGAGGTGACAGCTTTTATTGAATGAACTGATATAAGTGGGAAGAAACAGAGGCTTTGTTTGTTGCTGACTGCTGCCATTGCATGCGGGTAAGTGGCTTGATCTTTCTGCTTCCGTTGCATCTTTCTTCATAGTGACTTGGCTGGGCTCGGCATCCTTCAGTCGGACACGTGGAAGTGTCTTATCCCAAAAGCACGTGGCCGACTGCTTATTGGGAATTGCTGCTTTGATGTTTTGGGACTGGACGGTGCCCAGAAAGAGGGGGCCCTCAGCTACCGTGGTGACTTAGCAACACAGCCACAAAATAAATCACTGCTTCAGCAGCAAAGAAACGGGAACCCTTGCACTTAGGGCTCTAAACCAGCTGCCTCCCAGCTATATAATATTTTATATTTAGCACGTGTATTGCTTCCTTTTTTTTCCTCACGGTGATTGCATCCCCTTGTTCAAAGAGCCAGTTGGGCTAATGAATTCGTTTGTAAAATGTCAGTGGCTTGAACGACAGGAAACACTGGGCATTCGCAGCTCTGTGTGAAACCAAGCGTGGTAGGTCTTTGCGAGAGAAACCGTAGGCCTCAAAGGGTAAGTCTGCATCTTGCCCTCGTTAGCCACATCCCAGAGCACGGGCGTTTGCCTGGCACCTGCCTGGAGGAGGTGAGTTGATACGCTGAAGAGGAGAAATTTGCAGAACCAAAGGGCAGTGGTTCAGCTCGGACTAGCTGCTTTATACCTAAAATATGCTGTTTCATGGGGGTATTAAGTCAGGCTGGAGCACCCGCAGTCAGCCAGGTAGGGAGTGGCTGTAAAACTAGAGCGCTGGGCAGGGCTGGGCACCAGCGGGAGAGCTGAGAGCAGCTCCTGACATCAGCCAGCCGGGTAGTTTCAGCAGGCTGACTAACAAAGCCACCTTTTGAAGGGGAATACCTTAAATCCAGAGATACTTCCCGCTGTGGGGTGCTCCAGTGAGTGGGATTTCTGGTAGCTGCTGAGGGAGCAGGGAAGGCAGTTGCTGAAGTATTTCTGTAAAAGCACAGAAGGTTCGTTGTATTTTTCACCTAAAGAGAAAACAGCAGGATCAGAGACCTGACACCGTCTCTTTTTCCCCCAGAGAAACACCTGCAAAAAGAGACGCAAAACTTGCGCTCTGCAGGAGACATTTGAGAGCAAGGGGAAACAAAGGTAACCCGGCAAGCATTTCCCTTGCGGCATGTGAATCAGCGGGCAACTCCTGTTACACCAAAAACAGCTTTCTGGGAAATTTAAATGTTCAGACGTGGAAAAAATCAGTTTCAGGGCTGGATGCAATTGGTATAAAGGGGTTCAGATCAGCAGTGGGGTGGCCAGTTCAGCCTTCAGATAGATTGACGGGCATATGACATGTTGGTATAGACTATCACATGTAAGACAGAGAAGGGAAGATCCTTTCCAAGAAAGATGATGTTGGTCCAGCTATCTTTGATCTTGACTTACTCTCGAATGTGAGAAATCTAAATCTTGGAGGTCGGGGGGGAGGAGGTCATCTTTCCAAGAAGGGGAAAATGATGGAGTAAGACTGTGTCAGGAATGCAGATTTCAGTGTTAAAAGCCTTTTTTCAAACCTGCCTTAGAGCATTCTCAAAACCCAGGGCTTTGCCGCTGGTCCCTCCTTTTCTTCTCTGGAGGCCCCATTTAACATTAGACCATGGAGTCCCCGGAGCTGTTGCTGGTATGTGAGCAACACTCTGAGTGCCAAATTTGGACGCGTGTCCATTTTCTGCTGGACTGCTGCGTTGCTTGTCATTTTGCATCTGGTCTCCTCTGTTTGGTAAGAGACGGCTCATTCCTAAAGTGCTGTAGCCTAGCCGAGAGCAGGTTTCAGGCTGGAATAAAGGGAATATTTTGCTTTGGCAGCCCCTGAATGTACCCAATGTTTTTGGGAACAGCAGGCTTGTCCCTGGGGCAAAAGTGCCTGTGCGTGTTGGAGAGTGCCCTCTTTGCAGGGGGGTTTCGTAGCGTGCTAGTTGTTGTCACCCGGGAAGGGATGAGACCTTGGGTACATAAAGCTTTGCCCTAGAAACTGTTGTGTACACGAGTGCTAGCAAGCCCTCCTGCTGGCTGCGGGGCGGCTTGTGTCGGTAAAAGACAGATTTTTCTGCTTTCATTTACTAAAGCAAAGCACATGGCAAAAAGGTCTCTTCGGATGATGCGGAGCCCGCGCGGGGCTTTTGGGCACGGCTTTTCGATGTTTTCCTTCATTTTCCCACGAACGCCTGTGAAGCGGGAGAGGCGGGATCCGCAGCCGGACACGGGAACGTTCGGGGGGACTCGCGGGGTGTTTCCGGCTTCCCGCACCTGCCAGGAGCGCGGAGAGGAGGGGCCGGGCACCGTGCCGAGCCGTGCCGAGGTGAGGAGCAACCGCGCCATGGCGGCCTGAGCCGGCGCGGCAGCCGCCCTCGCCATGTTGCAGGGCCCCACGGCCGCCGGTGCTGGCATGAGGTACAGCGCCCGACCGCAGGTGAGAGCAGCACCCGGTGCCGGGGTGGGTGGCGGGGCTCTCCCAAAAGCTGTCAGCCTTTCGCCGAGCTGCCTCGTCCTCCGCTGGCTCCCGGTTCCTTTCAGCCTCACGGGTCGGGACCGACCGGGGCGGCTCCGGATCCCTCGGGAAGCGGGGGAGTTCCCCCCCTCTCCGCCGTCGGGTAAGGTCAGGAGAACCCGTTTGGGGGACGCTGCCGAGCGCAGCGGAGCAGGAAAAGAAAAACCACCTTTGGGAGAGTGGAAATCCGTGGCGATGCAGCGGTCTGCGCCGGTGTTAGACCGCCTGGATGTCAGCGCTAACGTCGCTCCGACGGTTTTGATTTCAGCTTAAGCTAGGCGCTGGGGATGTGAGTAAAGATAAACTACGCGGGGGTGAACTCTTTGCAGCGCGTGGGTCCGGGTTGTTTAGCAACAGATCTAACTAAACCTGTTCAAGCCGTCAGAAGGTCTGACTTTAACCGAGGGCTTTGGGGCTTCGTTAATTAACCGACGCGTTATCAGTGTGCTTTGAAAGTTGAGTGAGCTTAAGCCGCGGTCTTGGCTTTTCCTGGCTGAGGGTCGGGCAGGGACTGTTGTTTTTGGGTTGCACCCCCAGAGCTTGTTCTGTGCCGCAGAGCTGTTTTAAAACTGGGCTTTTAGGTTAAAGCGCGACAGCAGCGCTTTCCAGCTCACCTGCGGGCTGTCTGGTGCCGGTCTTTGAGCCTGGCTTTAGCGGTTGTTATCTGGCAGCGGCAAAGGAGCTAGCAGTTTTAGCACCCATCAGAAAGCTGGCCCGCAGCAAGGAGAAGTTTCCCTTGCCTCCAGCCCCGCTGTCCCGCGTCTCAGGGCCACGGCGACTGCCAGGAGCGGGAAGGAGATGCTCTCGCTCATACCGTTCAGCTCGAGCTCCTTGTTCCCTGGCCGGGTTGGGGTGACACCACGGCACAAAGCGTGATCTTCCCTTGGCAAAAGGTAGGTTTGCGTGCTGGTGTGTCTTCACAGCAGGGCTGAGCGCTCGAGCGAGACCTTTCACGCCGGGACAGCGGCGTGCCAGATCCTTTCCCCTGGTTCTGGATCAGTTTTCCCCCTTGATAAGTTCAAGAGGAGCTGATCTGATGCGGGAGGACTTCCCCAAAGACGGTACCTGCCCTCCCGGCAGTAAACAGCCCGAGGAGTTTGTCCCTCGTGGACCGACTGTCGTTGGACTTGGCTCCCTGTAAATACGACGGCAGAGCAAACGTGAGTCGTTTTGCGATGACTGCGTCTCCTCCTGCGACGGAGAAGGAGCTGCGGCAGTTCTTGGGCACGGTGAGGAGAAGCTGCTCCTCTTCCTTGGAAAGAGCTTTTCTCTCGGGTGGGTGAGCTGCTGCTCAGGCCAGTTTTGCTGCTGTTGGTGCCAAAGGCAAACAGGGATAAGGAAAAAGACGAGAAAAAGGCTGAGGCCGATCGACAGCGTGCCAGACCTTTGCTCGGCAAACAAAAGATCGCTTTGTAAAACCATTGAGGGAGCAGCAAGAGCGTTTTTGAGGGCCTGGCTGCGGGGAGGGTATCGGACCAAAGGTTCTCACCTTGCCCAGGGTAGAATACGCCGTTTCCATCCAAAGGCCGCCGGGGCTAGCCTTGCAAATAACGCGCTGCGATGCCCGAGCGATAGATGGCGGCGGAGGAGGGAGCAGCTAATAGGGATGGGTTTGCCAGACAAAAGCTTTGCCCGGTCGGAGATCCTGGTGTTTCCCGTGCTGTTGATTCCAAAACATTCGAATGTCGTGGGCCAGATCCATCTCAAGAGTCGGTCAAGAGCGTGGGCGAAATGTAGCGATGAGCGCGGAGTGTTTCATCGAGGTCTGGAGCGCAGCTGTTTTTGTTAGGCTGCTGGAGGGTGTTTTTGTTGCTCAGACAGTACTTTCTGTACCAGGAAAGATGTAAGGGTGTTTTAAATAAGCTGTTTGCATCTGTGGCATGTTTCTTTTCTGGTCTTGGGACATAAGGGTGTTGTAGGGAGGAATTTGATGGCTCATAGCTACATGTATCAGGCCTGTAAGGTAGCTTTATTTCCCACTTCTCCCCAAGAGTTGCTAAGTCTTACATGCAAAAGTCTCTGCTACCACAGAAACACAATTAGAAGCGTGGTCGCTTTTTTCGAGCTGCTGTTGCACGACACAGCTGCACCGATAAGCCCGGCGTGGGGAAGCAAGCCAAGGCTGTGCTGTCCTGTGCAAACATTAACTTTAGTTTCTTCTGTAATAAACCTAAAGGAATTTGGTTTCTCGTATGACTCAGGATGGTCACAAGACGATTGAATGCTGTAGAGGATTTAGCTCGAAATCGGTGTGTGGAATAGGTGTGTGTGACTTGTATCTTTCACTATTTCACTTGCCCTCTGTGCCTGGGAGGTAGACAGTCTGGAGGACTCTGTGGCCTTTATTTCCTGCTCCGTATTCCCTCGTTACTTCTGACGTCATCATTTTATAGTGCCATTGCCCTTAATAAGGAACTGAAGACGAAAAAAAATATGCTGGCAAAATTTTTTCAGTGCTTTACTGCCTATGTTGGGGTAACACGGCATGAATAGGCCTTACGGAAATGAGGCTCTTATGCGTGCTGCTTCCATGTATTTCTTATCAAGAATAAGAAGAGAAGTGGGAAGATTATTCTTACCAGATCTCTTCCTGGAAGAGTATCAGGGTTTGCAGCAAGAGTCGGTGCAGGAGTTGACCTCAAGAGTTGGTGTAGCCGTGCTTGAGCTACTTGGGTGAACACCATGTGTGGGCAGCTTTTAGATCTGTCGGTTTTTTTCTTATGTGGTGCTTATGCCAGTGCCACAAAGCTGGTCTTAGCTTTCAGTACGATCTGGGAAACCTCGGGTTTTGAAAATACAACTTTCTTGGCTGTTTCTGCACTGCCCAAGTCCACCCCGTTGATCTCAAAGGCTGGGGCGTCCCAAGCTCTGAGCCCGGCTTGCTGGCCATGCCCTGAGCCGGTTGATGAGTCGACAGGTTTCGTTCTTCTCATTTCTCGTGTGATATTTGTTTTAGGTTTTATTCAACACCACCTGAGGCAGGTGTGGCTGGAAAAGGGGAGGTGGGAATTGCCTCTTGGATACACAGGCTGGGATCTGCAGGGTGTAATTACCTGGCAAGAGTCTAACCGCGTAGTCCGATGACTCTGCTTCATCCCAGACCTCCCCAGGCCACCTCAAAGTTTGTCTTTTCTGGGTTCCTTTTCCTGGCCGTGTACCTTAGTGCCAGGCAGTGGGTCTTTTGCAGTGAGACTGCCTTGGTTGCACACCTGCCCTTACCTTCGGTGATCCGTACAGCTTTGGCCCTGAGCAGCCCTGTGGCAGAGCAGCTGAGGCTGGAACCTGATAAAGGTCAAGGGAAGCAGCTGAACCTCATAGCTGCCTTGTGCTGGACACGGAAATGAGCCAGCGGTGATAAGGGACAGGTGAAACGAATGAGCCGGAGCCCGGTCCTTGTGCGGCTCAGGGTCCAGTGAACCAGACGCAGATGCCGGGTGAGAGATGGAGCATCTGTTTTGGAGGAGAGGGGAGCAGTGAGGGCTTTTGGTGCCTGGGACACATCACGCTGTCTTGCTGGAACCGCCAGACACGCCAGAAATCAGCTTCTGTGGGAGCTGCCGATCTCTGATGGACCCCGGCTTTGTACGCATCGCAGAAATCTTCTTGCTGGAGAGCCGTACTCTGCTTCTGGCCTTTCCAGTAAGTGTCTCCAGTCCGGAGTCGACTGCGGCAGTTCCCACCATCGCCGTGTGCCTGCTGAATTTCCTGCTGACAGAATTAGTCACTTCTACATCTGGTTTGTCCAGTCTGGCAGAGTGCGGTCGCTGTCTAAAAATATATCGTGCGGCTGGCTTACGGAGGAGGAGTGGGAAGGTTTGCTTGCGCGCAGGACTTCTCTCCGAGCTCTCTGCGCAGAGGAGTTGCAGGAGACCTCCAAGCGCTATATAAATCTATCCGTGCGCGCTCCTTTCCCAGGTTTCCTCACGGAGTCTCTACTCCAGGGGAAACCGAGGCATGGAAGCAACGTCTGTCAGACCCTTTCACTTGATTGGCACGTGGCTGTTCTGCAGCAGCCACGCCAGCCGGGCTGACGCTGTGACCAGAAACCTCCGATCCCGGCGTGGGGAGCCCCGCCGTGACGGTGAGGGCTGAGCGAGGAGGAGCAAGAGGAAGTAACTGAACCTGTGACTAAGGCGGGGAGAATATCAAGGAAGGTTTTCTGTTAATAATGTTTATTGGTGTAGTTTCCTCGAGAAGGGCGAGAGAGTCAGACCTTGAGTCACTTTGCGCTAGAGACTGTTTCCCGGGGAATCATGGACAAGGTGAGAGCAGGACGTCCTTTCCGATCCCCTCTGGTTTACATCTACCGTTGCGACGGACTGTTCAGTACACGCGAGGGAAACGTGCAGCAACCGTTAGCTGAAGGAGATTAAAACTGTAGTCGTCTTTTGCTTGATTTAACTATGATCTCTGGAGCCTGTCTTGCTTGTGATTCCATCTGGTGTCTGCCTCGCTTAGGGGATGGTGACCAGCACCGCGGAGGAGGTATTTTTCCCCGACGTGGAGGAGTGGCGGCAGCGAAAGGGATGCGGGGGGGAGCGGAGCGGAGGCTGAGCCGCGCCGTTTGGGCACAGACGAGTCTGGTGCTAAGGTCAAACGGGTGCTTTTCGTGCTGAGCGTGGGCAGAGAAGATTCAGCCTCTTACTCAGAGGTGAGGACACGTGGCCTCGTCCGAAATCTTCCCGGCACGACCCGATTCGGCATTCCTGTAGTGCTTGGGGGATGCTTCAGATCCTTGTATTGAGAAGAGAGTTTGCAGGGATCGCTGCTGCCTGCCTGGGCTGTGACATGTGACAGCTCTTCAAAGAGGCTTCGCATAAATGTCAGAGTTGGCTGGGGAGGATAATGGTGTACATAAGGTACGAGGACGGGAGAGGACGAGATCTGGAACGCAAGACAGAGCGAACAGGGAGGGAAACCTCTTTGGATCCGGTCTCATATCTGCCTCTAATCACCGGGTAACATCTGGCAAGTAAGAGTGTCAGTGGCTGCTTACGCACTGTAATAACAAAAATAACCGCCCTAGGAGTCCCCGCACTCCTTTAATTTCTCTTGGTGCTGTGGGTGTCACTGCCGTCTCAGCTTTGGAGCAAGAACAAACTGACGAAGGCGTGCTCTAAACTCTCGCAGGTTTAAGATCTCTCATCCTTTTTTTCCAAGAAGAGCAGAGAAATTGTCTAAAGAAAGATCAGATGGTGAGTTTTCTTGCCTGACTTCCTTCGGTCACGCTGCAGCCGCAGGAGCGGTGCGTGAGTTTGTATGGGCTGGAGGTGGAGGGGAGCTGTGTTTTCCTTCCGATTTAATCACACTGATTAGTTGCTCCCATCTTAAGAGTTTTCCCTCTGCAAAGACGCAACCTTTAGCTCGAAGAGGATGTTAAAACGCATCAGCCGCAGTGTTGTGCAGTCTGGCCTCATACAGCAGTATCTCCTGCTTGCAGCTGAGCCCCATGTTTTTCTGGCAGTTTGATGAAAAAAACTGAATCTTGGGAATTTTGCAGAGGGCTGAAGGTACCCTCAGCTGAAGGGTATCTATTTGAAAATAGGGTTTTCTTTGCTCTCCCGGTAGCCAGAGGAGACCTTATTTCGTCGTGCCGTTTTGCTGCTGCTACCCCCCTGGAACGTTGCTCCTCTCGTGCAAGAAGTGCGCGATCCCTCTTTCAGGGAAGAAATGCCATCTAGTTGAATTCAGCCTGCCAGGGGAGTGTGTTATGAAGGCCAAGATTTAACAGCTTGTGCCCCCAAAATGCTTCCTCGGAACACGTAGAGATGCTGTCTTCCCCCTGCGAGCTGCGGGCAGGCGGTTCTTCCTTGCTGACCCCAGGACGTCGGGGAAGGCTGCTGCTGTGTGAACAGATATATCATTTCAGCCCCTGAGGTTGTTTTCTTGCCCCTGCAGATGTTAGAAGAGCATTAAATACTTTTCTTTCTGCTAACAGCAGCAGCGTATTGGAAGTCCGGGGCAGGCTTGGCTCTGCAAGCAGCCCCACGGTGGGAGAGGGAAGATGCTTGCGAGACCTGTGGCCGGTTTCTTCTCTTTACCTGGTTTTGGGGGGATTTCTTGCACGATTTGGAAGCTGATGGGAGCCAGATGGCTGTTTCGAAGACGGTGCGTCAAACTCCAGGCAGTCTTGACTTTGATTGACGAGTTTCTTGATTTAGGACGTCTGTAGGTATTTAAGCTTTGTTTTGAAGTTTTCTTGGGTTCCGTTTTCAAGTTTTTCCTGTATGATCACGAAAGCCCAAGAGGAATCAGAACATCTCCTGTGGGATTGTCCTCTGTGGCCCCGCTAGGTCTTTTGTTTCTTCTGGCGGTGGCTGGATGTTGGTGATAGAAACAGCCTGGCACCTCAGAGATGGTGTGCTTCGCGTCGGATTCTTTTCGCCCAGCCTTAGGCAGTAAATCTCACAAATGAACGAAGGCTTCCTTCCCCACACTGTAGCGGAGAGCTGTCAAATGATAAACTCAGATTATTCTGAGAGCAGATGGTGCGAAAACTGGTAGGTTGCTCTGGTCTTGGTGGCCTTCTAGTAAGTGTTTGCAGAGGATTAAACTTACAGAGTCCTTTACAAAAATGTAGGGTAAGGTGCCTGCCACGTCCCTTTCTTTTGTAAAGGGCCTCGGGCGAATACCGCAGGGAGGAGAGGCTTTGGTGGGGTGTGGAGGGTGGGAGGAGAGGACAGAGATTGGGTGAGGAAAAGGGAAAAAGGAGTGGGGGAATGATGCCAGTGGGAGCTGGGCTTCCCTGCAAAGTGGGGCTTGGGAAAGATAAGACGGTGAAGCCGTTGCACCTAAGGGAAGTGCAGCGAGGATGGCTCATCTGCACGGGAGCGCAGGATGCTCAGAGGTCCCTGTGTCGACAGGGTGCCCTTCGCTGGTTGTTTTTCCTGACTTTTAGGGGTTTGTGACATTAACCCGAGCCGTTAGCGTATGTTTGTGTCAGCCCTGGGCTGAGAAACGACAGGCGGCATCTTGACCCGGCATCGTGTTTGCGGTGACGACGTTGCCCCTTCCGGAGCGCAGGAATGCATCTGAGTGCAGCCGATTTGTGTTAGTCGGCACTTTGCCGGCATCCGGAGCCCCGTGCCGCTGCCCAGGAAGCTGCCGGGTGCCCGGTAAGGCTCGGGAGAGGGGAAAATGGGAAGGTGGTGACGGGAAAGGTGAAGCATCCTTATGGTTTGGGCGGTTTGCAGCAGGCATGTGGCCCGTCCTACCTGAGGGAGGCACGAGAAGAAAGCAGAAGATGCGGTCTGCTCTCCCGGCGCGGGTTAGCCAGCTCTGGGGAGGAGAGGAAGCGCTAGGGGAGCGGATGCGGATCCGAGCCCCCGACCTCCGCCTGCACCGAGAACGCTCTGGGCTGCGCCGCAGCCTCTGCAAACATCTGGGTCTGCAGCCGTTCTGATTTCCCCCCAGGGCTGGAGGTGCAGGTACGCGAGCAGGGCAAGGATGGAGGGCAGGTAAGCCAAAGGTGCTTTGAAGAGAGTGAAACCCCCGAGGGTTTTGCGCTGCGACCTTCCTCTTCGTCACCCACCGAGAGCTGTGCGCTACAGGTGGTCATTGCTGGTTCCTGGGCGGCTGCCTTTCGGACCTGCTCTTCGTTAGCCAACACGTCTTGTCCTGAGAGTCTGGCTGGTCGTGGGCTGTGGGGGTGTCTTGTGCATCCATCGTAGTTTTTTGGTTTATGCCTTTTAATCGGTATTTGCCCTGAATGGGAAATCCCAAGCAGAAATACAGGAGTGCTGTCTTGGGGCAGGAAGACGTACGGAGAGTTGTGCAGATGTAAAGGGAGGAAGTAGCTCGGTTTCTTCTCTTACGGGAATGCTATTTATAGCGTGCTGTGCCCCACGAGCGGCGGGTGACACGCCTGCCACGTAGCGAGCGCTTTGTAAGGCTGAATTTTTGTCTGCAGTTTCATCTGCCGGCAGGCAGAGATCTTGGAGGTTGTGGGTTTGTGACCGACCATGGTCACGGGGCGGGTGTGTGGATTTGCCCCTGAGTTGGCTGGAGCTGATGACCTTGTATTAAGCCCAAAAAGGAATTAGGTGCGTGCAGAAGAGCAAAGCAAAAGCCTTCGGGGTTTGTCCTGCCACGGCCGGCGCCGTGCTCGGTGATGGGGAGCTGCCGCGGACAGGTAGCTCTGCTCTAGACTGCTTTGTGGTTGGACCTCTCCAAACCGGGCTTTGGGAACAGCCTTTCCACCGTCCTGCCCTCTCTCCTCTCCTAGGACATGAACAACCTGGAGGAAGGGGTGGAGTTCCTCCCTGCCATGAACTCCAAGAAGATGGAGAAGCGTGGCCCAAAGCGGCGGGTGGTCGTCACCGTCGTGATCGTTGTTTTCCTGCTCATCTCCCTCGTCACCGGCCTCCTGGTTTGGCACTTCAAATGTGAGTATGGCCTCTGGTGGGCGGTGGCATGTGGGGTGATACCCTGGGAGCATATCCACGTGGAAAAACTTCCTTACCCGGTGTTGCTCATGTGTGCCCTCTCTAGCTCTGGGAAGGGGGGGACGCCGTTTCCACCCCGCTGCCCCGATTGCTCTCACTGGGGACCTGCTCTGCTGTGGTCCCAGCCCTGAACTGCCCTTTCTGCCTCTGATCCGTTGCCTTCCAGACAGGAACGCGGCCGTCCGGAAGATTTTCAATGGCCACTTACGGGTTCTGAACTGGGACTTCCTTGACGCTTACGAGAACTCTAGCTCGCCGGAGTTCATGATGCTGGCCAAGAAGGTGAAGAGCACGGTAAGAGGTTTCTTGCATCCCTCCTCCTGCCAGCAGGACTTTTTCCTCTTCCCCCCGTGGCCGTGGGGATCCTGCCTGTAAGACTGCTTGGAGCTTTCGCGCTCCTCTCGGCTCTCCCCGCTCGCCGTGACGCTTTAAGCTGGGTCTTGGCATCACGGCTCCAGCCCAGCGCCACGATGTCTCCCTGCCTCTGCCACCCTCCGTGTGCCATAGGAGGCTGCTTGGGCAAATGCCAGGGTCGGTGGATGAGTCAGGGCTGGGAGCTGAGGCAGGAGCCTGTCTGCCCTTGGTGCTGAAGGTCTTGCCTTTCCCCTCAGACTCAGGTTTTCGTTGTGCTTCCCCCGGGGAAGAGCGGGGCGAGCTGAGTCAGAGCAGGCTGTGGTGTGCAGGTCTGGGCTCTTCTGGGACTCTCAACTCTCCCTCTTCCTCTCTTTGGTCCCTGCAGATTCCTGCAGCCGGGGATGCCGGGGATGTGCCCTGATTTTCCATAGCAGGCTTGAAGCTCTGTCTGCCTTTAGCCTTTCCCCCCTCCTCACTTCTAGACGTGCTGAACACCCTTCTTTAAACCTTTTAGGTGGAGGAGATCTACAGGAATCATGCAGATATTGGCCCTTACCACAAAGAGACAGTGATAACTGCCTTCAGGTGAGTGTTAGGTGCTGTCGGGGGGCGGAGGAGGGCGATGCTGGGATGTCACGCAGTCATGAACCCTCATTCCTGGGCTGCTGTGGACGGAGGCAGCTACTGAGTGACACGGTAATGGGTGGGCAGTGAAAAGCGACCTGAAGATGCGTACTGTTTTCTGCCAGTGCTCATCACTGTGCGCTGAGGGAGACGTCCTGGGAAAATCAAGACATGGTGCAGCAGAGCCCTATGAACCGCAATGGGTGGTGCCTGGCAGCTTTGAAAGGGACTCCCCAGGCTGGCGGGGGGCTTTTGCTGGGCGCAGTTTGCTTATCTTGTCATTGAGACTCTCCCTTCCCCGTGGCCATCCTCCAAAAATGGCTCGTCAAGTATCCTGGCCCCTTCTTCCACCGACACTTGAGCCCTCCTGTGTCTGTCCTTGCTCTTACCCTGTAATCGCCCTTCCCCTGCAGCGAAGGCAGCGTCATTGCCTACTACTTGTCAGAGTTCTTTGTCCCCAAGTACCGGGAGGAGAGTCTGGACAGGGCGATGGCGGACAAGCAGAGCCTGGTCCAGAGGTGGAACCCCCGCCTGCGAAACCCCATGCTGAAGGTGGAGTCGGTCGTCGCTTTCCGTGAGTGCTTGCTCCGCGGTCCCTGGGCCTCTGGCGTGGGGTTTGGGGAGGGGGACGTTTCGCTGGAGGGGTGAGCCCTCCCTTGGGTGCCTTGGGGACCGACCCGGCTTTCACAGCACTGCTTCGATGGGCCGCGCAGGCTGGGGGGGGCTGCGCGGACCGCTCCCCTTCGCTCGAACACTCTGTGTCCTCCTCTGAGCCCGTCTGGAGAGGGACAGGGATGAATCCTCCCAAGCAGAGGAAAAGCTTGATCCCTCGGCTCCCCGGGAGCAGCCTCCCCGTGGCCAGCTTGCAGGGAGAGACCCCACGATGCGGGTCCCAGGGACAACTTCAACTTTGCACCCGGGGACATTCCGCAGCCCAAAGGGTGACAACCCCTCTGTTTTCTCCTGCAGCTGCCGACCCCAGCATAGCTTACTCCGCTCGGGACAGTAAGTACAGTTCTTCTTCAGTCTCATAACAGCCTCTGTGCATCCCCAGACCCCTTTGGGGTGGCGATTTCCCTTGCGGGGTGGGGAAGGACCAGAATAGAGGTGCTCTGCGTGCAAGGCAGACCTCCGTGTGCTGCTTGGAGCTGGTTTGGGGTCGGCCAGACTGCGGCACACCTAGCAGCAGTGCGTGGCCGCCCTTCCCCAGCGCCTCACTTTGTAGATGGAGGTTGATAAGGGGGCTCCCTGCGAGAGGCATCTGCCCAGGGACCACCTGCAGGCAGAGGAGGAATTACAAGTGCTGCACGCCGCATCTCAAGGAAAGGCAAGGCAGAACTTCCTCGTTTGTCTTGTTAACTCTTCCCTGCTCTCCTGGGCAGGGAGCTGCATGTTTGCCCTCCATGCCAAGGAAGGGGAGATCACCAGTTTCACCACGCCGGGCTTCCCCAACAGCCCGTACCCCAACAACGCGCTCTGCTACTGGACGCTGAGGGCGGACGCCAACTCCATCATCAGCCTGACCTTCAAGACGCTGGAGCTGGAGCAGTGCACAGATGGCAGTGACTACGTCAAGGTGTACAACTCTCTGAGCCCCGTGGAGCCCCACGCTTTGGTCAGGTGAGTGTCCTGTACGGCACCCGAGTCCTGGCGTGAAGTGACGGGGTGATACCGAGAAGTCCGGCTGGTAACTGAGCTCCTGTCCCTGCTCGGAGGTGACCTGTGCTGCTCGAGGCTCTCTGTGCAGCTGCGTCCAACGGATTTTGTCCTTTACTTCCTAGGCTCTGTGGGAATTACGCCCCGTCCTACAACCTGACCTTCTTGTCCTCCCAGAACGTCATGCTCATCACGTTGGTTACCAACAAGGAGGGGAGATTCCCTGGCTTTAAGGCTGAGTTCTTCCAGCTCCCGAAGATGAAAGGTGAGCAGAGGCCTTGGCCCAGTTCCCCCCACCGCTCCCTGCCGCGGGCAGCCGAAGAGGGAGGTGCGGCTCTGGCTGCGGTCAGTTTGCCGGGGATGTTTCCAGGGCCGGGAGACCTGGAAGGAGGTCACATCTTGGCTCTTGGAGCTTGCCTTGCCCATGGTGCTCTTGGCTGCCGTAACGATGTCCCCTGAGGAGGGCAAAATAAGAATTATGTTGGATTAGACATGCAGATTGATGTACGCAGGAAGCACCTAATTGATCTCCTGGGTTCTCTCCAAGCCTTGGAGCAGAGCTGCTCTCTCCAGAGATCGACTTAACCTTGTTAGAGACTGTTGCATCTGCCTCCCTTCCTGCCTGCGGCGATAGCTTGGGAAAACCACATCTCTTTACATCTCTAACCTGTTCTCATCCTCTTGGTTGTCTTCTAGTCTGTGGTGGGACTCTGAAAGGAGAGAGCGGCACCTTCACGACTCCCTATTACCCGGCACACTACCCCCCAGCCATGGACTGTGTCTGGAACATAGAGGTGAGACGAGGTCCTCTCTTTGCCTTAATTAGTCTGCCCAATGAACTCAGTTGGGCAGGACACCGTGCAAGCCAGCTCACAGCAGATGCTGCCTGGAGACTGAGAGTCTGACGTGACTGGAGGGAGGCTTTAGGAGCTGGTGCCAAAAGCAGGAGGGGCCTGAACCCCGCGTGACACTTATCGTAACCCCCAATAACTGTAGCTTTACACAAAAAGCACCAGAGCACGTGGGCTTTGGGACAGGCCAGTCACTTGCTGGCAAAACTGGTGGTGGTGGTGGGGGAACAGAGCAGGCACTGTTGGCTTCAACCCCCCCTCTGTGTGCTTGTTTGATCTGGGATCCCAGATCCAAGATCTGGGATCTTGGGTTTTTAGACCCAAGCAACTGTCGAAATGCCAGGGTGAGCCGTAGCGGCTTTTCAGGAAGGTGTTTCTTTTTCTGCTGGACTTCTTTCCTTTTTCAGTTATCTTCTGTCGTCCCCCCAAACCCTTTTCCCCCAAAACTTATTCCCATTTTCTGTGCTCCAGAAAACAACGTGCCACTGACTCTGCTTCCTTTTGCAGGTTCCCTCTAAAAAGAACGTGAAGGTGCGTTTCAACATGTTCTTCGTGCTGGAGCCCGGGATCCCGGTCAGCTCCTGCACCAAGGACTACGTGCAGATCAACAACACGAGGTAGGCGTCAGGCGCTGTCTGAGCCGCGGCTTTGCGAGTGGAGGGGCTGCGTTTAGTTATGTGGCACCTTGTGCTTTCCTTAAACTTGCTGTGGGAACAAGCGTGCCGGTGCTTTTTGGGACGTGACGAGGCAGGAGGGTGCTTGGCTCTGACCCGCTCTCGTAGCTCGATGCCCCGTGGTGGGAGGGGAGCAGCACGCTTGGTCCTGGGGATTAGACCCTGGGTTTGTTGCGTGCTGCAGCTGAATCCCCCCCAAATGCTGTGGAACATCACATCACGTGCCTCGCGTGCAGGAAGAAACATCTGGCGTGGTTTTGCTTGAATGAGCAAATCTCCATTGTTAGGGTAATCGCGTTGTGTTCTGTGATGCATTTACTGTTTGCTGTTATACAACCTGATGTAAGCTGAGCGAAAAAGACAACTTGGTACTGCGCAGGGGAAGCGAGCGGTGGTGTTTCACAACATTTTGGGCAAGGGAGCTGACCCTTCCTTGAAGAGCGAGGGTTTCAAAGTCAGCACCTGCATCTGTGGCCCTGGCTAGTGCCTGCAGCGGTGCATGTGTAAGTGATTCCGACCAACCTGGGGTGGGATGGGATCCTGCGGCACAGATCCAGAGACACGGTGGATCTGAGATCAGAGACATGGCAGGGATTTGGATGAACTCGCTCCCGGTCGTTTCCGAGGGCACAGCTCGCTGGTGTTTGCAACCTTCTGCCAACGGCAGCAAAATTCGGCCTCTGTGTGCGGAGACCCCGAGGTCCAGCAGCTCGTGCTGGAATCGGACCTGCTCTCCCTTCTCCTGCCCCTTCGCTGTCTGGGGGTGTGAAGTGACCCTTTGTGCTGACGGGGATGGAAGAAGGGCTGCCCGGTGCTGACCCTACAGCGCTCTCTCCCTGCAGGTACTGTGGGGAGCGTTCCCAGTTTGTGGTGGCCAGTACTACCAACAAAATAGAGGTCCGGTTCCACTCGGACCAGTCCCACACGGACACTGGCTTCTCTGCTGAGTACCTGTCCTACGACTCCAGCGATCGTGAGTTGAAATCCGGAGGCTGCGGGGGGAACTGATTTGCCCGAGGTCTGGAGGCTGTCCCTCCTTTGCCATTACGCTGCCCTGTAAATTGGGAAGCGCCCTTTTCGGGGGCAGCATGGCTTATTTTCCTGCAAACCTTGTATTCCTGCTCTGTTCCGAGGAAAAGGTGTTTTAAGCAGGCGCAGGGAACGTTGTGCGCTTCGGGGAAGGGACGTAGAGGGGACGGCTGGAAGGCTCATGTGTCATTTTATCCCTTTCTCCCCTCTCAGCCTGCCCTGGCAAGTTTACCTGCGACACTGGCCGCTGCATTGACAGAAGCATGCGCTGCGACGGGTGGCTGGACTGCGTGGACGGCAGCGACGAGAGATCCTGCAGTAAGCCTGTCCTTTGTTTCTTTTCGGTTTGTGACGGGAAGGGCCCCGCCGCCCCGGGGTGGCTGCGGGGATTTGCTCCGGGCTTGTTCTGGGTAACTAAGCCTTAGTGCCGAGGCTTTGCGGGTCAGCTGCCCGTCTCCCTGCTCGCCTCGCTCGCTGGCACCAGCGCTGCCTCATTGCTCCGGGCTGGATCCATTTGGGATCCTTTCCCAGCGCAGGAGCTGTGGGTTTCTGCTCATCTAGCCCTCTCCCGGTGGGATCTCCCTCCCTTTCCAGTCCCTCCCAGCTGGGAATGTGTTTTTTTATTTCATCCTCAAGGCTGTTGTGGGTTTGGCTGAGCTGGGAGGTATAAAGGGATGTATTTTGTTACCGAACCGGGCAGGTATTGCAGAGCACATCTGGAAAACCTCTGTGATACGTGGGAGTTATTTCTTTGTGCAACAAGTTTTCCTCTTGGATTAGCAGAGCTATCTCGCAGATAATGTTATTGTCCAGGGTCTGAAATTAATTAGAGAGGACGGGATGCCCCGGTTTGGGATCTCATTTGCTGTAAGAGGAAGAGCGTGCTGCTGGCCTGGCTGCCAGCACCGTGATCCGGGTATCTCAGGTGCTTTTCCCACGGGTTGTAGCAAACCCTTTGCTTGAGTTGTTGCCTCTGCCTGTCCTGCTGGTGTAGTGTCAGCTTCAGCCTTAACTGCCTAAGACATTACAGCACTCCGAGTAGTTTTGTTCTCCAGAACAGTGGAAATACTGTGCTATAGCCTAAGCGCGCTACGTATTTATGTACGCGTGCATGGCCCCAGGCTGTCCTGCTGTTTTCTGGCGCGCTTGTTCCACGTACTTGCAAACCCCCTGGGAGAGCTGCCCAGGTTTTTCCCGTCACGCTGCGCTAGACGTGATGGCGGAGGGGTCGCTGGTCACCGCCTTTGCAGGTCTCTCCCCTGATTTCTCGCTCTCCCTTTTCAGCCTGTACCGACCAGCAGTTCAGGTGCCAGAACGGCTGGTGCAAGCCCAAGTTCTGGGTCTGCGACAACGTCAACGACTGCGGCGACAACAGCGACGAGCTGCAGTGCAGTAAGTAACTCGCCCCGCGGGCAGAAAGGGCTGAGGGCCGGAGCAAGGCGACGGAGGTGCGGAGGAAGGCAAGTGCTGTGCTGGAAACCAGCAGGCAAGAAACACAAGACGCCAGCCTGTCCTCGAGCCCGCGCAGGAGCCCCGAGGATGAGCGGAGGTGTAGGAAACGTGGGCTTTTGGGAAAGAAAGGGCTGCAGAAATCGGCGGCGGTGCGCGGTTTAGAGAAGAAAAGACCGGGGACGCGGGAAATAGGCGTTTGTACGTTGTAGCTGCAGAGGCTTTACTTGTCTCGGGGGGAAGGGAGGTGGACACAGCCGTGCGTTGATGCCGTGCGTGCCCCGCCGTCCCTCAGGAGCCGCTCTTTCCCCAGGCTGCGCAGCTGACAGCTTCAAGTGCGACAACGGGAATTGCGTCCCCAACGCCCAGAAGTGCGACGGCAAGGACGACTGCGGGGACGGGAGCGACGAGGGCAGCTGCAGCAACGGTGAGGATGGGCTGCGGAGGGGACCTCCCCTCAAACGCGGCGGATTTCCTCGTGGCTGAGCATCCTGGCGTGCTTTTTTGCAACGTCCTGGGGATGGGCGGGGGAGGCGAAGGGCTCCCGAACGGTGCGACCTCCCCAGAACTGGGGCTAACCCCTCTCCCTTCGTCCTGCCTGCAGCGGTCCACACAACAGTCCCCTGCAAGGAATACACCTACAAATGCCGCAGCGGGCGCTGCATCAGCAAGCAGAACCCGGAATGCGACGGGGAGCGGGACTGCGAAGACAATTCTGACGAGGACAAGTGCAGTGAGTACCCTGGGGAAGGGGGGGACACGTGTTTCTGGGCTGGGCCTCTTAGAGAAACGCTTCAGTGTGGTGGAGAGAGCCCCTGGGCTTTTCTGTGCGATAGCTGAAAATAGCCGAGCTGTGTTCTTCAGCAGTGAGCTGTGTTGTTCAAGATGTGTAGAGTGGGCTTACAGAGGTAATACAGGGGTTTGTCTGCACGTTTACGGACTTGCCCAGTAAATATTTTAGCAAATTTAGCGTTTGTGTTCCCGTGCTGATGGCATCAGCCATCCCTGACCTGGGTAACGGGGCACTTGTGCCGTGGGAGAGATCCCAGGGGAAGGAAGGGGAGGCGCAGAATGGGAACGGGAGTAACCGAGCGCCCCTTCTCCTTCCCCACCCCAGACTGCGGGATCCGCTCCTACACGAGGAAGTCGCGGATCGTCGGGGGGCAGAACTCGGACGTGGGAGAGTGGCCGTGGCAGGTCAGCCTCCACGTCAAGGGCCAGGGCCACATCTGCGGGGCCTCGCTGATCTCGGAGAGGTGGCTGGTGTCGGCGGCGCATTGCTTCCTGCAGCTGCAGGGCATCAGGTAGGGGGGAGCCGGACCGGGGACCGCCTGCTGCAGGCAGGACACGCCGCAGGTTGCATTTTCAGTCATTTGCCTGAAGAGGAAAAAACCAGTTTTTACAGGCGCTTCTAGGAAACCGTTTAAGAGGGTGAGCTGTGAGACAGGGCCTCATCCTGCCCTGTGTTTTGGGGCTCGTGCAGGTACTCGGACCCCAGCCTGTGGACAGCCTACCTGGGCCTGACCAACCAAGGCAACCGCAACGGCCCCGACGTGCAAACACGGAAAATCAAGCGCGTCATCTCCCACCCCTACTTCAACGACTTCACCTACGACTACGACATTGCCGTCATGGAGCTGCAGTCCCCCGTCACCTTCTCCTCCGTCGTCCAGCCCATCTGCCTGCCCGACGCCACCCACAACTTCCCCGTGGGCAAGGACCTGTGGGTGACGGGATGGGGAGCGACCGCCGAAGGAGGTGAGCGCTGGCGTTGCCTTGCTTTCGCCTGTGGCTTTAGGGAAAATTGGGGCTGGCTGGACACGATTTAAATGTATTCAATGTATAGCTTGCCTCGAGACTGGAATCAAAGGAGATTCCCGGGGGAGCGCGCAAAGTCGATGTCTCGGTCCCGCTGGCAAAACGGTAGTAGGAGCAAGCAGGTTGTTGCAGTGGGGATTTACCTGGCGATTAGCTGGTCGTTCAGAGCCCAAATGAAGCTCAAGAACGCCATGCGCTTTATACTTACGCTGGCCCTCCCTCCTCGCAGGCAGCGGAGCCTCCATCTTGCAGAAAGCAGAAATCCGGCTCATCAACCAGACCGTCTGCAACCAGCTGCTGACGGACCAGCTGACGCCGCGGATGATGTGCGTGGGGATCCTGACGGGCGGCGTGGACGCCTGCCAGGTAGGCGCGGCGGCGCTCATCGCTGTGAGGAGGAGCCTTAGTTAGGAAGACGGGCCCTTTGCTCGGCCCTTTTTTACGCTCACATTCCCACACTTAACATACAACAAATCTACGGGGATCCTCCTTGACTCGGACAAATTGGAATGGGCGGCGAATTGTGTCGACGCATGACTTTTAGACTCAAAAACTGCACGACTTAGGCTCCAAACCACCTCACCAGGCAGGAGAACAGTGCGCCCACGCTCCGGTTTGTCACCAAGAGCCGTACTTAGCAAGACAGGCCCCTTCTTTAGCTCTTTATTCTGGCCCTGTGACTCTTGTTGCCATACTCGTTTCAGATGTATGTACAATTTTTGTCTTGATTCAGGGAACGCACAGCTGACTTAGTTTCAAAAACCGATTATTTGGCCTTTGACCGGAGTTAGCGATGACAGGGTTTTTGTGATTTGCTCTGTTCAGCACTTTGCCTTACGACACGGTACAGGGTCGGTGCTTATGCCACGGTTTGTGTCTGTGCAGGGAGACTCTGGAGGGCCGCTGGTCAGCGTGGAGCCCAGCAATCGGATGTTCCTGGCGGGTGTCGTGAGCTGGGGCGACGGCTGCGCGCAGAGAAACAAGCCTGGAGTCTACAGCCGGCTCACCAGCCTGCGAGACTGGATCAAAGAGCAGACGGGCCTGTAGGGACACGGACACCTCTTGTACAGCGCCGGCTGGAGACGCTTGGAATGGTCACGTCCTCCCGGCAGCACACAGCCTCTACTGTGAACTTCGACCCTCCCTCTACCTCGCCGCGAGCGCCTGGGACTCGGTGCGTGTCCTGAGCTGATGGTTTAGTTTAGCCCTTGGTGTTCCCACATCTCAACTTAGAAATCAATGTTTGGAGTACAAGCACGGCTCTCCCAGGAGCAGTCGTTCAAGAGACATAGAAAATTCAACTTAATAAAAAAAAAAAATTAAATTAAAAAAAAAAAAAAGAAAAAAAGAAAAACGACAAACACTTTGTGTGTTTAGAGGCAAACTTTATTGGGACAGGTTCAAAAACAAGCTTTCAGCGTATAGTCTATCTCCTTCGTTTGTTTTCAAACTGCTGTCCGCACCCCTTTTTCTGGTCTTCAGTCGTGGGGGTGGGGGGGAAGAGTTCTTACCCTGGTTTTGGGGGGATCCCTCCCTTGGTGGTGTCCCACGCCGTGGTATCCTCCTCCTCTCTGACTTCACTTCTGGTCGCGCCGAGTCCAGGGCCGCGGGACTGAAAGAGAGAAGCGTGGCTGAAAGGTGCTGTCGCTCACCGCGAGGGAAACGGCCCGCAGGTCCGCTTGCGCAGACGGTCCCGGGCCGATCGGCGTTACCGCGCTGTGCCTTAACACTACGCTGTGGTGGAGCTGACGCGTCTTCTTCCGAGCTCCGGCTGCGGGGAGTCGTGCTGCGCTCGGCCACTTCCCTTCCTCGCTGCAAGTCTTAGACCCTTCTTACCTTTGTAAAGAAAAATGCAACCGTGTGACTTGTGAATGTGTCGATTTGATTTTTTTTTTTTCTTCTGTGTAGCCATTCCTTGCCCCGAGAAGAGCACACTCCCACTGAGTTCAGTTAGCCCCTTCCTTGCCTGTAAATACAGTGTTTTGTACAAGTCTATACGAAGTGGAGATGCTCCAATAAACTGAGGTATTTTCTAATACTCTGGCTGTGTGGTTCTTCGTGAGCTTCTGTGCAAGCGTTCCTGACCCGGGAAACCTGCAGCACAGGCACCCAATGCCCTCAGCTCCTCCAAGTAAAACACTTGAATTCGGGGCGGCTCCACCCTGCTGTTTTGGGCACCCTTAAGAACACAGCCAGGGTCCAGGGAGATCCAGGACTGAGGCTGAGCGTCACACTAAGCCGTTCTTGAGGCAGCTTCCCACCCGGAATCCTGTAGGAGTCAGCCCCACAGCCCCACAGCCTCACCCCCCCCCACGTTGGCATCAGACTGGCAGGAGCTTATTCTGCTTTCCCTCCAAGGGCAGGCAAACAGGCCTCAGGGAAAAAGCAGAAAAAAACCAAACTCAAATAGTTTCCAGCATCCAAAGTCCTGCCTGGACACGTGGTGGACACGTGGTGCAGCGGGTTTTACGCAGCACACAGCTGCGCTGTTCCTGGCAGCTTCTTTCTGCTGGAGACAGGAGGATTTTAATTGCTTCGCAATCTCACCACTGAGCTTCAGAGGCAGCGACGGCTGGCGGAGCTGGCGTATCGTCCAGGGCGCAGCAGAAGCGGAGTTAAGGAACATTTTTATATCTGTGCTTACAGAATGCTGCAGCAACGTAAAAAGAAGCGTTTGCTGCGGTCCCTCGCTGACCCCTGAGCGCTGGCACGTGGGTGGAGACGGAGCGGGTGCCAGGGCGTCCCCACAGCTCTCCACTCTGGCAGAGTCCTCAACGCCGCTTCGGGGAGAGAAACGCTTGTTCTGGTACAGTCTCCCCGAAAGCGTTTGCAAGATGGGCGGGTAAAGGGCACGGCTGCCTCAAAGCGCTTCAGTGCTAGGAGCTGGCCGGCTGCAGCGGGGAGGGCACCCACCCTGCTCCCCAACCCCAGGGCTGGAGGAAAAACACCTCTGGCTAAGGCACGTTGCAGCTTGCGCACGCGGGCAGCCGACTGCAGGCCCCAAACCGCGTTGCTGTGTTTCTCCCCTGAAGTCGCCCAGACTCGGCACTTCTGTGCTCCCCGGCAGCAGCAAGAACGTTGCCACAGGGCACAACTCGCAGCTCTGAAGCAATCTGCTGCTTCTGTGTCCCAACCGCACCCTGCTAAAGCCCCTGCTGCCTGCGGGTCTTCCCTCCCCGCACACACTGCCCCGGTTCCTGCAGCTTTTCCTACCTCTGTCCGGACGCCCGCTCCTGTCTCATCGCTGCGGGGGATGCGGACGAGTCCCGCGCCGGCTGCTCCTTGTGTGCAGATGAGCTGTCTGAGCCCCGCAGCCCCAACCAGGCCGATGGTATCACTAGAAAAGAAATGGGGAAAGAGGAAAAAAGTCAGCCAAACCCCAAAACTGCTTCTCCCCACCTCCCAGTCCAGCACAGCTCAGCCGCTGCCATCAGTAAGAGACCAGAAACCTGTCCTGGGGGTTACAGCTGCCTTCCCTCGGCTGGGGCACTCGAGGGTTTCCAGCTACACGGTGCTGGAGCGGGAGATCCCTTCCAAAACAGCAGCGGTTGAAGAGATACTGCACGGACCGGTAGTCGGCCACAGAGGCAAGTTCATCCCCGAATTCCTGCAGGCATCGGGCAGGTGGTGCTGGACACTGAACGGGACTCACCAGCCACAGGTTGTCCAGAGCCAGCTCCCTCCGCGCTGCAGGCTGCTGTCAGGGCTGGGGGCCGTGCGGGGCGTCTCTTGCACAGAGAGGATAAGTAGTTTGTAAATGAAAGCATGAATGGTTTAATTCCACAGCGTTCCAGTTTGCAGTTAGCCCCCCCAGACACATGCCCCACAAAGGATCTCCCTACACTTGAGGGCTTATAGAGGATATCCAGGAGATGCCTGGGATAAGAGGGTGCCTGACCGAGGACTCCACCCCAGTTCTAAATGGGGGACGCTGGAGTCCCACACCCCGGTCCCGGCCTCCTGGATTCAGCCAAAACTCAGAGCCCCAGCCTGGAGCCAGCGGGACCGTACCCAGAGCCATGCCAGCCGCCCCATCTCGTGGCAGATTTGGGAACACCAGTTCCTCTGCGTACGACGCCAGGACCTGTGCACCCTGCCCAGCACGGCATTGGTAGCTAAATATCCCAGCCAGCCAAATCCAGCCCTCCTCCTGGGGATATACGGTCCTCCCCGAGCCAGCCACACAGGGAATCTATCCCGTTTTCTCCTCGCATCGTTTTACTCGCCACCGGGTACGCCCAGTCGTGCCTGCTCCCCCTCGTGCCCCGTCACATCAGCTACAGAACAGTCCAGCCTGGACGGGAGAGAGGAGGAGGAGGAGGAGGAGACCAGCTCACCTGGAGGCGTGGAAGCCGTTGGCCCCCCGGCACCTGCACGCAGGGGAATTGCGGTGGGATGTTTCATCACCTGCCGAGCGCAAGGTGCAATGTTTACTCGCTGTCCGTTGCGCCCACACGTGCAGCTTCGGGATCCTGCCTCAGCCAGGGGGACATCTGGGCCGAGCAAGAAGAGTGCAGGAGATCCTTTTCCAAACAGAAGCGCGAATCCTGTGCGAGCAAAACCAAACGGAAGCGTGTTCAGAAAGAGGTTTTGTTTTACCGAGCGCAGCATCACCCACCACGGCGAGGTGCGACGCAGCGCCTCTTTTCCTCCCTAAAAGCCCTACGACGGGCCGGCACTAAGCACACGAGGGGCTTTGCGGAAGCCAGCTCAGCCCCAGGCAGATGCCCAGGGTGGTCTCCGAGGGGCTGGCTCAGCCTCGCAGCCTTTCCTTGCACGCGCGTGCCGCAGCACACAGAGCAGCGGTCCTCCTCAGCCGTCACTGGAGACGGGCTCTATGCTAAGTGTCATCTGCCCTGAATTATTGGGGTGTGGGGGGGATTTCTTAAAAGCCTTTTTGGCTCAGGCATCAAATTCATCCTTGCTTCTGCCAGCACGTTTCCTTCGTGCCCCAAACACACACACGTAACCGGGATCCGATTACCTGGGAAGACTGCGCTCTCTTCTGCTCCAAGCAACCTCTCGGTGAACCTGCGATGAAGGGCTCCTTCCTCCCACCACTGCAGCTCACAAACGTCAACCCAGCTAGAGGGGGGCGATTGCGAGCCTCGTGTAACATCATCCGACGCACGAGGGAGGCGAGCAGAGACGAAAACCCCGTGTTCGCTCTCGGCATCGCTTTGGACATGCGTTTACTGTGGCTGTAACTCAAGAGGAGTCTTGTTTGGATTATGGTCTTGAGGGCTTCGGTTTGGCAAAGGGGATATCAGAGAAGTGGTGGGGAGCCCAGAACATTAATGGATGGCTCAGCTACGACTCCAGCATCACCTTCCCCTTGTCGGAGAAAGGCCAGTGCCCTTAAATCCGCCCCCAGGGTTTGATAACCTGGGCTGCAGTATTTCTATTGTGCAGAGAAAGGAGCGATTCCCCCCGGCAGAGAGAGGGAACTGGCATTACAGTGACCACCCCCCCCCAAAGCTTTGCGAGGGCTCACTGCTTTAAAGCGGTGCGACAACTGCTTTGGATCCCTCCTGGACCAGCTTTTGTACTCACCATCTCCCAAGGACTGGTAGGTACCGACACGGAGCTGCGACTCCCTCCCACTCGAGCAAGCTAATATTAGGGGGGTCTAAAACCTCCACCCACTACCCCCCGGCTTGTAGAGGAGTCAGGAGAGAAGTGAGGAAGTGGCAGAGCACCCAGTTCTCATCCTGGGTGCTGGCAGCCGACACGCGGGAGCCCCGGGAAGGGTGCAGAGAGGCTGAAGGGAAAGGTACTTTCCTAAGAGGATCCGGTTCCCTTCTTCCTGGCAGCTGCCCCTCTCTGTAAGCCCTCTCACTCATCCCACATTTCTCCCTCTCTACCCAAGCCCCACGGTACAGGAACGGCTGCATCTGCTGAGCCTTCCCCCGGCACCTAACGCAGCTTCCCTCACCCTGGCTGGGGCCTCCCTCCGTGGCCGTGCTAGAAAGGAAAAGGTAACGAGGAGAAGCTCTCCGCTTCTCCTTCCAGGAGGCACCTCGTGGGACCGGAGCCCTGCAGGCTCTGGACTCCGGTGGCGAGGCAGAAGCGATTTCTCCCCGCCATTCCCCAGCCTCGCATGAGAGCACAGAAATCTTTCCCCTCCCGCTCTTACCTCCCTGGTATGTTAATATAATATTATAATATTATATATATTAATAATAGGCTGCTTATTGCAGCCTATTAGAGCGAGAAGAGGAGGAGGAGTGCCAAGAGCGGCATTTCAGCAAGAGGCAAAACATGAAGTTAAGGATTAGCCCTGCCTCGGGGAAGCTGGGAGACGTGCAAGGGGCAGGGGGGGCTCTCTGGATCCATCCAAACCAGACAGGTCCTCTGGCTATCGCGCAGCCATTTCACAGGCGTGTTCCTCTCCGGTGCTCCCCTCTGTGCAGGCTCTTTCCTTCAGCACCCAGGTGATGACCAGGAGTCTCCCGAGGGCCCGGCACACCTTGTCACAGCACTAAATTAGGACAGAAAACCCCTCCTGGTTGCAGGAGGGCCACCTCCAGAGAGCATCGGGGGAACCAAGATTCACACAGCAGCAGGTGGGAGAGAAGCACCCCAGGAACTGGCCCGCCAAAGGTCCGCTTTGCCCCGCGGCAGTCAGTACAGAAGGACTGCTCAGAAACCTCAGCTCCCGCTCCTACAGAAACCAGCCCTTCGTAAGGATTAAAAATTAAAAAAAAAAAAAAAAGCGAGAAATAAATCAAAACAGCCAGGTCCCTGAGCTCCCACCCCACTAGATGTCCCTCTCGGCCAAGGCACAAGGGCTCCCGAAGCATCCCAGGAAGGAGGTCCAGGGAAGCGGGGAAGGGGCAGGTCTGCAGGCTGCAAGCCCCAGACCCCTCTCCCGAAGGCCAGAGGGGAGGGAGCCAAGAGGAGAAAGAAAGAATGAGTGGGCAGGGAAGGGAAACAAGCGTAGGCAGCGCTGGATGGAGAACTGAGCTGGGCAGCTCGCAGCAGCTGGCCTTGCCTGCAAGGTGCCTAAATACTTGGGGGGGGAAAAGCAGCTCTGAATCAGCCTGGAAAGTCCCATCCTTCGGGTTAAAGGTCCAAGTTGAAGAGTTTGCTGACAGCTAGCAGCCCACTTGACTTTTTTTTTTTTTTTCTTTCCTCCCCCCCCCAGTCCGCCAGCAGTTCCCAAACTATTCCCCCTCTGCAGGCTTTCAGCCTCAGCACTCGGAGGTGTCAGAGGAAACAGTCCTCCACTTGTTTCACATGAAAAGAAACCAGACTCCATATGCTGCGTTTCATTTTGATGCGGTGCATTTCTGACACCGCGGGATTTAAGCAACATAAACCCAGCCCTGGTTTGTACTCGGAGCTAGGAGGGGTGAAACGCCGCTGAACCGGGGATGGGAACCGTTAACAGTCACACCGAGAAGCGGCAACACAAGGGCTTTGTATAATCCAGCAGCAGCTTGGAGATGGAGCAGAGTCAGACTTGTCCCCAGGCACACAAAATATAAGAGGGTCTGACATTTGCGTCTGATTGCACCGGTCGTCTTAGAAACTGTGAGAAAAGTAAAGAGATCGGGGAACCCAATGCAATCATCGGGGGCAACCTCTCACCCCAGGAAGACAACACAAACAACGGGGTCAGGGAACAGGGAGCCGAGAGGATTTCACAGTGCTGGGAGCTATCGGGATACCTATGGGGGCAGGGGGGGGGGAAGGAAAGGCTGCATCCCCTGGAAGTGAACCCAGGCAAGGCTGCCTGGAGGTCAGCAGCCCGAGCGGCCGGTCCCAAATGGGAACAGATGACTCGCAGGAGGTAAGCCACCAGGAAAGCACGCCAGGTCTTCGGGAGGAATTACAGCTGACGAATCAAAGGAAAACATTCCAGACTATTGCTTGGAAAGCCTTCTCGCACAGCCTGGCTGGGGCAGCCCAGCTGCAGAGCAAGAGGACCGGGCTAGGGGGCTGCCTCTGCGCCCTGAGCTACGTGGACCATCTTGCTCCACAACCCTGCTCTCTTGGATGCCGCACGCTATTCCAGGCAGTTTCACACCCACAGCAGTGCTTAAAAAGCCCTTTTGGGGTCAAAGAGGATTTGACCCAGGGCACATAAAGCATTTCCTCCTACTCTTTTTCACCTGAAAGGTTTCATTTTTCTCCAGACCAAGGCATTAAGGCTCAGCCTTGCTCAGAGAGATGCCCCGCAGGGCACCAGACCGACACACCGCAGAGGGCAAGCCGTACAGAAACGTTCTCTTTGTGCACCCCGCCGCCGTGCTCCGGCCACGATCGACGGGCACAGCAGCCGCAGCCCCCGCTCTGCTCCGTGCCCGGGCTGCGATTCACTGGATGACAGGCGGCACAGCGCCTGCCACCCGCCCGGCCCCGGATCTCGCGCCAGCTCTCCTTCCGCCTGGCCGATCCCCGCTCCCCCGCCTCCCGCCCTTCTGCTTGGCTGGCCCCCGGCGTCGATGCACGCCACGAGTCCCCTTACTCGCTCTTGGTTGGCCCTTCTACCGGCAGATCTCCTTTGTGCTCGCGAAAACCAGCCCCGCTGCCTATATCTCAGCATAGGGGATCGTGTCCTTCTTTACATCCGTTATGTCAGGTGTTTGCGCACTCCTGCGCTGAGCATGGCAAGGTTTAGGGGAGACCTCGCTTCCTTCTTGTCCGGCATGTGCACAGCAAACCCAGTGGGCATGCAGAGCCCGCATGTTGCCCTAGAGCTAAAGGGGGGGAAAAAACCTCTACAGGCATCTTAGGGCTTGTCTTATCTGGGAGAGAACAGCCTTTCGCACACACACACGTGCCTGCCCACCAGTAAAGCATCAGTTCACGCTATCATGTGCTGTAACGCTAACCTGTCCCCACTACTCATGAGCTTTGAAGAAAGCAATTAGATAAAGAAGCAGCTGTGCAGCATCCAACATCCCTCACAAACCAGTAGGCTCAGTTCTCACCTCCTTCCTCCAAACCATTTTAGGGCTTGCAAAGCATGAAAGCAGCAAGTTATCTTTGGCCTTCAAATCACCACTTGTGATTGTGAAGTAATAATACATCTGTGCCAGCAGGGAGAATCACTTCACGTGCCACTGTCTGTCTGCCGATTTGTTTCCCACACGTATTCCCCAGCTTGCTGATGGGGAGATGAGCAGGGAAAGAAAGAAGAAATTAAATCCAGCACAGCGGCCAAGACCGTAAGTGGATTGTCTCCATAACATCCTTCAACAACAATGATCTCAATCCGCTAGGCAGACTTGCTACCTCACAGTTACTCAAACTCTTATCTTATCGTGGCTGAAGGCTCACTGTAAGTGCCGAATGCCTCGGCCCCGCTTAGTTTCTCTGCCCAGCAACTCCAGTCTGGATTGTGCTGCTGAACTGGGGCTCCGCAGCCTGGAAGGGCAGGTTCCCCCCTTCCTCCCTCCCTCCCCAGGCCCGGATCCTGGATGCACTGGGTGAAGCAGCTCCCATCTCCCGTCTCCTGAGCGTTGGGCATGACCCCCATAGCAAGAGGGAAATACCTTTTCTCCCCTCCGCCCCTCGGGAAACATCAAGTGACACTATTTACAGACACGGCAGCCGCCGCGGAGCTCCTGGAAGGCGCCTGACCAAACACGTGCCGGCATCCCGGCTGTCTGGCGCGGTTGGCAGACATCTCGGGAGAAACCCAGGGCTGAGAGAGCAAAGCGGGGACTGAGGTGTGCTGGGTGGAGGGTCTGCCCAGGTTTGGGGGCACAGACTTTGGCAGAAAGGCAGTAGGAAAGCTCCGGGGGAGCAGGTTCCCAGCAGCTGCCACTCGACACGGAGCAGACAAGCAAACCACCTGTGCAGCGAACCAGAGCTTGCACCTAATCCTGCACTTTCCCTCCCGGGGCTCACAGCGGGGACAAGAATGACAGCAACTTTTATAATTCAGGAGCACACACAGGGAACGCGAGATGCTTTGGCTAAGCCAGCTCTTACCGTCACCTCATTTAAGTCCAGCTGTCGGATGGTTCTGCTACTCTGAGATAGGGGCTTGGGCTTTCTCCAACGAGATAGGAGTCTCTGGCCACACACCGATGACCCTAAGATCAAGAAGGCACATTAAATGCCCATTTTTAAGCAGATGAAACTGGACAGAGTCCTCTGGCCTCAAGTCCATATACAACTTGGCAGGGAGGTTCTTTCACACAAAGCGTACGGAGTTTTTCCCCTACCTTGCTCACCCCAACAAAGTACAACCCCCTCAGCAAGAAGAAAACGCCAGACCCCGATTTCCGTATTGCCAATAGATGAACCTGAAAAGGAAACAGAAGAGCAGCCTCTCGGTAAGCTGCAGGAGACAGAAGACAAGCGTCAAGCCTTGCAGTTCCAGACTGAGTTTTGGCAGTGGTCGGCATCGCACTGATGGAGACCTTGTTTCTATTCAGCATTGGGCATCTATTAGGCCTAGGCAGAAGACAAAGCATCCACCCTGCCGCATTTGCGGCCTCTCTTAGAGCAGTCCAGAGGACTTCTTTACGGGTCACCGGAGGCAGGTAATTGCCCCTCTGAACTGCCAGGTTTAAACATGCACGACAGAGAGGGTGGCTGTTCCTCCAGAGCAATGCAGCCGGCAGCTTCTGCTCAAGAGAAGCCCAGAGAAGCCCCTACGGGACACGACGCTCTGAGCCGCAGCTCAGTTGTTTCCTTACAGTTGCGCCAGGGGAGGTTTAGATGGGACATCAGGAGAAATTTCTTTACCGAAAGAGCGATCAGGCCTTGGAACAGGCTGTCCAGGGAAGTGGTGGAGTCACCATCCCTGGAGGTATTTAAAAGACGGGTAGATGAGGCGCTTAGGGACATGGTGTAGTGGGCATGGGGGTGTTGGGTTGATGGTTGGACTCGATGATCTTACAGGCCTTTTCCAACCTTAACGATTCTATGACTCTTACCAGGAGCACTAGTGTTTTAGTGCTACAAACAACTGCAGGACTGGTAAATCCACCTTGGGACCTGTTATCTGGAACGAATCCTTTCTGTGGCACATGCCAGCGCTGCAAGGCCTCGCCTCAGCAGAGCTCTCCAGCGATCTTTGTGGCAGCCCAGCTTCTTCGTGCAAGCACAGCTGGCTACAGACACAGCAAGAGGCTCGGAGAGCACGCGGAGAGGGTAACTAGCGGGAGAGAAAGACATTTCGTGACACAACGAGTGAACGGACAGCGTCTTTCAACGTGAAACTCTATACCCAAGGCAGCATTGCTCCTTAGAGTAACAGCGTCCTGATCTAGAGTTGGCACAGGTGAAATCTTTCACATCTGCTGCACTTACAGTAAGAAGGATGACAGCTTCTTTACGAATACACAGAGCTTCCAAAGAAGAACAGCATGGAGGGTTACCTTGGAGACTGCAGTAAGCAACGTGCTGCCAGATGACTGGGTCTCATACCACAGCAGGCACTTGCCAGAAGGGTGATCTCAGCCGTGTGCGCTGCATTATCAAACATTCCTGGAGGAAAGACTGAATCTGAGCAAGGACGGGGTGAATCAGGCCGCGTGGAAGGTGGTTCTTTATGTTACCATTAGTCATGTTCTTTTTGGCTCTGCCCCCCCCAGCATGGCCACAGTGCTCGTCAGAAGGTAGAAACCTCTCTTCCCCGAGAAAGCAGCAGTTCCTCCCTTTGCACGCAGAGGTTAGCTGGGCTGGTGCGCGGCGCAGGGCTGCGAGGGCGGCACAGACCCACCAGCCGCCCTCCATTTCCCTGGCAGAGGTGCGAACGCACCATCGCTCCCTATGCCTGGTGCAGCCGGGGTAGAAAGTGAGGGTCGAAGACCCCACTGCTCACTTCAGATAAACCATGAAACAGCTTCCCAACCGACCCTCGACAAAAACCGAAGCTTCCCATCGCATGAGTTATTACACTACCACAGACCTCTTAACCACTAGCAGCTTTCTGCCCTGCCCAAAATATTTCTGGAATTATCCTAGTGGTGGACCACTGGCCTTGCTTCTAGTTTTGTCCCTCGCACGGCCACGCTTTAAACATTTATCTCCCTCTTCTTGTGCGGGCTCCCACTTGACAGTGTATCCGAGGTCTGATCCCACTCATCTTTCATGGAAAATGGCTTTATCCCGTCATGACCGATCTATTTAGCAGACGATATTTTAAGAATTACTTCAGCATTACAGTCAAGCTACTGGTTACACAGCATTGGCAGCACAGACAGGATAAGCAAAGAAAGCGATCCATGGGAAAATCCTCAGCTTGTTAAGAAAAATCAAGCTTCTTGACTAAGTGCTAGGCACAAGCAAAGCTTAAAATAAAAACAGTAGTTACCACGTGTTTGGTTTGCCATTTAGTTCAAAATTTCAGGGGCGATCTTCCCAGTTTCCACTAGTTGTAGGTATGCTTATATTCTATAGAAGAAAACCTCCCACAAACCTGTAACTCCTATAAAGGACGACAGCTCTCGGTACTCGGTGCGACCTACACTATCAATGCTTGTCAGTCTTCAAGATAAGTGTCACCATCGTGGCACCGTAACATTCTGCTTTCAAAAGCTTTTTTATTCAGGAACATGCGTCAAAGCGACCCAGAAAGAGTTAACCGGTACTCGAGTAATTTGATGAGCGTTAACCCACTGTAGCTTTGCGCTTCCAGTTTGAGGCTGGAATCAAGGAGGGGAACAGATCAGGAAAACATCTCTCATGGTGAGAAATCTGCCAGGCTCCCAAGGGAAACGATGAAAACCCTGCTGCTTGAGTCACTTAAAACTGGACCCAGTACAGGAAAATCTAGTGTAGGGAACAAGCCTTCCCCCATCGGGGGAAAATGGAGAAGTTGGATGACCTCAGATCTTTCCCATCTCCAGTTTTTGTGGTTCCAGGAGTTTGCAGAGGCGACAGCTTACACAGCACAGAACAGGTAAGTCAGATGATTAATGGTTGCTACCAAACCTGCCAGAGTGAGTCAACCCCATCAACACAGCTCACGCAACAGCATTTGGGCCCTGGACTGCTAGGACTGCCCTCAGCTTGAGGTGAGGCTTCCAGCGAGAGAAGAAACTTCAGCATCCACAGGAAAAGCCTATGCAACAGCCAGGACAACAAAAAGACAGCGAGTTTACAGCAGCCGCCTTGGAGGCTTTTTATCTCGACTGATCAGATCTCCAAGCTCAAACATTTGGGACAGAAGTTATCCGACAAGGAATTCACACTTTGCATAGTGGAAGTGTGACGTTTACGTGTTTTCAGACAAATTCTTCCCATTGCTTACTAAGTCGGAGGCTTCAGAAAAACTAATAGTCAAGGAAACAACCCCAGTAATACTGCACTGTTTTTTTTGTTGTTGTTGAAGAGCCACACACTTCAGAAACAGACTTCGCAATTACTGGCTGGGGCGAGGAAGAAAACTCCACTAGGAAGAGCTCATTCCCTGATTAATATCAGCCTCTCGTGCTTTCTTTTGAGACAACTGCTGCTAACGCCTGGAAGATAGTGGCCTAGACAGATCATTAGTTTCCTAGCAAATCCCAGCGAGCACAAGATAACTCGAACACACGGTTCATCCATCAGAGACCTGCACCGGCCGCTGCATTCCCCAATACACTAGCAGATAAACCCACAGAGAGAAATCAACCCTCTGAGCCTGCCTGGATCTCTGGAAGGCAGCAATTGCCCATGCAAGGACACTTGCCCTTGACAGAGACTTGGCAGAGCAGCCAGGAGGTCTATTACTACTGTCGTTCTAGCAGAGAGCCAGCCTGCCTGTTAAAACAAGGTATTTGCAGGATGATGAATTCTGATTTCAAGGTAATTTATAGCCTTCGTAAATAAACAGGCTTACGGCTGTTTAAACAGCGTTTAAACAGTCGTATACAATAGCCCTGGGCAAGCACACTGAAGAACAGAAGAGTTGTCCGAGCTGGGAAGAGGGAGCCGAGGAAAGCAAGTGAAACTCAAAACCCCGTCAGAAATAAAATTCTTCCCCTCTCAAGAAGAACACCTCACTCCACTCCCCCAAAACATCGTTCTCGCTCACCTTTCTACCCACATCTCCGTGCCAGAAACCCAAGACATCTTTAATGCGACAGGGTATCGTGTCACCTTTCCCCGCGTGCCTTTTAGGCTGCTCGATCCAACTTGCTGCACACGAGTTCACAACCAATTCCACCCCTCCTGTTTGGGCAACGGTATACAATAAAAATTGTAGTTATAACTTTTGCTTTTAACTTCAAAGTTAAAAAAGCTTTTGCACTTTTTCGTGCATTTTGTTGGGGTTTTTTGTGTGGGTGTTTGTTTGGTTGGGTTTTTTAAATGGAAAGCCTGCAGACCGGTTTAGACACCAAATTAAGATGCCTTTGAAACCAGGGTCGTGGGGATCCACTTCACCTTTGTTCTGTTACCAGGGGTGCTGTTTTAGAGGGGCTGCATGTTCCACAGCACGACTACAGCCATGGTCATTGGGGCTGGGGCAGAGGCAGGGAAGGAGCAGAGATGTCCTTTGCTTCATTTTAGATGTATTCCTGCAGGCAAGCTGCAATAACCTGCTATACCAACAATAAGAGAAATTATTAAGGGATGGAGGCACCAGCCTGGGAGAAAGCAGCTAAAAAGTGCAAGAAAGGAAACAGCCAGCCTACAGATACTGAAACACACTAATCCTCTGGACAGTGGAATTATTCTGGACAATGCAAGGGACTGGATATTCCCTAGCAGTCATGGGATGAGAGGAAAAGGAAAATTTCAGCTGCCTACCAAGGACTGCTCCCAGGAGGAAGGTTCAGATGAATCTCTTCTTCCAGGGAAGGGACAGAGCGTTCTCCCTGCAACCAGCTTATCACCCCACCGCGGCACGCGGGGGAATATAGGAACAGCCCTGCCGCGGCCAAGAGCACGGAGGAGATGAACTCATTCCCTCCCCCATGCGCTTGTTCCTATAGATCAAGCCTCTCGGAATATTTATCCCGTGTTTCGATCATGCCTATGGGCCTGCTTGGCTCGCCGTCCTGAAGGGATTACAAGCGAGGAAAGGTAAACTGCTAGCCAAGAGTGGCAAGGTCTCTGGCCCCACACAGCAGCTAGGGTATGTTCAGCAAGACTCCCACCCCAGGCAAAGCTGTTGCAGACTCGGAGCAGGATGCCCTGCCGTCTGCTGCTGGGCTTGCTGGCACCTAGGGACGTGGTCAGAGCAGCAAGGAGAGCTCAGCAAACTGGAAAGCTGTTCCAACCATACCTTACGCCGCGACTGAAGGAAAGCACGAGTTAGAGACAAACAGGAGCCACGGATGAGGGAGAAGGCAGTCTTGTCCATACAGGATCTGAATAGCCTCTCTTGGACAAGAGACAGCTTCTATGCCAGCCTTGTCGAATAGCCTCAGGCAATCCTCTCGGCCCCTCCGCTTCCTTCTCTAAGACAGGACAATACTTCAGAACCACCTTTGTAATGAGAAAACACACAAGACATTACTATTACAGCAGATGACCTCATACAGACGTGCAGAAGGCTTCACCCCAGCAAATACGTTTCACAGAGATGACGTTTCCTCACCTGAGGAAACAGCGCAGGGCTGGCAATAGCTCCCAGGAGCCTGAAGCGTTGGTCCTCCCTCTCTAATTACTGCGTTTCACCCAAAGCGAACACAGCTCACGCTGTGAAGGCTGCCAGGGCTGCCCATCCCTCCCTCGCCCAGCAGGAAGGGTTCACGGATAGGTGGAAGGAAAAGCTGAGCACATGTCCCGGTCCTGGCCCAGAAGGTTGGCATCAGAGTTCACAGGTTTGGATTTGGAGCAGAATTGCCACAAAACTCGGAGAAGCTCAAGGTACAGCCTGTGTCACGTCTATACATGTGCTATGCTTATGTCTGAGCCAACTGGAAGTCCTGTGGCTGCATTAACTCGGTGCCAAGTTGGCACTAAAGGATCCCACCTCTTAACTGAGTTCACCACTGCTACAGGGTGCCAGTTCAGACCTGGTTCACGTCCAAATGTCTCTGAACGCGGGCAACACGAACATGCATCTACCTGCAAAATACCATACAGAGGCATCCAGAAAGTCAGGCTCTCCAGGGACACCATCTCAGTCTCCCGAAGGCTAATTCCCCAATATCCTGGAGCGCCCTGCCCAGAGCGCGACGAGCCACGGCAGCAAGTTACCTAAAGTCACAGGACACACACGAAAGATAAATTCAGGTTTGCTAAGGCTTCATCTCACATCCGACCCACAACCCCATCAGAATAGCTAGGGTGCCTAACACCAGGCTAGGCACAAGCTGGTGCCACACAAAATACCCAGAGACACCTCTGACTGATTTACTGTCTCTTCTTTCTCAGAAAGAAAGAGAGGTTTAGGATATTTCCCAAACCTTCCCACCAGATATCTGGTTTCTGCTCGCAGGCGTAGGTGTTACTGAGAATCACTGCTGCTGGGAAGAATTGTTCAGCAAACACACTTTGAACAGGATCCATATAGAAGAGGTTTGTATTTCCTGAATGGAAACGAAACCCCTTTATATAGGCTGGATTGGAGAGTCAATGGCCAAACTGTTCCCTTCAGACCTTATTTTCTTTGGACCTTGAGTATACCCCACATGAGACATCTGGCACAGAGCTTACAGGATACAGTTTGCTTTGGCACCGGCTGGGGTTTGGAGCTCACAGTGTTTAAATAGGATTTTATGAATTGAACAGTCTCGCTCTCCTCTGCAATGCTTCAAATTAAGGTTTCCACATATGCCTTTAATAGAGATTCACTAAGACACTTATTGCACGTTAAATAAACATCACTCAGTGAAATAGAACACCCTCATTGAGGATTAACAAACATACAATTCAGTCAGGCTGCTGCAGCTGTTAAACCTCAAATACAACTTCAATGTCATAATCAGTCATTTTATGAAGATAATAATTGCCCTATTAATGCTAATTAAATGACTAATGCCTTTACACTCCTGCGACAGCGTTCACTGATAACCCCTAAAGCAGAGGCAGCAGTCAATTCCCTCTCCGTCTCCAGAGGGGCCCAGGTTAGTTAACAGGAGAGCCAGGAGTTGCTCACCGTCCGCTACTCCAAATAAGCTTCCAGACAGAAGCTAGAGAAGTGCGATCTGGATTTTTGGAGAATGAAGGGGGGGCGTGCAAAAAAAATGAACGTCTTCCTGAAAAGTTAGTGGGGCAGGTTAGTTACTCCAAAGAACGAGAGACGCAAGCTTGTTTTTAACCAGGTGAGCAGGGCAGAGCCATAACTACTGGCCAACATCACCAGCTACGGGGCTAGCAAAGCAGAAAGGGATCACCGTCTTAATCACAAGGCCACCTTACACGCGCACGTCATGCCAAGAACGCCTCACCGGGACCCTGTTCGGAGGGCTGGGGAAGCCCAGGCAACCTCCAAGTCCAGCACTCTGCTCGGAGGCGCCCGAGCCATCCAGGAGGTAGAAGGTTTGCAGCCTGCACCTCCCAGCGCGACCTCGCAAGCCGAGCTCTTTCCCCAGGGGCGTCTCGAGCTATGCAGACTCCCCGCTCTGCGCCGAGTACACCAGACACAGCTGTTCGGCCCCCACAGTCTAGGCACTCCTGCAGTAGTCGAGATCAGACTCCGTTGCCCGGCTGTTCGGGCTGACCTTCCATCATGAGATGGACCAGATGTTCCAGCATGGGCTTCGAAGGGGCTTAGCAGCAGCCTCGGCGCCTGAAGCCAAAGCTATGTTGTAACACTTGGCTGCCTATGCAGAGAGATTCCCCTGCCCCTCATTCCCAGATTTTTGGTAATGATTATTACTTTAAAAGTTTAAAATAAAGAAAGCAAAAGTGGATTCCTTGCATCCTCGTCATTTTCATTGGAAGAATATCTTTCATAAATGGTAAACATAATTGACCTCATCTCAAAAGAGGCAGGGAGGAGCAAGTTATCAGTCACCATGTGATAGGAACCTTTATTGCAGCTCGGGGACCCAACCTATTAGCACAGGCAGGCTCCCATGTGTTAGACTATAAAATAACACATTGCCAAGCCCTATAATGGACTGCAGATTTTGATATTGATTAATTGTTAAAATATCTCTGAAATGTACTATGTTAAAAGGGAAATGACCTCATGTTTCCTTTGAGACTTTTCACCTTCCTCCTGCTCCAAGAATTTCTACAGCATGGCTCGCTGCGATCCCTGCCATCCCCTTGCTGCATGGGACTCCGGCACGACTCGCACGAGCCCTTTTTCAGAGCTCAGCTCGCCCTCTAAGGCAAACCCAGCTCAAAAAACCCCCACCCAAACAGACTCCTTGTTACCCTGTTCACCTCTCACTCAAGCTTCCTCTACTGGCACTGGGGGAGAAAAGGGAAAGAAAAAAAAAAAAAAGGGGGGAAAAGTCAGATTCAAGCCAAAAGCCTGACCTCCACGGTTCAGGTCGCTTCGTAACTAGACACGCAGTGGTTTGAGCATAGAAAACGAGAATGAGAGAGAAGACAGAGCTTTGCTGATCCCTTGAAGTTTTTCCACAGGAGGCACCGACTGTACTGAGCCCCTGAGCCCACGCGTGGTACAGGGAACCGAGACCCCCCCGCCCCGGGCCCACCCAGACACCCCACACCTCCGCCCAACTTGCAGACACAGGGCTGCATCCCTCAGGATACCCAGAGGTCTTTTTTTTTAATTTTGTTTGCTTCTTTCCTGTTCTGAAGAATCAATAAGACGAGAGGGGCACCAAAGGCTCTCGAGATACACAAGCGCACATAAACGTCACACCAGCGTGCCTTGAAACTCAAGGCGCTCGGATCAGAGCGCGATCTCAACAGGAGAGAAACACTGAATCCTGCTCCAAGCCCGAGGCTCCGGAGAAGACGTTTGGCAAAACCAGGAAGGGGAGGCCGGTAACCATGACAACCCCTCATTTCTTAGTATCAGACAACAAAAATGACTCCTGAAGACACGGGCCCCATGAACACCACCTCCATTTCCCCTGTCCCAGGAGGGCTCTCCATTAGTCATGCCATGCACAGAGCTACACCTAGGAATGTGGCACAGCCTCCCCCTCAATCCAGAGACCCCCCCGTAACCATCCCTCCCCTCAGCACACGCAGGGGAAGCTGCCGAATTGCATACTTCTGGGTCACAATCTTCCCCATTTCACAACTAATATGGACGGATGCAGGGCAGGCACCTCGGAGCATTTGGCTTCCAAAGGCTGAGAAAAACAAACGGAAAAGCCATATGAAAATTAACAACGTGGGTGCTAAGAAACAGACGAAGCTTAAGGAAATCCACCATTTCGTGGCAGAGCTTCATCCATCTAGAATAGCAGAAACGATTCTGAAACGTGCAACTTAATTCTCATTGTTATTCACCGTACACGTCAGGTAAGCAGCTTTCATCTCCACCGGGCAACTACATCACTGATTTTTATGATCTGTGCACAGCGCAGAAAATTAGGAATAAAATTAAAACGATTCAGATCTCAGCACTAACACGATCGTGGCGCAGGCAAAAGGCGCCGAACAAAGCAGCGCCCTCGCCCTCCCAGCCCACCTCCCAGGCGTCTTAAACAGCTCACGTAAGTAAACGCTTCCCCCCAACTTTCACTGTCTTCGTGTCAGCTGCATCTTCCCAGCACTTAGGGCACCTTTTGATGCTGTTGTCCTCTCAGCACGTTCACCCAGATACAAAACAGAGAGCCGCTCCAGAAAAAGCTTCCATTCTTCAAGACAGCCATTTGTGGTTGTTATCTGCCCCTGCTTCAGGGAGAGGAAAGGGCTTCCAGATCCCTGGCCACCCGAGGAAGGGCTCTAGCAGCTCGTCAAGCTAAAAATGGAAACTAAGGAGAAACCCTGCATTACTTTTGCAAGTTTCTTAGCTCTTGGCCCCAACTCAGGCTTTTTCTAGATGACCTTTGCTTTTCAAAGTGAGGGTTTTTTACGCACCCTTACCTCGTCTCCCAGCAGCATTCCCTAGCTCTCTACTCCCCAGAGTGCGATTAGATAGAAATATAGTCACTGCACAGCTTTATCCCCCCACCCCAATACAAATAGCAGTTGTACTTTAGCATTATGCTGTACTACTCACTTTCCACCGTGGTGTTCCTGCATGTTGCCAACCACAGGATCCTGGAAGCAGCACAGTTTGGTCTCCTGGATCTGATGCAGAGGAGTTTCAGCCAGGGTCTCACCATCTCCTGCAAAACCATATTCCCATTTGAGCTCCTCTCCTTGCTCCTTCAAGCTTCCAGTTCCCCAGGAAGGGCCGCAGAAGCTCACCGAGCAGAGGGTGAGCTGGCCAGCTCTGCTCCCCGACGAGCAGCATTTAAGCCCAGCCAGGTGCTCGTGTTTAGCCTAACTGGCAGATTTGGGTCGAGCTGCACCTGGCTCCAAACCAAGCCTGGCTTGAAGTGAACCCACCTTGCCCCCGCCAATGTCCACCCAATCTAGCCAGCTGCCCAAGCAGCTTCCTCCGCGCCAAATAAAACTGCCCCGTGGGCCGGTGCCCAGATGACCGGTTAGCCGGCCGAACTGGGAGTCACGCTGCCTGCGCCCGGCTCCTGGCTCTGTGCAAGGCACACCGTTTCCCGGTGCTAAAACTCCCATGCCAGGATTAGATATTTGCTCTGTGGGGACCTTTGGGTGGCTATGGAGCAGGACACGCACCCTTCCCGTGCTAAATGATGCAGGGAGCTTCTCAGCTGCCTTCCCATGCAGCTCCGTCTCAGAGGGCAGCGGTCGCCTACTCAGATGGGAAGACCGGCCGACAAGAAAACAGCCCGAGAGCCTATATTTTCCTAGCTACGGGTTCATCGTCCTTGGGCACCTGCTTTTCTGGCTTGTGTTCATTGCAAGGCACTCCGGCAATCCACGCAGCCCGAAGAGAAACTCTGTGCCATAAAGAGAGCCAGGACTGTTTCAGATGTCAGTGTCTACAGCTGCTGTGTTGATTTTGAGGGAACAAATGTGCCTAGTGAAGCAGTGAGGTTAACATAACCCTGTCACTGCTCAACGCTACAAAAAGCATTAAGGTTCAAGGAGGGAGTACAGAGATCTGCAGTGAGCACACAAAAACCTTATTTGGAAATGTACTGATTTATACACACAAAAGAATAAGAACAGAAACAAAATGCACAGAATTTCAAAACTGACATCAAATGAGCTCTGCAGAATGAGCTTTTAATTAAACTATATTAAAGGCCCTTCTTCCAGAAAAAAAGGACGGGCACTTAAAGCTGTCCTCTTCTTTAAAAGATTTTGTAAAGTAGTTCTTCTCACGGGGAGACAAAACTTGCTGGGGGATTGAGTTCTGAGTAGGGGAAGACGGGTCCCACCCTGCCTTTGGCAAGAGCAGCAGAAAGGAGGGGAAGAAGGCACTTCTGGCCTGGGACATCGCCTGGCTGATCCGGTTCACCCCCTTTCTTTTACGACTAAGAGCAGATGACTCGAACGACAGCGATCGGGGAGAGCTCAGGGCAGCATTTTGGACAGAAGAGTCAAAAGCAGTCAACTGGTCTGCTTTAACGGGGGTCTTGTAGGGGCTTTCTATCTGGAGAGCAGAGGCACACGCGTGGGTTGGGAAGTGGAGGGAGGAGGGAGAAGATATGGCAGGGACAGGAAAGGGGAAAGGCCGTTACGGTCTACAACTCTGTTGTATTTCGAGCCCGTGGCTGCAAGTTTCTCTTCCTTTACTTCTGAAATACTTCTTACCCAGCTTTGCCAGGCACTTTGCAACAGGGAAGAAGGTGCTACATGAACACAGGGTCTTAATATTGCCTGGGAGCCCTTCAGTTGTTGAAAAAAAAATGCAGAAAATAAAATTTTAAAGGATCCCACAAACAAAAAAAACAATCAGGAAAAAAATCTGCTGGACTAAATAAGGAAATGAATTCCCCTAATTACCACAAGATGCTCCCCAAGTCTGACAGTATCTCTTGGAGCAGATGTGTTCAAATAATATTTCCTCAGCCTCCAGCCTGCGTGGGCAGATTCCAGCACCAGCCACTAATGTTAAAAAGTACCTAATGAGCATCGACATTAAGAAACTGCCTTGGCTTTTGGTGTCTGCATTTTTCCCATCCTCCAGGCCAAGTTGCAAACATTTCGTTGGTATTATTCACATCAGAAAGTGCTTGATTTTAAAAAAACCAAACCACTAAAATCTGGATCCATGAAAGCAATTGCTAGAAAGGAAGGACTGGAGTCCTTGAAGTTCTTCTGTAGACAGAGTAAGCGTAAAGGGGCAGGTCTGAGCTTTTTCTAGCAGTGACAGCAAACTCTGCCTGCCTTGCTCACAAGCCCCTGCAGAGGCTATGTAGGGATGAAGAATTATACACACTCACACATGCATCCCAAGCAGGTTTCTCTCACTCATTTCCCATGTGATTAGCTGTACTCGAAATGCTGCACAGCAATGGAGGTTCTTGGAGCGGTATCTTCGCCGATCAACAGGCAAGTTTGCAGGTGCAGAAATGCAGCAGATAAAATTATGCCAACTTTTTCTCCACTGTGCTTCCCGTGCTGCTTGGGAAGGGACTGTCCAAAGATCTCAGAGATATTGTAGCAGACCCAAGAACAAACATTCTGAATGCTGCCATCCGTTGCCTCCCCTGTACCAATGGTGTTATACAGCTGCTCTACAAATGTTTAAGTGGAGATCGTGATAACAGCTTGTAAAGAATGACTTCGCAAGAGTCTCTCTTCCACTTCCCTCTCCCTTCTCCCTATTCCCTTGTTCAGAGCAAGCTCCTTCTCCCCTCAGTAATCCGCATTTACGCTCAGGAAGCAACTGCTTTAATTAGACAATGATTGCTTTAAACAGAAAAAAAAGGTACTGGAATGAGGGGACTCGGGGAAAATTCGCCTTCGCCTGTGGTAGCCACCTGACCTCTTATCAGAGCGATGCCGCGCATGTCCCTTGCAGGGCTCCACGAGGACAGAGATGGGACAGCTTCTTGGAAGAGCTGGAAATTAAGAAATGCTACTTGAAGCTTTGCCAGTTAATCCTTCAAAGGGTGAGGGACGGGTCCCTACAGCACCGCGCTGACAGCAGGTATCTTCCCTGCTTGTCACGAGCTCAGTTTCAGAATCCAAGATCTTGTCCTCCTCAGGGCCCCCCTCTCTACCCCCGCTCTCCATCCTCATTTCTGAACGAGCTCCAAGGTTGATTTCCTGCGTGTTTGAATAGGACCAGCTTGACACAGCCTGCCTTGGGATGAAATCACCAACTTGGCTTGCCTTCTGTCTGAAAAACAAATCCTTCTGCAGGGCTTTCATCTAGAAAAAGGACAAGGATTCTGAAACGCAAGCAGGCCTCTGCCAAGTTCCTGTGAACTGCTGCCTGAGTAAAGCTTATGTTTGCTGTGTATTTAGCTTAGCTTTAATAAAGGTTACCTAGCTGAGATTCAACGCTAAAAATAATCAGTGACCCGCCTCCTGTTTGCTCCCCTAGTAGCTCAAAATAAGCTCACAGGTAGGTGAGATACGGCGTGCTTGCAGGGACCAGCTGTTTTCAAAGAGGAATGGGAAACCACGCATGGGGAAATCTCGCACACCGGGTGAGCGAAGGCCAGGGCAGGCTCCGAGAAAGGGAAACTAAGACGCCAGCTCCAAGTGAGAGGACCTTCTTCCGTGACCCAATCTTCCAAAGTATTTAGGTACCTGATGGGAATAACGTCTTCTGGGATATCTGGGCTTCGGCTTTCCTATTACTCTGCAGAAAATGGTGATGATGATGCTAACTTAGGGGGAGCCGAGAGCTCTGCACGCATGGTGTGCAAGCAGTATCATGCAAGGGCATGGTGTTATGACACGCTCTGGGGGCCTGCCGCACGCCGTGGTTCCCGCACCGGTTTTGGGACAGGGTTGCTTCTATGACAGTCCTCAAATTTGACACGCAATTTATGGACTGTTCTAGCTAGTGGTGGTCGTATTTGCATCCTAAATGAGCGAGACGCCAAAATTATAACGTACCTATTGTACTTGGTTTGCCCCTAAACCGTGAAACTAGCCCAAGGCTCGTCTCTGCCCTTCCCCAACCCCTCTAATTTCCTTTCCCAGAAGAGCAAATACAGTTTCTGTGCTCACACGGAGAGGAGCGGAGATGGGCAGTACGCTTCCCTCTCCCCAGCAAAGTGCCGGAGCAGAGAAGTGCAATAGGAGCTGTGGGCTCAGTGACGAGAGTTTCTTACACGAGGGCTCCTGAACTGCAGGAGTTCCTCAGCCAAGAGCATTAGACCTATCTTCCTCAGCTTAGGTGAAGCTGAACCGCAAAACAAGGCACTACAACTGACTGTGAAGGTGTTTGCTGGGCACGTGCAAGCAGCTACAGGCAAGGCTGGCTTGCGTATCTACTCCGCAGGAGCTTGCACTGATTCTTGCTAACACTTCTCCTCGTCGGAGAGCTGGGGTCTGAAAGCCACCATATGGTTATCATTGGTACCGGAGAAGCATGTGGCCAGGACATGTGTAACTCACATTTCCCTCTGGACCACACTCAGCCTGCACTTGTTTATTGTGGGGGAGGGACTGGAAAAATCATTGACTCACCGTCAGGAACAAAACATTTAAAATCTTGAATTGGAAACGACTCTTTTTTAACAAAGCTTTTCTACTGGTGCAGAGGAAAGGGAACAAAGGAGTGAGTGGGAAAGTTTGGGGGCTGCACAGTGTTTTCCCTCAGTGGATAGAAGTGGGAGGCATATACTGAAGGGACAGCTCTTTCTGGCACCGCTCTAGCCGATGTCCGGTTTCTACTCCGGCCTTGCTCTAGTCTGTACCTGGTTGAACCCATACAGAAAAATAAAGAGCCGCGCTACCTCTATTCCTCGCGTCATGTCCGTTTTAGGTATCGCTGCACTTAAAAATGTCTCCGTTAGAAACGAAACTCAGATGGGAACCCTGTATCTCAAACTACCCACCCGGTCAGCTAGGATATAATGACGCAGACGGGCCAACATTGCACTCTGCAAATGGCCCATACGGTGCTGAAATGCAGTGTGCTGGGAGAGGAGGGGATTAAAGGTTTAACGTGGAATTCAGTGCATTTCGGATACCATACACAGCTCTGCTAAACATTTACTGGCAACTCTGCGCATGTCATTTTGCAGCTTTGTGCCTCAGCTTACCTATATTAATGGGTCAAAGCTTGCAATGCACGTGTAATTCTAACAGTCTTGTATGATCTACAGCGGAAGAAGAAAATAAGACTGTAGAAAAATCAAAGACATAAAATGGCTGTGGGCAAAAAGGCCTCAAATTTGGGCAACGCTACCCTCTGCCCAGTTCCACAGCTGAATTCAACAGCTGCACTTGTGTCTGGTTCAGTGAGGCCGGTTGAAATGCATTCATCTACTTACAAAGCTCCTGCAGATCTAAGGAGGCTCTGCTGGGTCTAAGATCTGAGCCAAGCTTAAGCCTGGATTCTGTTGCATCCATTTGCCACGACGGATTCTGCCAAGCTTGCCTGAGCACGGGAAAGGCTTCCAGTTCTAATTCTCAGCTCTGCTCTCTTGCCTCTTTCCGTTCTTCCTCTCTTATTCTGCTGCCGGAAAACACACGAACAATGGAGATTAGCCAGAGCTCAAAGGCCTTTCAAGTGTTTTCCAAAAAGCACGAAACCTCTGCCTCTATTCCTTGCTGGCGTCACACAAAGCCAATTCTCCCCCCACCCCACACACTCTCCCGGACATCTGAGAACAGTGAGTGCCTCACATAACTGAAGGGGGTTCCTGTCCTCAAATCTAACAAACAATGAGATGACTGAACATCTGGAAGGAACAGATGCTTCTCATATCCCCGGACGGCGCGTTTCAATGTGTACTTTATGCCACCCAGGGCTGTCTACCCACAAAGAAAGGGAATGTGGGCTCCTTGGCAGAGCGGAGCCCGTCAGCCGTGAGTCAGAGAGCCGTTGGTTCACCAGTATGTAGATGTGCAGTTGGTGTCTCGCTGCAAGAACAGATTGGAGAGCACCGTTCACCTGATGATCTCAAAACGCACAGCAAAGATAGGGACGTATTCACACGTGGAGAGGATAGACCAGGAATAACTGCTGGCTGAAGACTGTGCAGACAGGCACGTGCAAAACCAGCGGGCTTGGCCCAACTGCCCCGTGGCCCTTCTCCTTAGAAAATCTCATCTCTCAGCTCCTGGCAGGGTGCACGGAGAACCGACTCGCTGGTTCAGCCCGTGGAGTCTCCAATCAGAAAGACTGATACACATCTGCAGCTAAAAAACGGGGACTAAACCCACAACCACCAACTGCAAAAGAGCGATCTCCTTTTGCAGCCGAAACCACTACTGGAGCAGGAGCCTCTCGTCTCCTGTCGCAGACCAAGAGCAGACAGGAACGAAATACACCTGTCCTTTAGCCGCGACATCTGAGCGCCCTGCTCAGGTATCACATTTTCTCTGCCTAGCACCCAAGGAAGCAGGAGCCGCTCGCTTCGTTTTCCAGAGAGTGAGCGGCAGCACAGACCCGCTGAGGCTATCAAGCCGAGGTTTCACGGGAAGGACACTTTGAAGACCGATCCCACGCTATTTTCACAGCCCAGCCCTTTGCGGCCTCACCTTCGGAGATGGACGAGTGAGATCATACCAGCCAGGTGAGAAAGGGAAGAGCTGTGCCGAGAAGTCCCACCTACCGGCACCGGGAAAGGGAGATGAGAACGTTGCAAGTGCCGCAGCTCTAGTCCGTACTCAGCTAAGCCGAGCCCCCGAACTCCAAACTCGTGGAAGTTTATAGTTCAAATCCACAAGGTATTAATCTAGTTCAGTCACTTCCAACAGAGTCACTAAGCTGCCAAGCAGCAGCGTTGGGAGTTACACAGAAATAATCCCAGCCTGAGCTTCTTGTGGCATCATAAATTGCCTGTGTCATCAGTCAGCAGAAACCTGAGATGAAATTCTTTCCTTTGCAGTTAATTATTTCCAAGCCTTTGCAGCCTTAGCAGAACTTGTGAGAGGTGCTGAACTGACAGCCCTGGAGAAACAGGCTTTCCATTTGTCCACAGAGACGGGCAGAAGTGAGCCAGTAGTGAGAACTTCAACCTGCTCTGCCAATGTGCTGCAAAGCTTGTGCTGGAGTTGGACTACTCTTCTTTCCTACCAGTCCACGCTAAGCAGCTCTGCTTGCGTGCCCCTGAAAAACCACAGCCTCAAACTTATGTAGCTTACTCGCAGGGCCAAACCCAATGTGAATTTTAGCCCGTGTATCTGGCAGCCCCCTAAGGGTGAAGCAGCCTCCTCCAGACCCGTTGCTGACGTTTATCATGGCCAGGTGCAAATCTTCTTGCACTGGCCTAGCGCCATGGGACCAGCATGTTTTTAAGAATTTCACCCTCCTACCAGACAGTGTTTTTCAATATTTTGCATTAAATCTTCTGCTGTATTTGATTAGCCTGCAGCAGCTGTTTTCCACTCTCACAACAAATCATAAATCTATAAGCTTATGTGTGAGAGACTGTCTGTGCCTAAGAATGCTTGCGTCTGAGAAACTGCGTGGCTGCACAGCTGTGTATGAGCCTATACCTGAATACAGGCTTGAGTGAGAAAGAGCAAATCAATAAACCTTCAGACATAATCAAGTTTGAATCTACTTTGGAGGCCATATGATTATGCAGGGTGGTTTATGTATGTTTGTGTATGCATGTGTGTAAGAATTCCCGCTTGGATATGCAGACAAATTAGCGTAATTCCTTAAATAGGAGTTCCACACTGAGGACATGAGAGTCAATCTTAATAAACACTCGACTGCACCAGCGTGAGCTCATGGACGTGCATATACTTCTACAAAGGAAGGTGAGTTTTAGCACAAGGACGTACAACACACGAGCATGGGGATATCAGAGCATGGGTGAGAAAGCGTTATGAAGCCCCGATGCACCCACTCCCATGCACAAAAACACGAGTCCATGCGCAATCAGGTTTGTGATTGTGCGTACTCCGTCAAGAACTGCTTGTTGTGAAGCCAAGATCTCCTGCCCCATGGCCAATTCAGATAAGGAGAGCAAGTGGCTGAAAGAGAAGGGAGGGGAAACTGCTACATATATTAAAAAAAAAAAAAGAAAAGGTGTTATTCAAAGACTATAAAAGGCAAAAGTTTGGATGAAGGAGAAGAGAGAGGGTTGCCAAGTCGTTACCAAAAAAAAAAAAAAAAAAAGCAAGCTGCTGCCAGGTCTTGGCACGTGTGCTTTTACTTGTATAAATCAGTCACTCTAGACCTATGGTAGTTCTTGCTGACAAGCTGTCAAGCTCCTTGGCTGGGGGAATAGGGCATGTGCTTTACATGCACTTACAGAATAGTAAACTGTTATTAAAAGAGGGAAAAAAAACCCAGTCTGATTTACTTGTGGTTTTGCCTGCTCGGCTGTATTATCACAGAACAAATTCACTCGTGCGCGGAGTAGTCTGGGTGCATGGAAAACTACAGGCTAACCTCCCTGTGGAAGCACTTGACCTCTTAAGGGGATAGGCAGAAACAAACCATCTCCAAGAACAGAGAACATTAAATGAAGAAATAGGCTAAAGCCACAGAAATGCTGCGCAGACTTCAAACAGCCCGAAGCACCGAGGGACACGGTTCACCCGTGCTTTGAACCCCACAGACACCTGTGAAGGTCTCAGCCTGCTTCAGGAGATGGGGAAAGCACCTCTGGGCAGGCTTAGATCGGGGTTGGGATTGGGCCCACCGCTACGTAAAACCCAGACACATCAGCTGGGCCCAGAGCAGAGAAACTGCATAAGCTCGGTTAGCAGCCAACAGTCCCGAGCTGCGCGGCGAAGGGAGGAGAAGGCTGCCGTTTTCGATGACGAGGGAAGCGGGGAGGCGTGCGCTTTGTCTGACGGCCGCTGGGACCACTGGCGAGACCGGCCTTTAGACGGCAAAAGATAGGAAGGATGGATGCTCAGCTTAGGGGAGGAAAGGGGAATTAAAAGTGGAAAAGCCAAAAAAGGATTGGGAGAGATGTTATACCAAGAGGATAAATAGATAATTGTCTGAGGAAAACCTGACCGGACTAGTTCTCTCTGTATTGACTTTGCAGTTAAGTACAGCCTCATCGCTGCCTTCCCACGTTACAGAGCATTCATCCTGTTTTATCACTCAGCGAGCCGCACAAATGCACACGCGTATATAAATACAGGCACACACCAGTCTGGACGATCTGCCCGTGCTGCCCCACCAAAACACCACGTCGGCACTCATCCCGACTCCCATCCAGAACCTGTCAGCCTTCCCAAGACAGATGCCTGTTTTTCTATTCTACCCCACATAACACAGTAACTCATTTTGGACAGTGACACAGCACTCCCAGTGTCAGTCCCCGCACCAGGTTTTTAGGAAACGTGCTTGTCAGGCTATTCAAACCTACCAGAATAAAAAAGTGAAACCCAACAAAGATACGAAATTTTATGGCGCCGTTTGTAGCAACACTTCCAAAACTAGCTTTGGCTGGAACGCAGAGAGTTGGATCGTGCTGATCCAAGACCCACAAAATACACAGAGCATCCTTATTGGAAGAGATTGAGTTTTGCTGTATGCCTTTTACCGTCTTCCTCAGTTTATGGGGTGTAACCCCACACCTCTGCTGTAACCTGTTCTGATCAGTCCCCAGGGCTGGTTTGTTCCCAACAGCACATTTATGCCATTCTCTGAGTTTTACTGCTTATTTGTTTTAGTCACGTTTGGAGGAAAACGCTTATAAGACGAAAACAGAACTATTTTAAAAAATAACTGTCTGCTAACAAAACAAAACCCAACAACTTCTGTAGCCTAAATCTCAACCCAGACCGAGAGCTTATTTGAGCATGCAAGCAGACAAAATTCCAGCAATAATCCTACCACTAATTCACAGAGAACACAATTTCTTCAGGACACGGACTGTGGATACAGTGGAAAAAAATCGCGAAAATGAGATGTTTGTGTGGATTTGCAAAGCAAGGCTGCAGCCAAATCAAGCACTCAGGGTTTCCAAATCACAGCTCCTGGCCCCAGCTGACGGACTCGCTGCTGGTAAGACTTCCAACACATGACCAGAACAGCGCAGAGGATGCTTTGAAATGGCTTGCGCTGCTGAGGTCTCAGGGTGGATCGTGGGGAGAAGGTCAGACTTGTGCAAGACTCGTATGTTAAAGTAGGTCACTGATCCAACCCATCCATTTAGGGTTATATGCCTTACTGATGACTTCAGCATCTAACTGTCTTGACAACACCAGCGAGGAAGCACTGCTGCCAAAACATTAATGGATCTAGGGCAAAACTCAGCCCCGAGCAGGAAGCCGGTGTAGCACCCAGGCACCTTAACCACCTTCAAAACAATGCTTAACCAGGATCTGAAGTTCATACAAGCAAACCGAATCATTAGCAAGCACGTTCGCAACACCAGTTATGTCCCTGGGTGGTCTCTGCAGTTATACAGAGGTCTGCATCTAACACATTCAACAACTTTTCTACGTGTTACTGAGGATCACTTCCCATCTTTTACATATGGGGACAGCAAGGCACTTGCCCAAACTGTGGGTTGTGCAACAGAGAACTCTCACTGGACACCGTCACAAAAAAACATAGGCTCTTCCTTTTTGAACAATAACAGCATACACCCAAGCCCAACCGAACGAAAAAAATCAAGTACTAACACCTCGGTTGTTAAGTACATAGTTATCTCAGGTAGTTTACTTTGGTCTTCTTTAAAAGGTGTGGCTGTGAACAAGTCATCAGGCATGGGGGATTAAAGGAAGGGGGAGTAAGAGGTTAATTGGATTCTATTTGGAGAGGGATTTAGGTTGAGTTTTTTCAGTCAGCAGCGCATAGTGGAACATGTCACTTGTAATTGAGCTAATGAAACACCTCTGGAGATAAAAAAACACAAGCTAAATTCAGACTCGGCTTAGAGACTTGAAGTTCATTCACCACAAGGTTATACAGAGATGTAACTGCTTTGTTTAAGGACAGTGGGCTGGAAAGGTAATAGCGGAACTGGTTTTACTTTGCAAAATCTGTTTTTTCTCACTCAGGGCTGCTGGACCCAGGGGTAATTAAGCAGATTGTTTTGTTATGGACACTCTTGCAGGACAGGAATCTAAACTCTGCCAATATGCTAATGCAGTTTACTAGGTCCAGCTCCTCTCCCGCTCTAATGATATTACATTTGTTGTCTATAAATAGAATAGGGAGGGCAAGAATTTTGCTCCATGGTTATGGCAATGGAACTATGCATGGCTTTGTTGAAAGAGGGCTGCAAATACCTGCCCTTCTCGATGCACTTTTATGGTGGGCTGCCATCTTCCAGCACAGTTCCTTTTGGTTTTCACAAGGGGAATTAAGGGTTTGTTTTTCAGTCTTCAAAGCCATGACAAAACCCCCTCTGCCCCAAAGCCAAACTACCAAACATGACTTGAATGCAAGTAAGGGAGTGCTGGCTTCCTGAGTCTGCCAAAAGGCTAAGCCAGAGTCCTGCAGGGAACTGCGTCCTCTTTGTGAAAAATGTTAATGATCTGAAACTACCTTGTCTTCCAAGTCAGGAAGAAAACCTTTAATAGCAAGGTATATCACGGAAAAGAAATCGGCGACATTTTCAGGAGGCAATTTCAAAAACATAGAGGTATTTTGTCAAAAAAAAAAAGTCGTCTGTCTTTTCAAAATGAACCACCAACTCAGAATGAAAGTTACTTCCTAAATTAAAAATTTGCAGTGAAAATTAGTTTCCAATTTTGCAGGTTTTATATTCTTGCTTTGGGGATAATTACAATAATCCAGTAATTTTCTTTCCAAGACACTTTTAGAAAACCCAAACTCCACTTCTTCACTCCCCCTGTCTCCCTTCAGGAGTTTAAGAATAAAGTTAGCTTTAATGAGAAAAGAGGATGTACTTGACACCCCTGATAAAAAGAAAAAAAACCAACACAGTAATGAATTTTATGCAGTTGCATAAAAAATATTGCGGGCAAGAGGACCTCAGTCTCTGCGTGCACTAGAACACTCCTGTGCCAATCTAACAATACAAGAAACCCTGAAATGATGTGGCTGCACCCTGTGTAAGAGAAAGCCGCAACAGCACACAGCATTGCCTAAAACACCAAGTTACTGCACGAGGAGATGGCGTGTAGACTTACGCCTATAGCCCCTGCATAGATTGAGATGGCAAGGAGATCCAGGAGGCTGGTTTTTTGGATCCTGGTAAGAGTGACGTTTGTTCGGCAGGAATTGCCTCTTTCTCTTTGATTCCTCCTGCTGTGGTTTGATTCTTCCCTCTTCCTGCGGAGGTTTCATTCTTCCTTGTCTGGCTTTAGGAAAGAAGACAGATAAGTAGCTGCCTGGTCTACTAGCAGGTACCTAGAAAATGGAATGTCTCAGCTTAATTAAGGGATCAAAATAGCCAAGGTGCTGAAGGAGAGGAAAATGTGCGCTGGTATGTCAAGCAAGTTGCATCCTGTGCTGTTAGATTCTTTGTCTCTCCCAACATCCAGCTCAGAGTCTCTGTGTTGGACAGCAAACAAAAGAAAGGCTTTTTCAGAACACGGGTCCTGCAAACCCACTTTGAGATGGGAATTCAAGCTGCAGGCTTTCTGGCATCACCACTAGCAATAAAGACAAAAACAGATCGTGCCCAGTTACAGCTCTGCAGCTGAGTCAGTGAATTTGCACAAATGGCAACCGATGGGGAAAAGGCACCGTTGCCACCGAGTTCAGCTAACAGTTCAGCTGCCAGTTCTTGAAAGAAAGGAATCTAGTTCCCTCCCTCAAAGCTGCAGTGCTCCTATAGTGCTAAGACAAAGAGGGGCAAAACCAGTAGCAAAAAACCTACTTAAGACATCACTGACAGTGAAAAGGATCATCTCCATGGAACAGCTTTATTGGACCGAGGGCTCCATAGCCACTCTTTTGATGAGAGCCATACTTGAAAGGCAATCTGTCCTGGATTATAAACTATATAATATTCGAGGAGCCAAGAACTTGCTATTTCACATTAAGTGCTATTAATTGTTCTGGTTATCATGTTGTGCAGTTTGACCTAACCTACTGATTCCCCTCCACTCCTGCTGCAAAACATCCATCACTTTTTAAAGGCTTACATAAAGCTACAGGGAAAGGTTCTGGTTTGTGTTAGCTTGATTGCTATAGACTTTAATAAAGCACCCATCACAGCTGCCTAGCCACACTATAGATCAAGCTTCTATAATTCTTTTCATGTCTCTAGAGGGGAAGGCTAAGCAAAACATAAAATTTAACCTCCCAGTGCTTTATTTCGGGCTTGGAGAGATGTCAAAGGCCATGCGAGCTTTCACTTTTTCCTTGCTCCCTTAGAATCCACAACAGCCTGAAGGAAGAAAGTAGGAAAGGCAAGCAAGGACAATGAGATGGCTACACAGACCGCACTCTCTATGTCACCTAACAGCACGCCAAGGGTAATATGCAACATCAAGTTACTGACCCAGCAAAGACAAGTGTAAACAAGTGGCCTTTGGAAACTCAACGTCTAAGGTAGGTAGCTTGGAGACCAGCTTTTTTCCTCAACAACAAGGCTACCGGGGATGAAGCCACCTGTCCGATGTCTACTTGTGGCAAACCTGGTAGGGGATCCAGCACAAAGGCTCATCACAGCTGAGCATGCACGTACGAATGGTGAGCGTGCTATGTTCTGCAGGTTTTCTTTGGCACTTTGCTCACTGATCCTGTTGCATACAGGGTAGTGAATTCCCTGGATGACTCACGCTAGCACACAGGTCAGTGGGGTGCGTAGCAAACCCATCCTGTGCAGGACCTTCCAAAATCTGCTTCCTTCTCTCCCATTGGAAGCAACAAGCTCAAGGGTCTCCACTCAAGGTGGAGAAAGTGAGGGGGAGCAAAGAAACAACAGGTTCAATTCCTGTCCCCATCTCTTCCTGGATGCGTTATTCCCTGTATCAACAGCAGAAACCCTGGAGAAACAGAAAAGCCACAGGATTTCTTTGATAAAAGATCGACCCTGGCATTGTTTTATACACCTACCTCACAACGGCAAATTAATTCGAGGAGGTCATCTCATGTCTGCACAAAACCATTAATGGTACTGAACAGTTAATTGCATCCTGCCTCTAACAGACAGATCACAGAAAACGAGCTGGGCACAACTCCCATACAATACAGGCAGGACTCAGGCTTTGCCAGTACAGCCAGCTAGACTAAGAATTTCCCCGAGTTTTCTTTACATGAATTCAAACCCTACCAAATGGTATTCGCTCTAAGGAAGCATTCCTCTCTGAGATACCAGACGCTGCCCATGCAACGCGCAGCAGCCACGTCGCCTTCAGTTCCACTCAAAAACATCTGAACGCCTGCCAGATGGCGAGCGGGGGAAACCATGTGTACGCACACACGCGTACGTGGGCCTTCTCCTCGGCTGGCGTGAATCGGCGACACCGGAATCACAATACCCAATGATACAGTGTGTTAAACAGTTTTTAAAAGAGAGTTTTAAAGTAAAAGGAACTTGAGCAAAATTAAAATATTGAATTACTTCACCGCCAGATAAAAAAAGAAAAAAAAAAAGGAGCTGTAAGCCTTAGAAGATAAACAAAATTCTGTCTCTAACACAAATAGAATTTTTAAGAGCAATTCACTTTGTCTGTTCTTCAAGGAGATTTTTCACCCTGGGCTTGCGCTCACTTTTGAAAAAGAGGCTGACCTGAGCATTTTTTTATTTATTTAAAACGTAACAAGTCAACCCAAAGCCATTTCTTTTTGTTTGGCTCTTTCTTTCTCTGTATTAATTTCAATTCAATCAACGAGGCAGTTGCATAACTGTTGTTTATAATTGCTGTCACGTCAACCCTGAAACTGATCACTGCAACACTGAAGTTATATAAAAGGTTTTGTTAGGATTTTTGTTATTTTTCTCGTTTAAATTGTGGGAAGATGAAGTCCTACCCTGGAGAGATGTTTTGGTTTTCTGAGCTCTGTTGCCTATTAGTCCTGTGCTTTGGTGCCTTTCCTCTCCAGTTTTGTTTTACACAGTGCAAGGGTCTGTTTATGCACATAAACTCTCCAAAAACAGTTCTGTGCACCCCATTAATACACAGGCTATAAAACACACTGTGCTGAGTCAGAGAAGCAACTGGCAAAAGTAAAGTTCACAAACTGGGTAAGCTTTTAAGGAGGGATTTAAACACATTTCTGGAAAGGCAGACTATTCGAATGCTTGAGTGGACTGGGATTGTAATTTACCTTGCTCTTCTGAAGCCAGTGGACTGTTACCCTTCAGTGATGTAGTACCGAACCCTGAGGCACCATTTCTCCTCGTGTGTGTGTCAAAATGTCTTCTTCACTGACATACACAAAAATGATCCTGGAATTGAGTCGCCTCCTCCACCAGCCCACAAACACGTCAAGGTTTCCTTGCTCCTCTCCCAACACTTCTGGTTATTCCCCTTTGACTCAGAGGTGTACTCACCTGGGAGACTTCTCCCCTGCCTCCAAAGATGATCCATTTTACCATTAGTTTTCGGTCTAGAAGAGGCACGAATGCCAGGGGGATACTCACAGCTCTTTTGGGCCCAAGGTGCTTTGAAAGCTATACTGCGCTGCAGACATAAATGCTTTAAGCCAACAAATAATTAAGGACTGTACTTTGTTTTGGCGTAAATGAATATTGGCCATACTTATTCGATGTTCCTTCATACTTAACAGCAATCTGTTTGTAGCTGACATTGTTTTTTCTTAGTAGTCTGGAAAATGTCAGAGTCTATGTGGAGAAAAAACTAAAGAGAAAAATATACTGAAGTACCATCAACACTCCCCCCCTCCAAAAAAAACCCTGTCAAGACCACAAAATATATCTGCTTCCCTACAATTAATAGCTTGTCCATAAGTCCTGCCTCCCTGCGGAGGAGAAGCTTGTTTAGAGATGAGCACAGGATCGCAGGAACCCACGCCTCTCCTTTTCACTCCAAACTCAAGAGGAGTTTGTCAGAAGAGCGAAGCAAGGTTCTTGCTGGCGGTTTAAGCAAGTAACCTGTTTCATCCGACGAGAATTAACTGAGAAAAAGACAGTAATACCAGCTGTTTCTGTAGGGAAGCAGCAAGGAAAGAGTTGGTCAATCTATGTTTTTGTATGGTCGTTGTTCAAAATTCCTTCTGAATGAGCACATACAGATTGTGTGTGTGTGTGTGCGCGCGCGTACGCGTACAGGGGAACAAGCAGTACTTTGTGAGAAAAAACTTATCTTCTAAAACGATGGGAGTACTACAAAACACAGGGCCTGAGCATCTAGCTTTATGCAGGCATATGGAAGACCGGGAATGTGGTTTAGCCAGATGCAGTGGATGTATTCTCAAAGATACCCCCACATAAATCCAATCAGTTGTATTAGAAATGGAGAGGGGGGGGTGTCTAAGAGTCAGTGATAGTGGCACAGCCACACAAATTAACACACAGTTGAGCAAAGCACCTCTCTTACGTTGAGGTCATTAACTTCAAAATTTGGACAGAAGAGTTCAAATTCCAACAATCGGAGGTAAAGGTTCAAGTGAGATAGACAAAAAGATGCCCCATGAGTTGCTCTCTAAACTTCACCGGGAGGCCTTGTGACAGAGACAAAGGCAACTCGTGATCAAAGGCAATTAACTCAAGCCTTTAGAGTGGTTTTCAAACACAGGGTTTTCACTCTGGGTGTCTGTGGCCTATTTCTACAGGATTTGCGAAAGGCAACTAAGAAAATCAGGACTACTATCAGTAAGCGTAAATCTGCCATTCAAGAGTGCATGTCTCCTCTGAAAAAAGTGTTAACGCATCCCAAAAATCAGAATGACAGAAAACCACACGTCTGAGCTGTAACCGTGGCTCTAACATGTACACACTTACCCTGCTCTGCTTGCTCATGGTCTCACAGCGATCTCTGCTCTAAGAATGGTGATGACAGCGTTATGCTCAGTGCTCTGGAGATGCAGCATGCACAAGCAGCTTGTGAAAAGCGCTTTATACAAAATCCAAGCCAGGTTTCTCTTAGCAGCTTCATTTTCACCAGGATATCACATACGTAGGAATGGTGCAGTAAGCCCTGGGAGAACTCTGTTCCCTGCTCTACTACGTTCTCGGTAGCTATGAGTTCAATCTCATCTCAGCCTCTCCCCTCTGTGCAAAAGAAATAGTACTTCATTACTGTCAGGAATAAAACGCTTAAACGCTACAAGGAAGCCACAGAAAAACTTCAATAGCGTACACTTGCTTTGTTAAGGATGTCTAAAAGATGTATCATGCTAAACTTAAACATATGGTTGTGCTTTGGAAAAACCCGCTCGAGATACAAGTCTGAACCTCGATATCCATCAAAGGTATGCATTTTAGCAGTCTTGCCTTAGCTTTATGATGGTGTATGTTCATATACAGTCATAGAGGCTTTAGATTTGTAATGGTCTGCTAAGCATCACTGCATACTCCTAACTGGGTCTGTCTGGCTTCAAAGAAGCAAAATTTTTGCTTTTGCGGGAGACCAACAGAGTCAAAGCCTTTACATCTCAAACTTCATTCTCCCCCAGCCTTCAGCAGATACGTTCCCTCTTCCAATTATGCTTTTGATAAAATACTTCTGTCCCTACACAAGGTCCTTAGGCAAACGAGAACTCGGAATTTAGAAACTCTCAAACCCCGCCCATCCAAGGTTCGTTGTGGCTGCTTACTCCGCACCATGGAGTGCTTTTCCATTTTCGTTTTCACTCCCGTGTCAGATGCTGAACACAGCTAGACCGCGAGTGTATTAATCGTGCCAGCCTGCTTGTTATTCATATAGGCTACTGGGCAGAATTACAATCATTTCAGCCAAGCAGTTACAAAACTTCCGTTTTCCTACCTGTGCCCTAGCTATGTGTTGCTCCAGCCAGCATTCCAGCTCGGTCAGACAGGTGGGTCTGTAGAAGGCAAATTAATTTAATTGCAAGGGTTGCCAGAAACAGCAGAGATGTATTTTAAGTCCCATGACGCTAGGCTGTTTCATGACTATTTTGAAGCTCACAGCTGCGATCACGATGACTCTGTCTACTGTCCTTTCTAAACACCTTCTGCTTTGACTAATTTGATTAGGCTCATTCTTGGCTGGCTTTCCATCAATAAAACCCCGTTCAAAAGATGGCCCCACTGCTTTTGCAGAACACAGCCTAAAAGAGAACATTAACAAAAGGAAATGTAATATACAATGGAAAATCAAACAGAAATGTGTACTTTATTCTTAATACTCCTTACTCATGTAACTTCTCCGATCATTTATTAACGCTTATGTTGTTTTAAACTACCTTCCTCCCAATGACAGCTTCAGCAACAGTGAGTTCTCCTCATACTCAACTATTCTGAGACTAATTATAAGCAAAAGTTGTAAGAGAATGTAGCTCTAGCAACAGAGTTGCACCTTCTTACACAAGGTCAAAGCTAGTCTTTTGTACTATAAGACAAACTCTGTTATAGTTAAATAACGACACAAAGCAAAGATATACTCCATAAAACATTAATATTTTAATGAAAAATCTTAGCTTCATGTTTCTATCCAAAGACACTCAAAACTAGTTTTTCTCCCCCCTTAATTTTGACCTATAATGGGACCAGTTTGGAGATTTTTTTTGTATTTTAGAACATTTTTTTTTTAAAGATTAAACAACCAGGCTAGCAAAAAGGTACCCAATACATACTTTTCTTATATCAAACAAGCTAGTATTTCAATACAATGTAACTATACAGAATATATACATTACACATATGATCACAAAGCAAACACTACAGGCTCAGAACAGATTTGAAAAACATGATATTCACATTGATTACAATAACTCTAAAAATGATTGTAACGTTGAAACGGCACTTAGTTTACAAAAAAAGTCACAAAAATATATATAGCCACCAAGAACTATGGTTCCTGAAAAATACTAATAGCCAGATAGTATTATATAAAATGTGAAGTGTATTTAAACATCGTATACATTAAAAAACAAAACCAAAACCAAAAAACAATTCTGTTAAGTCAATAAACATGCCAAGTAATCTAGCTGTGGCCAGCATCAACAAGAGAAGCTGTACTGTGGATGAGATGACGACTGGATATACGGCTGGTGACCGGAGACTGGCACAGTTAAGGGGGTTTCACTGTTACTAAAATGCACAAAGAAGCCCAACAATAATTTAATTCACATTTTTTCCTCCAGCTTACTCTTTTCCCTCTTCGGGGTTTCACCATAGGGCAGCACCTAGAGTGAAGGCACTGCAGGAACAGGGCAAAGAAGCTGTCCAAGAACTTTGTGTAGCCAGGGCTATAAGTCAGAATATCAAAAGCATGCATCAGCTAAACGAATGGTTAAACAAAATCACTCCTCTGGGGACTTCAGCAACCCTCAGGAAGACTGCAGGTACAGTTGCCACACAGGCTGGCAGCACCAGAAACTGATTCGGCTTTTTTTTTTAGTGCAACCAGATTTGTAATTGAGACCTGTGGGACACTGAATTACTGTGATAGCACACATTGAGTTAACAAAAACCCAGAGCAGTAAGTACTGTTGCATTAAAAAAATTCACATTTGTTTTTTTATGGTACATTTCCTCAAATACTTTGAACCGACTCTATTTACTAGGGACCTCTGATGTGGCTGAGGCACCGTCTGGCCTTGAACCCTCTTATCTGTCATCGAGATGCTATGGAATTTATTATGTCCATACTGGGAGATGAGAACCCTCCAAAACCGGGTCTCACCTTGTAAGCAAAACTCGAACGTAATCAATCGGAATGAAAATTAGCTATTTTCCATATTCTGATGGTGTGGAAGTTGCGATGGATGTAGGAGCAACAGGTGCTCCTACATCTGCATTTTCTCCATCCCTGCAGGGCGCACAAAGCTCCCGTTCTATTTGCATATAAAATGCTTCATGGTTCCTCTCAGAGAGAGACCGGCAAGAGTCTCAGTGCTCTTACATCCTGCGGCTGGAGGGGAAAGCCAGCAACCAAGAAGCGACTGAAGCCCTCATATAAAAACTTTAAACCATAGCTTAAAAACAATAAAATTTTATCCCGTAAGGGACATATAGGGATCATAGTCTTATAAAATATATTTTACTGCATTGGCAGCTATTACTTTTTTAAAAAGTTTAAATTCACACCTTTTAGACTCAAGATACATGTGAACCCAGAACCGTTTTCAATAACCTAGTCTACTAATCTCTCAGTATGAGAGACTTGACCATAGTTATCTGCGAGCCTGACAACTGAACTCAAACTGTAGTAAGACAGACAAATCATCAGGAACACACATCTTTTTTGATGTGGTGTAAGAATAGTGACAAGCAGTTCTGACGGGGAGCTTAATTTGCTAAATGTGTAGGCATCCCCATGGATTTCCAGGGGAGTTGTGCTATGTGTCTGCATCGAAAAACAAAACAAACCCTTACAACTTGGCCAAATCTCCCGCACAGCTAAAACATCACTTCTTTTTCTTCCACTCTTCACGGGGAAATAGAAAGCTTCTGAATTTTTTCCCCGCACCCAAAACACCATGTTAAATCAGGAAAAAACCTGTCCCTTCTTTTCCCATTGTTCCCATCAGACGTACTGCTCTACACAATACGCAAGGAGTAAAGACCCTGCACAGACTCCGAGAATCCGGGTCCCTGGCATACGGCAGAACCTTGCTAGTTCTGTGATAGTGAAGGCACTCTGCTTGCAAAATAAATGGGTGAGGAAAGGATTTTCCACTGAGTGCAAAGATTGGTGCCACATGGGAGAAGGATATGAAAAGCAAGACATAAATCACTTTGTGAATGAATTTGGAGACTACTCATCGACAAAGAAACTGCTGCAATGGGTCACACGTGCAGCTATTTGGAAGAAATTCTAAACAAATTACAAGGGCCACAAAGATGATGAAGGGACTAGAGCATCTGCCATACAGGCTGAGAGTGATCGGACTGGTTTGTCTGGAGAAGGCTCGGGGGATCTTATCAATGTGTAAAACTACCGGATAGAAGGGGGCAAAGAAGATGGGAGCCAGACCTTTCTCAGTGGGCACAAACTGAAATACAAGAAATCCCATCTAAACATACTAAAACCTTTTTTACGGTGAGGGTCATCAAACACTAGAACAGGTTTCCCAGAGAAGTTGGGCGGTCTCCCTCTTTACAGATATTCAAAATCTGACTGGACTGACCAACCTGTTCTCGCTGACTCCGCTCTGAGCATGGGGTTTGCACTAGATCATCTCCAGAGTCCCTTCCAGTCTCAACTATTCTGTGATCCTTGTCAAGCAGAAATATAAATGCATACCAAATAATGGGGGTTTCGGGGGGGTGAGGGGAGGGGGGAGAAAAAAAAGGAACAAAAAAAAAACAAGAGAAAAAGAAAATGCAGTCCAGAGTTCAAAACCCTCTGATAATGTATTGAAAGAAATTTATGCTTTAGGTTTAATCCCAAGTGTAGTTTAAGGCAAGTTTCTTCTAGCTTAGTTAGAAATCTATCTCGCTCAATTTGGAATCGAAGCATATTAGCAACAGAGATTGTTTTAAGATGTCCTATGTTTTTACATCTCTCCTGTGAAGAACACCAGCATTTCAAAGAACTGAACACTTCCAACAAGTTAGGGAGGAGAAATGAACGATATTTCTATTTAATCTGTGTTCACTTCTATGGAGAAAAGAGATATTAACAAGAAACAATTACAAACAGGAAAATTAACAAGTAAACCTAACCCGAAAAAACAAACAAACAAAAAAAATCCTCTAAGAACTCTATTGTTCCTGCAGATGAATCAGATTGAAAAGTGAGAATTAAATTAAGAAGTTACACAGAGATTACAGGATTGAAAAGATAATGTGTAAGACAGCGCAATGAACAATGAAACCCATGACTTGCCTTGTATCAAGGTGTTAACAGTTAATGATACTCATTTGTTTTCAAGGAAGAACAGGTTAGAGCCACAAAGTCTTTTTAACTTTTTTTCCCCTTCTCTTTGGTATTCAGAAAGCAGTTTGCCTTCTGACACAAAATTTTAAGTCTTAAAAATCCAATATCCGGATATGTCTATTCTGTATTTGCACATCTCCTCACCGATAAACTGTTCAGCAATATATCTAATGGGTGAAAATTACCAGATTCTAACAGAAGATTATGTCCATCTGTATCTGACCACCTTTGATTATTACATCTGTACAGTCCGGAAATGTGTTTCTGTGTGAAGTATTTTTTACTACATGAATCACAAAGGATTCTCATATACCTGCAAAGTGGAGTGACACTTATCAGAAAAAAAGAAAACTATGTATTTGAGTTCAGTGTCATAGCCCTATAATTCAGGATAAAACTCAGCAAAAGGCATTGTCTTGTCTCACTGGCTTCTCAGTTATAGAAATCAGAAGTGGAAGAGAGTGGTCTTTAAATTCAGCCCATCAACAGACACTGGAATAATTCACAATACAGCATCCCAAAAAAAGAATTTCTCCTTCAAGCCCTTTTAAGACGACTTACAAAGGTAGACGTACAAGACTGAATTGTAGCAGAGAACTTCTTTGCAGCATGTTTCTAAAACACCCTTTGGATCTGGTAAAGAAACTTCACTCCAGTAACTTGGAAAGGACTTAAATCCCAACTGTTTTCCTTCTATTTAACTGAAATGTGTGTTTTTTACCTAAAACACAGCAGAGAAAAACTGTTAAAGTCACTGAAAGCCTTTAAGCTCTTTCCAAAGGGCAATAAACTTTTTTCCTTACAAAAGTTGGCTATTAGTAGAAACAACTCAGACCTACAGAGTATCAGAGCTGCCTAAGCTAACTGAATACAAATTGATCTTGCAATATAATACGACTTTTGTGTCTTCTGTTTCTTCAGGAGCAACCTTTCTCGATTGGTTTCATTTCATGTTTCTGTACAACAAATCCAAACAGAAAACAACAACAATTTAAAAAAACAAGATTCAAAACTAAGGGAGTATATCATGCCTTTGGAATACTAAGATCAAGTAATACCTACTCGCTCAGCATGTCATCTGTAGGCGACAGGCATGTGGCATCAAACACTGAGTTAACTTCAGAAGCAATAAAAAAAATCACAAACCTGCTAACGTATTTCCTAATTTAGGTTTCAAAGCAGTACTATAGCCCAAACAGCCTTGACAAAACAAGACTCACTGCTCTGAAAATCCCACACCCTAAATTTGCAGCTTTTTCTAAATATGGAAAAAATGAAATTGCAAATCTTTCAATTTATTGCTTACTTGAGCTGTGTATGTAGCTGGAGTAATGGCCTTTAATAAACCGAGTTGGCAAGGATTTAAAATGTTTTGAAACAGGAACAACTCATCATTGCTATATAGGCTTTTTGTAAACAACCCCCCGTTGGGTTAGAAAGTTGGCCTCTAAAGAGAATAAATTGCTTGTTTTGTCCAAAACAGACTAATAAAAATCTCAGAAACTACACATGCATATGCATAAACAAAAAAATGTGCAATAATGCACAAAAGAGCTCATTTTTTCCCATCTGTAAACTCCCTCTAGCTAGCTTTTGGAGATTAGTACAAATACAGTATATATGATAGGGGGAAGTGACCAGAACTGCAAACAATCTGGCCATGAATTTAAGAATTTCAGTTTGGGAAAACCTTCGTTTTCATACATGGTTCCCCTTCTACAGAAAGATACAGTCATGAGATATTTGTCAGGCTTGCACGGATATATACTTTTCTATCATCCTCAATTCATTATGCACCATTAGACGTAGTATTTCCACGCCTAAGCTTAGATGGGCAAATCTGCAGAGGCTATTTGATCAAGCAGTTTCTAAAAGGACTAGAATATAAGAAGTAGGAATACCTGGCATGACACCACTTGGTTTGTCAAAACTGATTCATCTGAGATTAAAAGGGACAATGTGTTTTTAAAAAGTGTGTGACTGTTAAGTTTCAAAAATGCTTACCATTTCCAAGAAAAGGGTTACAGTAAGCGCTTTGAAAAACAGCAGGCACAGAGATAGGAAGTGTCATTTTTTTATGCAAAGATTAAAGCATCCACTCCAAACTAGTCAAAACTGTTCAATAATGATTTCCAATGCATCCTTTTGTTTGTCATTTTAAAAAGGTTTCCTCTGATTTCTTTCCCTTAACCAGAGGGTCTGCAGAAGCAAGAGAAACTTAATGAGCTGCTCTAACTGAAGAAGAAATAGTTAAAGTGATCTGAACCGGTTGTTCTTCTTTAGAAGTGTATCACAGCTTCCATGATGTTCTGACAAGATCTTTTTGTGCATTCAGTCTTAAATATTTTCACAGAAGTGATCATTCAGTCATGAAAAATAATGTAACATCTGTTGCAGTTTTCTGTTTAAAGCGTAGCTTACAAAGTAAAAAGGGAAAATCTCCCCACTTTTCTTTAAAAAAATTAAATTAAAATGTACAGGACCAAACACAGGCACTTTCCAAAGAACAAAAATGAAACCAAACCATGAATTATTCAATAGTAATAGATGACAGCTCCGGTTTCGGAGGGTCACCTGCGGCTGCCTCAGCAGTGGCGTTAGTCTTTGGCTGCTCTGGCACATCTTCTTCCTTCTCTGCCAACCCACCCAGAGACCCCAAGGGGAAAGTGCTTTCACAATTCTGAGTTGACGACACCTGTGAAATGACAGGCATTTGGACAGAAGAGTTGCTTTCAAAGCCATGCTCCCCTAGCTCATACTGCCCGAGGGTCTCTTCTTGTTCCTGGTTTAAGTAGTCCGGTACTAGGAAGTCACTAGAAGAGGGGCAAAGGACAGAAGAGAAATGTCATTTCTCACACAAACATTAGCGCTATCAGTTTCTTTGTATCAGTTACATCACACAAGCTACATACTGCATTGCACAGAGAACAAAGATATTCATTTCACATTGCTCTAAGATCATCACAGCGACATACTTCACTAAGCACTATAACCTGGTTCTCATTTAAACACACAGAGAATTTATTCAAAGGCATCTATTTCGCATTGTTTTGCATCCATATTTCCTACACAGCAACTTCTTCGTATTATTGAGACTGTATTATCACCTTGATGAGAATGAAAGTTAATGTCTGGAACATCATATGGCACTGAAAACCTCATTGAAAAAAGGGAGCACTCAACCTTTAAAAATAGAAACAAAAATGAGTTCAGCACTGGCAAAGATGTGGGCCTTTTGCACCACTGAGATAAGATCCACCCAAGAAACAGCAGCAGCACTCCTCTCAGAGTGGACAGGCTGTAAACAGAAGCATGAGGCGAGGAAGCAAGGGTTCTGCTGAAAGAATAAGGAGGCTGCCAACTACAGCGGTGTTTTGTGATGTCGACACGTATCACACCACTGTGAAAAGAACGGAATTGCATTTCCTTCCCGTTTCAGTGCTTTCTGGACAACAGTTCTGTAACTTACTCTTACCAACTGATGGCTGAGTGTATCCAAAGAGAACCTACCAAACTCTCCAGTAGTATTTTCAGAGCATGAGCACATAACGAAAATAACATTTCTTTGCAAATTTTCAGCACCAGACACGTAAGTTTGTACTTGAGGCAAGTATATATATATTACATATATGCACGTTTGTACGCTTTGGTTCCTCCATTTAAAAGCAGTCCTTTCCTTAAATGACAGCAGCATTCACTGCTTCAAATCCAAATTCACAATCAACTATGCTCAACCTAGTGTTCGTAAATTCAAACTAAAGGAAGGCCTACAGACAACTAAAATCACATACTTTAATCCGACTTTAATTTGACGACAACAATAAAGTGCTTACCACAATCATGGCATCATCCCTTAAGAGTTTTTGCTCTAGTTTTGGCACAAGTGCTAAGAACAAGAACTGCGTAAACCCACAGACGTGAAGCACTTGTACTTTTAAACAATATTCTGTTGGAAAAACAGCGACTGGCTTTCCTGATTTGTTTTGCAATTTTTTCATCCTACATCACTTCTGAGATAATCAGATAGGACAAAATGCTGAAATGTTTTGTAGGGGGAAAAGCATAATGTCTAGAAATCATGAGGGATGGTATTGTAGATGCCATAACATTTACAATACATTTCTTTTGCATTGCTGAAGACAGATGACTTATACACACCAAGCTGCACCCTCTCTATAGATTTAAAAGCTGAGATCTATCTTCCTCCAATTTCCCTCATCCACTTTCATATTTTTCTATCTCAGATTCCAAACTGAGAATTTACAAACATTTATTTCAATATGAGAATACAGTGCTAGTCTCATGCCTCAGAACCCTTTTAATTGTCTTTAGTGAAGTGCATTTGTGAGATATGCCATATGAGATCTTTTGTGCCCTGAGAAACAAGAAATGTCCAACTGGTCCCTGCTATTTCAAACCCTATTAGTCTGATCATTTAGTAATATGTTACCTAGAAAATGAAAAAAGAGAAGGTATGGAGTCATGCAATCTTTCCACAATATCCACCATCAAGCAAGTACTTAAAATGAAGTAATAAGTCTATTCCCTGTGTAAGTGAACAGGCTATGTAGAAGATTTGGAACAGCAAATAATTTACAGAACTCCACAGATACTATAGTATAGAACGCTATGGCTTAACACCATTAGCCTCTCCACAGATACTACTGAAAAGAGAAATTAAGTAGCCCAGAAGCAGCTTCTGCATATCACTCGATTCTTCAGTGCCCTCCTATAGAGCTTATATGCTGTAAGACAGATCAGATATAACAGATAGTGGCGCAAGAATGAATTTGACTGGAATTAGCTGGCAACCTGATGAGAGGCACAGCAGGCTGCCCTGAAAGCAGGAAAAGATGATTTAGAAAAAAAAAAAAGGAAAAAAAAAAAAGCAAAAAAAAAAAAAGCAAGTTTCCCTGTTAGGTTTTTGCTGTGCACCTCACCTGCTCTGGAAGTAGTTTGCTAGCTCTGACGCTTCATGGTTCAAGCTCCTCAGGTGAACGATTAAATTTCCAGAGTTGGTGAACATGGCGCCACATGTTTTGCACTCGTAAATCCGAGGCTTGCGGATAATATGCCGGGAAACCCGCATGTGGTGTTTATATTCCCCGAAGGAAGTGAAAGTGGCACTACATATCTGGCACCGGAAACAGCGTTTACCTTCGTGCTTCAGGCGATGCATCTTTAGCGAGTAAGCTCGGGTGAACTTTTTCCCACAGCGGTCACACTGAAATGGTTTAATGCCTGCGGAAGAGAGAGCAAAAAAACGTTCACCTTTTGTAATGAGAGGTCACTGGCAAAATCCTTCCAGATTTCTAACAGTAAAAAGACAGCAGCTGTGGCCAGTCACAGCGAAGCGCTGTTTTAGGAGGAAATTCTCTGGTTAACTTTAAAATGGCAGAAACAATTATCACAGAGCTACACTTTCTCAGAACCAACTGCCAATAGCTTTCATAACAATGTGACCTGTCCGTAACGCTTACACGTCTTCTTCCCCACAGTCTAAAATGAACACAAGCCTCCATGGATGACACTATGGTTAAGACCCTGAGCCACAGCCAAAAAGTATCCGAAGCGGCAGTCATCTCAAACCGTCTTTGAACTCTTTTGATCTTGGGAGATTCTTGTGCCAGACTGGTTCCCAACAATGCAATTATCAGACTACCCTTAATTGCAATGTCTTTTTCTGGCTGCCTTTGGCCTCAGAGAAGTGTTCTGGCAGGGGGACTGTGTGCACAAGGATGCCCCTGTAATGCAGCAGAAATGGTGATAAAAGGGTGAAGTAGCAGCCTTTATATTGCGTGGGAACCTTTCTATACAAGAATCTTCAGCAACTTTGCATGACAGACAGCTCTCTAAGACAGTTTAGGTTCATACTTCTCATTTTTTTCCTCATATTGATTTAGAAATTCTGTTACTAGTTCATTTTTCATTTATTACAGGCACTAATAAAACCCTGAAAAATACGACCTCTGCAACATGTTGCAGTGGCTGAGAGTACGTAATCACACCCAAACAGAACTATTATAACATAAAAGACTGAATCACCAAAAAGTTAAGGTTTTATAAAAAGTCTGAACTCCAGAAAGTGTGGAAATCCAAACATGAGGCCAAGAATCTGGAATATGGAGCTCTATTCATAATAGGGCTGTCAAGGAATAAAAAAGGTTTTTTCAAAAGGCTGAATGTGCATCAGTCCAGGCTGTTAATTCCACCAGTCTTTCACTCTGCTTTCCTTACGTTCAAAGCGGGAGCTAAACCTTTAATTGGGGCTTTTATACAGAGAAAGCTGTAGTTAAGGTTACACTGAAACTCCTTGTTAAGCATGTGAAAACAAGTTAATATACTAGAATATTGTCTTCTGGAGCTAAAACTTTTCATGCTTTCATACTGTCCAAGGGCATCTACTTCCTCTGATAGTTTGAGGAAAATCTCTTCAGCCGTTTTGCTTACGTGAAAACACTTTCAACATTCATAAGTTTTGAGAATTTCTTTTGCATGCTAATTACTCTAAAACAGCTATTCAAATCTCTCTCAACTTTGCCCAGGGGTTGCCAGTTGACAGGTCAGCCAGAGATGCTTTGCTGAAGCCTGTCTGTCTGCTGTCAGTTAAGACTTTAGCAACCGGCTTGGGATAATTTAGCACCTGATATGCCCACAAAGTTTGCTTTCTTAAGTACTAAACACATACTATTACTGCTGGCCTAAACATAGTACGGTCATTTTGCTTGAAGGGATTTGACAAATAATTGCTGACAGTGAAAAAATTACCCCTTGACAATTGTGCTTGCTCTGCCCAAAAATGGTACAGCATCTGTGTGCAGGCGAGAGTCAAGCTCAAACCAGGAGATGCTAAACCGTGAGGCTTAGTGCTCAAGTGCAATAACCCTTTAATATTCCCTTCATGCACTAAAATGTCCATGCCAGATAATGCTGACAAGTCTTGAAAAACACTGATAGCAAAGACCTTAGGTGTTCATACTTAGGTTAGAAATCAAAATGAATGCAACACTTCAGGGATGAAGACTCAGAGGAGGCATACACACAAACCTTTTGCTACCTGTACTATCTGTAGTAGCTAATTGATTATCAAACCAATTCAGTTGTACCGCAATCCCTCCAAAAATTCTGAGATCCAAAGGCATACAACATTCTTCAATGCAAGGACATAAGATAGGTAGTATTTTCTATATTATCTGCAAGTCTCCTCTAAAACACAGCAGACAATTACAACATGTAAGAGGAAGAATTTCAATCGACATCACTTCTTCAGTATAATAAAAAAGCCAAGTATACTTTATTTCATCTCAAATCTTTATCATGAAAATGACTTATTCTGATGAGTTTCAGGCAATCAGATTTTTTTCAGTCCACACAAACGCTAATCATCCATGAGTAGCGCTATCAGTCAGATTTGATGTATCAAAACAAGCATTCAATGAGACATACCTCTACCCAGTCTTTCTGAAATCGATTCTCAAGCACTTGGCAGGTGATTAAAGAAGAACTGCATTATTGTATTTTCTGCACAGTGAGCAAACCTCTGTGAGTTTATAAATTAGCAAGTCTTGGAAACGGTACCGTTTCTTACCTGAGTGGATAAGCATGTGTTGTTTTAAGTTCTGAATGCGAGTGAACCGGACCCCGCAGGTTGGACACTGAAAAGGTCTGTCTGGACCATTTGGGCTGGGTCTCTCTGTGCTGCTGGTAGAAGGAGCAATGTAGAGTTGGTAGGGATACTGAACGTTCTCCAAACTACAAAGAAAAAATTCACTGATTTACAAGCAAGCTACAGGAAAAAAATAAGAAGCCTTGCCCATGGAAATCTGAACCTTGAACACATTTATATGAGAAGAAGACGACGACTGTTGAGATCTGTATTTATGCTGGAAATCTCTGCCTCTGCAGTGATGTGTCTGACCTGCATCTGAAGTCTTACAGTCACTGACTTTGCACACCTGAACAAAACCAGAGAATACCCTCTGACTTCTGTTTTTTTGGGCAACAGGTCTGAGCACCAGCTGCAAACTGGACTTGATTTTCCAGACATGGGCATTTTCTCAAGCATATCGATGATTTACAATCAGCAAATAGTCCCTGAGGAAGAATTTAAAGAACCGAGCAAATTGGAAAGCGAAGGAGTATTTTGCAGCTTCAGTGATATTTACAAATGAAATTAAAGCCGATTCATTTTCATTTCAATCCAAGTTCAATGAACAAACATTAGTATCTACAATTACATATTTCTAAGTTTAAAATATTGATCTAATTAATCAATACTTGCTCCTTGTCTGATTCAATCGGCTCTATGAGAATAGCTCAAGCGCTGTCTTTAAAAAACAGCACACAGACTATAATAAAGGAACAATTTAACTTTCAAAGTAATTTATTTAAAACTGACTAATTGCTCCTACATAGCCTCTAGCTGCAAACTGTTTAAGGGAACTACAGTGTTATAATCCAAATCCTCTGGCAAGGATCTTGCTTCGCTAAAGGGCACAGTGAAATAAAAACAAATCTGCTGGTACAAACATAATAACAATAGGAGTTTGTACTTACCTGGGGTTTCCCTTTCCTGAGCATTAAGGTCTATATTTTTTGTTGAAATAGACATTTCAGCTTGCTCACAGCCTAATGGAAGATCAGATGTCACTGGCAGCAGGGAACTGCTCTGACCCTGAATATTCCACGGCCAGAACAAGGCAATTTTAGTTTTACTAAACTGTAATGTCTGAAATGCATTGAGAAAAAAGTACAACGATGTCTCCTGTTGCACATAGTCAGGAAGTCTCCCTAACTTAACAAGTCCTTTTGCTGGTCTGCTTCCATCTCGAGCCCGGATTGTTGGTTTCAAGGTTAGGCTGAATTTGTGGACCTCTAACGTTCACAGGAATGAAAGGTGCACTTTGCACAAATACCTTTTCCTACACATCATACAAAAATCCACAGGCCAGATCAGCACAGGAGGACAAAAACTAGGATCATCTCTTTAAAATCAGTAACTTAATTGTCTTTACTCTGGAAATGGATGTCAATACAACTGTGAGAACTGGGTATCTGAATTCTGAGTACAGTGATGAGTCTCAGTAGCAAAAGTTCCAGTTGTAAAATTTATCTGAAGAGAGAGAGCACCCGGTATCTCTCGATACACACAAGATAAAAGAGTTTCCTGCAGGAGTTTAGTATCAACCAGTCTGTAAAACCTGTAAGGATTTCTGGTCTCACATGGAACTGGAATAATATTTGCTCTAAGGAACAAAATTTATTGTCCTTCACTTCTTTTTACACACAGTAGGGTCCTAGAGAGCTGTGGAAAAGATAGATGCTGGCAGACTTGTTGGTCTTTGCTAAAGGGAATATTTGCAAGAGGGAAGTTACCAGCTCATATCCTGGGCCTGGCAGAATGTAGTTCACTGCCGCTTACAGGTCTAAAAAAGCCAACTGATGGCTCACTAAATGCACTTGAAATAAATGAGAGTGCTTTTAAACACAGGTTCTGATTTGACTAAGCAAATTTCTGACATAAACTCTGGCATTCCTGTTCCTCTTTGTGAGCAGATCACTAGATAAAGAACAGATTTTGCTCTACGCGGATGTGGAAACACTAGTTTTGTCTCTGGAGTTGGTACAACTATATGCTTTCCACTTTACCAATGAAAACTCCATCAACATAGACTAACAGACACAGGTCTGTTATCCAAAAACAAATATTAAAAAAAAAGAACAACATTGCCAAAAAAGCATAAGCATAACAGTCCAGCTGCCAAACTGATTTGGGCCCAGGACGGACAACTTTCCCCTCATCCGCTATTTGACAAATGTCATGCAATCTGCCTAAGGGGCAAATCCCTTCAGAAAAGTTTTCCTTGCGCTCAGCTGACTGGAGAATTCACAATTAAAATTTTCACAGCTACGTGCCAACAGAAATGACAGCTGCAGTGCAGGGTGATAAAGAGATGGCTGGCTGGGCAGCAAGAACTCCTGCTCTTAGATGTACATATAGATACACACATCTAGTGTGCTCAAGTAAGAATTCCATTTTGGTTTTTCGTGACAACATTTAACTTGCTTTATAGAGAACTTCATCTCCTGGTAACAAGTTTTTGAGGTCCTTCCTCCCTCATTCCTGCACTAGGGGATTGAGAAGAGGCAAAAGTGCATCGTGCTCCTAGAGCTTTCTAGGGAGACACTCAAACTAGGGCAGAAATTAGAAGCCACAGCTCTCCTTTTGTTTCCAGCTTTCTCGGGCTAGCTTATCCTCAAAGCCTGTACTGGTGCCAGCTTCTCTGCCATTGAAACAGAACGGAGAAGAGCTATGGGGACAATGTCCCTAGAAGAAATTTAAAATAAAGTTTGTTCTTTTCCTACATAAAAGAAAGGCTGGTTAAAGCAGATCAAGTGGGAATCGCGAGGCTCTCCAGCTACCAGTGACTGGCATGTCTTTTTCCATCCTTACACTGCAAGCAGGCTGAAATACCTGTTGGTGACATAACTGCGGACCTTAGCACAACAAAGAAATTACATTTGAAACACAATTATATTTTCTCTCCCCTGCTTCTTTTTCCCCACGTATACTCAATTTTTCATGACTTGCAATTTGTGATACATGTGGCATTTAACAGTTGAGATTTGTCTAACATCTCAGAGAATTTCTGTAACAGCTAGATAAAGAGAGAGGTTTAAAATGTTTTCACTGTAACGCTGAAGTATTCTACTTGCAATTTCTTCCTTCTTTTCACCAAGAGATTATATACATATTTAACCATGTAGAACTAAACTCTGACAAATGTGAATGCCAGAATGCTCAGTGAGCCTAGAAATGGTCTCTATTTGTAAATAACAATTATTTCAGAAAAGAGGAGGTTCTCGTTATATTTTATAATTGAGCTTTTGCAACTCTTTTTTAAATGCAGCCACAAACTGACACAGAGACTAACTGTTAAACCAGCCACAGCTGAATTACAGATCTATGCTAGAAAAGTTTTGCTATGCCAAATATCAGAGAAAGAATATATCAGCCTTCACTGTGAAACAGGAGTTTTAATACTTAACAGATTCCTGTGTGCCTATTAAGCTGACAACAATTCCATGTGACCTGCTGTTTATGGAACACTGATTATGGAGGAGGATCAATTAATTATATTAATTATTTAAGACAGAAACTCCAGAGATAAGATATCCTAAATTTTGAAATATTTGTGATTCTTTCCACAGTGATAAGGATGTCATATTGAAAGACCTTTAGATGGAACAGTCTTTTGCTCTTTTTTATGAGTAGAAATATAATAAATACATCCTCAAATACATATTTTTCAATATAAATTTGCATTGTCCACTCACAACTGATTTTGACATTTTGAGAATCTCTACTAATAAAGCAATGTACAACCTGGACTTAAACTAAAGGTGCATTCAAGAAAATACCAAACAAAAAGTGAAGGAAACTTTCTCCATCCAACATGATTTATTAATCATGTTTTCATTTGATTCAGCTAGAGCTGAATGTTTGATTTTATTCAGAATTCTGTATTATCTCATTTTATGCACCCAAAACTGTGTGCCCAAATTGCTGGACAGTGAATGACAGGCCATATTTATTTGCTGATGTGCCCATCCCGTGCTTGACATGGGAATTCAAAAGTCCAGTGCTTGAAGGGCTGTCACAGCGTATCAGAATGCACTCTCCCATCCGGACAGGCAGATACACGCACGCACGTGAAAGAAAACTTCTTAGGACTTGAAAGCACCATTTTATACATTTAACTGATTCACGGAGTAAGTGCAGTCTTGGCACTTGCATTTGAATTTATAAAATAAATCACTTGGTAGAAAATTTTAGTTCTGGAGTCTAAAATTCTCATAAATTCCCATAACTGTTAGTTCCCTTACTGTTATATAAACAATGTGCAAATTCTAGTTCATTTTGCTTATGCTTCTGTTTACTCTGAGACTAATTATTTTCAAACTTGGGCATAAACTAAGGCAAACATTCTTTCCTTCTCTGCATGGAAGAGATATTTTAGTGGGAATTTTTAGTGTGTTAAAAGGATTTTATATCTCTTGAATTTTCTATGCAGTTCGTGCTGAAGCTCTGCAATTTTATAGGAAATTTCTGAAAATATCCACTGCTGAAAAGATGTATGCCGCTTGATTTTAGAATTATAGCTTTAAAAGCCTGGATTAGTTCTAATGCAACATGCGCTCCTACTATCAATTCAAACCCTAAGTGCTGGGTATTATTTTCATACTGAGGTTTGTTAGCAGATAGATAAAAATCTTCTCTGTCATACAAAAAATCTTATCTAGGCAGTTATTTTCTCTTCAGATTTAATCCTACAATGGGACAGGTTTTAGATGGAAATGGCAGGAAAGATTTTACGAGCTATGAAAATGCAGCTCTTGATAGTTATCTCTATAGGGAGTTTCACTTGACACAGTTTCTGCAACAACTCCCAAAGGTTCACACTTCTTCCTCAGACCCACCTGTCTAACAAAATACTATGCAAAAGCCAGCTTGTCAATGCTTTAAAAATTTTGCTTAGAAAGGGAATAGCTAGCTGTACGCCACACTTGACACATACCACAAAAGCAAAGAAATAAAAGTCAAACCAGTTGTGTGTACCCTTGTATGCAGGTACATCACTTCGCTCTAACAGAACTACAATACATCTTCAACCAAACAGACCCATTTTAGTTCAGCCTTCTCTGCCAGCCTTCCCTTGTAAGGCATTCCCTTAATAAATCACTCATCCCAGCACAGCAAAAGACCGCTAAATATTTACAGTAAATGACACACAGCATCTTGGTAAGAAGCTACATGCAGAAAGTCTGGGAGTAAGATTTAAGGCCGCTCTGCCTGCTCTGTGGTTTATGGCAACAGCAAACTCTGGTGAAGCCAAGACTAGGTACCTGTTTTCGTTTTGTTGCTTTTGTGGCTTTACGTCAGCTTTAGCATGCAGGCAACTAGCACACCTGTTTCACAGTAAAGATTTTTTTTTTATTTATTAATAAAGAGCAGTGATGAAGAAAAAGCAAAGACATGAAAACCTTTCTTCACCAGTGTTGCCTAGAAATAGACAGGAAATGAAAAGCAACAAGTAAGCAAATTCTGACTTTTCATCACCTACGTTCTTCTAAAGCATCTGGTCCTTCAGGCACTCATTGTACTTTGATCAACACAGAGAATTAGATGTAGGAACAACTAAACATTCTGGGATTAAGGCTGGGTAGGTTAATTACAGCACAGCACTTGCTGCAGAACAGTTTGCACACTACATTGGTACATACCGATCATCATCATCTGCATGAGCGTTAGTGCCAGAGGTACTTTGGAGTGTGGGTAATCCCTCCGTAACCCCCTCATCTATTGAGCCTAGGCAAAGAAAAAAGGGCAATTTAATGCAAATAAGTGTTCAAAAAGGATTGGGGTAGCAGGTAAATACACATAAAGCTTGCTTTCCAAATCTCTGAGAGAGACTGCTTCCTGGATTATAAGATACTAGAATTGTCTTGGGAAAATAATTTAGAAAACCCAGAAGCAATATGTTCCAACTCAACTCTTCCTCTGCACAGATTAGCTAGTAAATGGACAACTCAATAAATATTTGGCACACCTAGAAAATGGAAAGAATCTATGTTATATACAGCCAGAGTTTTCAAAACACATCCAGTACTAACACTGTAAAGCAGAAACGTTACCTTCACCTAAAGGGACAAATTTCATCAGTTTTCAAGACTTCTTGAGCAATGAGGAGTTCAATCCTGCTACGCTACATTGCTTTTGTGTTCCAAATCTTCCATATATACATATATGCGTTGATAATGCCTTCATTTACGGATAAGATGCTGAGACAGGAAGAGCCCTCTGAGAAATCAGAAATGCAACACAAAAGAGACCAAACATCTGTTTGTAAGAGAAACGTATACGCAAAACCATTCCAGAGCTTTGTTCAGTGCACCAACAATCAAGCAAATGTAGCTCAAGTGGGTTTTGGAAACAGAATCTAAGGTAAATGCAGCACTAAAGCAAAACTACGTCTTCATTCACCCTATGTGGCTGTTGCTCAGATGGCCTCCCTCATCACCACTTGGAGTTTGGCGTTCAATCCTTGTTTAGGTGTATTAAGCAAGGTTATTTTGGCCTGATGTCACCGTAACAGAGAGGGAAATTGGCAGTACAGTACTAAAATAATTCTAAGAACTGGTACCCCCACCACCAACCACGCCCCTTGATAAAAAAAAATCCTCTGGTTTGGTTACGTGTGACCATTTAGATAAACCATGTGTTGTTCCGTCTTTAAGCTGAGTGCAGAGAGCAGACTGGATCTCCTCGCATTCCTCCTTTTCCTCTGATGATGTCTATGGGTGCAATGGGAGGTGATAAAAATGAATGACTGAACTCCGCCAAATTTCAAAAGGATCAGAGTTGTCATTCCTCTCCAAAACAGGGGTTCCCAAATCATGACATACATATGATTACTAGCATGAAAGTCACCTGGAAGCGGTGCAGAAGTAATTCCGTCTTGCCTCCTTTTCCCTCTGTTGAGACTGAACATTAAGCACCACTTGAACTTTTCTGAACAGCCAAGCAGCCTTTGGGTCTCTACCACCGAATCCATGGAAGATGAGAACAGATGGGGGAATGAAATTTCTCTCTCTGCACCTACATCTTGAGAACGAGCGAAGTTTAGGACAGCGCTAGGAGCTGCTCTTCCTGCTACGGGAAAAATAATTCTGCTTTCTAAGAGAGTGGTACAGGAGCGATCTGAATTTGGGAACCCTTCTCTACAGCTCACTAGGCAAATTAAGTATCATTAGGTCTACAACGACAAGTGTCAGACAAAATGGAAAACCAAAGAGAAAGAACATGGAAAGAGAAGCAGAAAATGTGCTTATTTTGTCAAGAAGAATGAGAGTACTGCCTCCAAAAAAGGCTGTCCCTATAAAGGACTGTGTGCTCTACAAAACCTTACTGAAGTGAAAGATGATTGTCTTAACATGACCTCATGTTATGGGGCCAGTAATGGGAAGAAACTTGCATCTCTAGCAGTTTCAAAATAACACTAGTAGAATCAAAATTTTTAATTTTGTTACAAGCTGACAAACTGTGTTCGGGAAATTCAGCAACTATGCAATCTATAAAGTTAGAGAAGTTAATCCCATTTTGATTTATCCTTCTTTCTTATGAAATACTTAACCAAAAGCCTACTGAAAAATAAGCCCAATTGCTCTTAGGTTGAATTTTATGCCTTCACTTCTCAAATGGAAACAGTGTTAATGAGTTATGAAAATATCTTCTCAGACTTAGCTATTGTTGTAACCATAATGACTTATTTATCAAGACCCTGCTTCACGTCTCCTTCCGTATTATAAAGTGCTTCCAAATATAATAAATTGCAAATGAACAATTCTTGAAATTGCCCCAAGAGTGAATAAGAGCTTTTTGCAATATCAGAAAGAGAAGCAGGAATGCTTTTATAAATGCACTATAAAACATTGAGATAAATATATGCAATTATACGAGGAAAATATGTTCAGGGAAGAGAAAGCTGTACTTTAACATATCTTTCTGCCTCCATTTACTGTTCTTATATTACTGCATAAGGAAATACATCTTTGGGAGGTAAAAAGTGCTTTCTAGCTACAAAGCGTGCCCTATCGTATATTAGGTACATGTGAACTGTGCTAAAAAGCAAGAGCACTGTTTCTCTTTATAGCAAAATGTGAATAAAAACTATTATGAGGACAGTTAATAATGTTATGCAAAGACCACTGAATATTAATTCAAACATATTCAAGGACAAAGAACAGATTTGTACTTTGAAGTTTTGGGGCTAGCATATTTTTTTCCTCTCTGTAGCCATTTTAAGGAAGAACATGCTGTACTAATATCCTCAATTACAGATATTTAAGTTTAAATATTATAAATCACTAAGGCCTAAGATCCTTTGCCCCATGCCATACAAATGGTCAGGTCTATGACCTCAGTGGTACAAAACCTAGAATAGGAAATAGAAAATGGAAAACTTTCCTGAAAACATCATGTGGCTTCAAAACAGGTAGATATGCAAAGTTACTTGTCAACAGAAATCATTTCAGGAAACTGGCTGAAGCAAGAACAGAATTCAGTAAGATGCCTTACTATTCGAGTATGTTTCAAAGTAATTTTTAACACTAAGACTCTCTTAGAAAAGTAGATTTCATAGCATTCAGTGGCACCTCTCTCTCTACAATTCAGTCCTAGTCTCACATTCTCGTGTCCCAATTCATCCAAGCCACTTTCGACTATGCAATTTTTCTGATATTTCTAACTCCAAGAGATGTCCTCTGAAAACTTCCGTAGATCCCATGCTACTCATCTGTAATCTAGAATGTACACCCAGTTTGTTCTTTTAAGCTGCTTGGGTATGATATTTGTAGTTGGTAAAACTCCCTCCTTTTACTTGATATGCTATTTTAACTTTCTCTACTAATTATTTTTACTCGTTCTGTTTTGTCTGTGATGGTACAATTATGTCGATGAAATAATTTGCATCTCTTGTCACATGGCTCTGGTGAGGCCTTTTCGAAGCTCCTACGATAAAGAGTTAAAAACTGAGTTGAACTAAAGCTCTTCTTGAACAAGGACCACTTTTCCTGGAGACTACCCAGCAAACAAATTGTTTCTTTTAGTTTTTAATCTATGCGCTATTTTGGCAAACTACGTTTAAAGATTTATATTTAAGCTGATATTAAGTCTGCTTCTCAGAAAAGGTAAACAGCCTTGTCTCCAGTAAATAAAACATTTTCATTTGGAAAAAGCATTACCGATCTAAAGTATCAACACATGAGCTACACAAACCGACAAAAAAAACCCAACAACATAAAGTCTTGAAGGATGGCATAAATGGAAAATACTTTCATTTCTTTTTAGTGACTATTACCTGAATAGCTTAACAACACTGACTATATATTGCAAGCCTGGAATGGTCAGACTGTTCTAACACTCACTTTCCTCAGAGAAGGCACAGTGTTACGCTGACCAAACAAAACAAATAATGCAGGCTACTAGGCTACATTTATTTACTTTGTTGTAGTTTATTTATTTAATTAACTGAAGCAGCCTTTCATGTATACATTATTTGAATGAAGCAGACCAGTACCTTTGCTATTCTTACGGTCTTCAAACAAAACAGGCTTTATTAAAAATCTTTCAGTAAACAAACTCTACCGAGCACAGGTCAAGCCACTTAAGTGAAAGCAAAATAGCTGACTTCGGCAAAAATCTGGTAATTAAACTAGAAATATTGCAAAACCCCTATCTTCTGACTTACTAAAGGCCAGTCAATGCATTCTGCGCAAAGAGGAAAAAAGGGATTGTTACAGTAACCTTTAAGTATTAGCTATTAATAAACAACAGCCTGCTAGAAGAACCCAAAACTGGCTTCAAATTGTCTTTCATGGAAAAAAGGTTTCTCTCAGCAGTTGGCAGTACTTGAAGAAGCAACTTGAGAACCAAATCCCACAGAAATGGAAAGATTCTCAATATTATGACTGTGTGGTTTTGTTTTCGTCTGGGGCATTAAGATGACAGTATTCCACCACTTATTTTGCAAATCTTCTTACAAAGGCTCTCTGTCATGATTATACAAGATTTTATGTCTGATGTAAAGTACCATTCTACCCCTCTGTGGCTACAGCCACAAGTCTTTCAGATTTGGTGTTGCAGCTCAGCTGAGATCATGCCTTTTGACAATACTGGAAACAGACTAATCTTCCCCAGTCAAACAACCAGAGGTAAAAAGAGGTTATCACTCTCTTCTGAATAAGGAGGTCTGCCAATGGGCTTACCTTTTTTAGATGCCTTCTGCAAAGTTATTTAAAAAGCTCCAAGTCCCGTCCCCCCACCAGGGATTTTTAAGTAACATTTTGTAAAACAGAAAACAAAATGCAGTTTCACAAAAGTAAAGCATGAAAAAATATGAAGCAGACTTCCTCCAATAAAATCACAAGTGCACACGCACCTATTTGTACATATATCTAACCCCAGAAATGGTCATACCTATAGAGGAAGACTGTGGGCTGATCAGGAGATCTTCCTGCACTTGCTCGCTTCCTGGGACTGTCTGTTGATCGCTCAGAGAGCTCTGGGATGCGCTAACAGGCTGCGATACTTCCTCGTGAACCTCCTCATCGCTTAACCTTTCCACTTTGACGCGCACGTCTTCTTCAATCACAAGGGGAGAACTGGCTTTTGTGCTCTCACAAGTCACGTAATCTGCAATTCTTCTGTTGGACTCGGAGGGCCCAGGCATTTCCAAAGTCCTAGAGTTCTCTGCCTGCTTCACCTTCTCAGATTGAAGTCTTCGATCAATTCCAAAAGGAAAAGTCCAGGGAAAAGCTAAGGATGAGTCCACGGGCTGATTTCTGGACTCGGGGTAAGAAGTCGAAGGATTCAGCACTTGGGGGGAACTTGTTTGTGTGTTACATTTAAGGGGGCTCTCAGGAGACATAACTATGTAGCTTTTGCGCTTTCTTCGCGACTCTCGGCAAACAGGAATGGTTCTTTCCACGACACTGCACTCAGAAGAAACTGGAGAAAGGCTGCCGTCTCGAGAAGTAAAATTACAGTTTGCGCTGTTCTCCTGTCCTGCATCCAGCACCTTCTCTTGCTGGCTGTTGGGCGTATTCCATAAAATGCTGGACTTCATGAACTCGGAGCACGTGCTAGCAACGCTGAACATCTGCATGTAGCTGGCTGCAGCCAACACATCAATAATGTTTTCTGTATTAATAGATAGTGTTGCTGTGTAAGCGTATTCCAGAAGAGGTATAAAACCAGTCACTGTCACATGATGCAGGTCTAACACGCTCTTGCTCTCGTCTTCTGCTTGGCCAACGAGTTTGGAACGGAAGAAGTCGCTGCAGGCTGCCAAAACCACCTTGTGCGCCCTGAAGATTTTGTCCTGGACGCGGATGGTGATATCACAAAAATGTCCATCGTTGCGGAGCATGTTCAGCTTTCCCAGCATCTCCTGACTGTGAGCAGGGGAATTATGAGTGAATGTTTTAACACCCATTTTTTCACCTTTCTGCTAGCGTTCTTTCCACATACAAGAGATCACAGGTATCCTAAAACAAAGAGGAAAACTGTCATTTTCATCTCTGAAAGCAAAAGTCAAGTGGCTTCACGATTATAAGACTCTGTATGATCAGCAGGATTCTCTAGGGTCAGGTTTTTCTAGGATCCACTTGCAATGGACTAACTCTACAGAAATGCAATTACCTACTCGTAATTTTCAAAAACACGTATCAGATTATTTGCAATCTATCACTAATATCACCTTCCACATTTCTGCTGCTGCCCACTAAAAACAAATTCCTAACACAGGTTAGAGAAAAATGTCTGTAATACTAAAAAGAAAGCATTTTTTAAACTATCATCTGTGTAAGAAGCCTGTATTTTTATTTTCTGGGCTCAGGAAACTATTGCTCATGATTCTTAAACCCGACAGACTCTGTCAAATGTTTCTTTTAAGTGGAAAAGACATTAGCTTGGGTCCACTTACTAGTGTGCAGGAGCAAGCAAATCTCCCAGAGAAGGTATTTAATACCAGAAAAGCTTTACAGAAACTACAGCACAAATTATCAGAGGACAGAGTTCAAGCTAGTAAACATAAAATAACAGTTGCCAATAGCTCCGCTTTCCTGCTGTAATGCAGGTACTGATTGCCTAAAGCTGCTTTTAATAAATAGTTTAGGACTAGGATGAGAAGTTATTGAAAATTCCTTCAGAAACACTATGGATTATAAACCTCAAAGGAAAGTTTAAGTTTAAATCAAATACACACAAATTGATTTTATACATGCGATAAATAATACAAGGAGGGGAACTTCTCTCTTCTGAAAAATACGAAACTGCCTTCCTGGGGACCAGTTCCCTCCTACGTGTGGGAGCAAATGCATGTTTTCTGTGCAAGGTCCTGAAGGAGTAGAAGGGACTGTGTGCCCCACGCTGTCTGCAAGTTTTAAGGCTGCAGCAGTATCTGAAAACTAAATAAACCTCCTCTGATTTGAGGAGGATGAAGTTGATCCACGTTTCACTCCCTCTGCAATACACAGGGGAAAGACGCGGCGCCAAGCTAGGTGCAGTATGCCCACACATCCTCTGCCCCTGCAGTGGAATGCCTGTGGCCACCGAGGCTGTCTCTACTTGCAGAGAGCGGAGCATCTCCGAACAAGGAAAATCAGTTCCTGGGTTTGCTCCAATTATTTCTGAATTATTTCACTGTAAAGGAAACATAAGCCACCATGTTTCACCTTCTTGAGGCCCCCCCAAGCTTCCACGAAGTCTTCTGTGTTCCACATGACTCACACAATTAACATGATATAGAAACACCATCTCGGTAAAGTTGGTGGTTAAACATCAACAACATAATTGGATCTGATTATTTCCTGGAGTCAGCCAGCTTCTCACATCACCCTTCTCTTTTCCCTTACACGTATGCAAAAACATACCACGCTTGCAGATTGCTCATGTGGAGCTTCACAGATACAAAGAGCACTGCAAGTTTGGCACAACTTACCACAAATCTCACCAGTCTTAGCACATACTTAAATGGCAGCTGTCAGAGCCTACCTGGTTCTACAGACATTTACACTTGGCTGCTTCTTGTTCCTACGATTTCACTTTTGATACCACAAACCCTTTCAGAGGAAAAATATCTATTCGAGAGAACAGATTATTAACACTTAACAATATATATAAAGTCTGAGTGAAACTATAAGGGCCATTTGGGTTTAAAATGAAATTTCACACTACTGCAGAGGAAGAAGTTAAGCACAAGCAAAACACTCCCTTCAGTGAAAGAAAACACATCGACCTCAAGAGGCATCTGAAGATCCAGACTGTTTGTTCTCCAGCATGAATCAAATGAAAAGCATATTTAATTGATCTCAGACCAAAACACTACAGTAAAATCTTGTAACAGCATATTCTAAAATGGCCTTGGGATACCCTTCCTTCTGAATTCCCAGTCGCTGCAGCAATTCCTTGGCACATCAGAAGTCCAGAAGTACTTCTGTTCAGCAACTGGCTACAAAAAGAATAATACATTTGCAAGGACCATCAACAGTATATCTGGTATTTAGAAATAGTACCAAGACATAATTATAAACAAGGAGAAAAATCTAAGCAAGCAATACTCCCAATTCTTATACGCCCAGAAGACTAACTCATTTTCCTTCTTTGTTCCTCTGAATGAGTAATGCTCATCCCTCCAGCCTCTAAGTGTGAGAGCTCTATTCTGCTACCCTGCTCTGAACCATCCCTTGTCCTGCTTCCCCCTTCCTGCCCGCCTCTCCCCTCTTCTGGCTTCCTTTCCCCTTCTCCTTTCATCTTTTGCTTCCTCGACCTTGATCTGGTTACAGAATTTAAAATAAAATAGCGGAAGTCAGTGATGTGCAATAAATTGATTTAAATTTATTACAGGAGCAGCATGCCTGCCATGAGTGTGCGATACTGCTCTGTTAAGTCACTTCTGTAAAATGACCTTCCCCCTCATTGCAGACACCACCATTCAAACAAGTGGCTCCTACACAGGCTTCAGTGTGGACAAAGGATGTATGCATATGCATGCTATTTTCAGAAAAATCAAAAGCGGTGAGCTGAGGAGGGGGAACAATAGCAGTTCTTTACAGTTAATGAGGTAGTAAAAACGTCAAATATTTTTAGAAGGTAATTTAAACAATATGAAAATATTTTCCGCAAGAAAAGATGAGCATGCTAAAGCTCAGCCAGGTTATAAAATGGTTCAATTATCTTTGTTAATCTTTTAGTGGCATAGGGCACTTTTATGGCTGCACTAAGCCACGGTGACAAAAGAGAGTGAAGGGCTGCCACGTTACGACTTCACCTCAAGTCTAACATCTTTGGATCATCGCCATTTCGAAATGACATTTTGTCACGTCTTATTACTGATTATGAGATAGTCCATGACAGCAGTTGTTAGACCATAAGGTATAGGGTGCTTCACTCAGGAGTGATTAAAGAAGCATAAACTAGAACTAAATATACACAGTACCCTGGGAGTGTTTGGGGTGGGGAGACCAAGGTGCACACGTAAACTAAGTGATAAGCGGGTTGGAGCTGGAAAAGTTGTTCATCTTGGAGCCACAAACCATCAGCGATTCTCTAAGCAGGGACTGGGGTTAGTATCGAAGAAATGGTGGCCTGCTTTTCCTTCCCAGCCGCTGGCAGCATGGCTCCTCCTCCCCACAATCCCCACATAAGCACACCCTTATGCCCTGGCCCACAATACATTAGAGTATTTCAAAGTTCAAGAGACACACGAGGAAATTTAAAGACAATTTCAAAAGTTTTAAAAATATTCTCAGAGGGACACTTTAGCCCGTATTTAATGGGCTGTATTTAACTTTGCCGACACCTACAGTTCGAGAGAATGGTTTTTCCAGCGTGCGTTTTTGCACTGGAAACGTGTGGGGATTCACCGCCAAAGCGCGGATCCCCAGACAAGGTGAGAGTTCAAACGCGAGCACTTCAGGACTTCCAGAGCAAGGAGAATTTTCCCCACTATTAGCCGAAAGCAGTCTGAAGGTAAGCGCTACCGTACCAAAGACGTTGTACAAGTAATTTTAAATCCTAGGAGCACTAATGTAGACCTGACCTTTAAGTAGTTCAAGGTAACTGAGCTCATTCCTACTGTTCTGAGGGTACTGAAAAACAAGTTTTACCAACAGTTACCAATTCATTTACACTGTTTTGGGACAATGATTAAACACACGTCAAGTTTCTCTGCTTAGAAACAGTAAACATGTGAAAGTGTACACCACATCGCCTAAATAGAAAAGAAACTGTAGCAGAATTGTAAACTATTGCTTATGTGACCTGCCTACTTCCATGTACCCAAAAGTTCGCTTCTTATTCATCTCCTCCCTAACCTTGTGGCTCAATTAACTGGCTTTGAAACATAGTACCTACAAAAATTTCGTTTTTTTCTTAGGAAGAGTCAGTGAAGTAAACTCATAGAGCTGTTCACGTTCAGCTTCTCACTTAGCTACATCATTGTAGGACAGAATTGAATAATTTTTTTAGCACCACTAAACTACCACCCCACCTCTAACCTCTGTATCCTGACCCGTGACAACTTACAAAATATCACGAAAACACTAACTTTTCTGAATACTAAAACCAACAGACTTCAGACACATAAAGCCACATTGGCTTTAGTGCCCAAAACGCTTAGGAAATTCCCAGCCTCGTGCTCACCAATCCCTCAGGTACACTCATTCAACTGTGAGGCCACGGTGGAAATCAGATCACTAGTTACCTTTTTTTTTTTATTTTTAACTTTGGGCACTAGTTACAGCACCATCCCATAAACCCATAGCAGCCCAGGCACAGACAAATCTTCCATGGGGATAAATGTATGACCTGGACCACCTCATTTCTGTCAACTTCTCACTGTGCTACACAGGTACCAGCACCCCTCGCTCCTTCAAACTAACTGGTTAGTATAATTAAGTTTATAATTGAATTAGAACAACTGCTCTTAGTGTGTACTTAACTTCAAGTTTGCAATTTCTATTTCAGACTTGAAACACTTGTGTATCTAAACACGCATCTGTTTCCCCCAACACCATCTGGCCTAATAAAAGGTACTATCTCCCACTACAAATCTTGCCTTGCTTCACTTGACAAAACTGCTGGCTGGAGTGCCAAACTGTCCTCGTTTCAAATGCATCAGCAGCACTTTTTAAACTTTGCTTAAAACCGTATTTTAAGGCAAGTCAGTAAACCTAGTTTGAACTCAGCCCACCACTGCCAAGCCTGACAGCATTTATGAAAAAGAAAAGGCAAAACACAAGGTTTCTGTGCTCAAAATTACGTCAATGTGCAGCATTCACTTTGGTGTACTGGAATCTGTGGAATGCAAACCTGTAACCTTTAGCTGCAGTGGGTGACTGGACCAGGGAAATGAACCATCCAGATAAGTATGCAGCGTTTCAGAACTTCAATTTCCTCTAGGACAGCGTACTTCAAACTGTAAGTGCACAAAGGAGCTAGTGTTAAGTTAGCTGCTTCATAAACACCGTTATGTTAAAACCTGAAATAGATGCCGAGGAGCAGTCTATAAACAGAGGCTGAGGTGATACTATACCCTGCAAAAAACAGGAGAGCATTCAGTACTGGGGCTGACCTGGTCCCTGGTCTCTCGGTTCGGGAACCAGACCTTTATTCCCCAAACCACTCCCACTGAAATACCCCAAGACCCCAAATTGCTCCTGCTTCCTTTTCCTCCCAGCTTCACAGAAGAGGACAATTTTCCGGCATTTTCTGTTTTAAAGAGTTTGTGGGGGGCTTTTGTTCTTGGACAGGGCTCTCAAGCTGCACGTTAGACAGTCCTCTGGGAAGACCGTTGTCTGCCCAGCAAAGAATCACTGACAGCGAGATAAGTAACTCCAGAGAACTCCACTTGGGAACTTTAATAGTAGAGCAATTTCATGTAGCAAGCTGAAGACCTGAAATGCTACAATCCGTCTATTTATTGTTAGCAGTAATATTCCCTTTCACAGCAGAACGCATATAAAAGTGTGTTTTGCTTTTCCTACATACTCCAGAAGTACTACATTTGATAGGGTAAGGCCATTTGGTTTGTAAAAACGTGGTTTTGACACATCACTTTTGAAAAGTTCACATGCCAGAGCTTTTGAGGCCATTGACTCCATCTGCCATTAGTGTTACTTGCAAAAAGCATTTGTTAGTTTCTTTGTACTCACACACAAGTTTGTACCTATGTTCACCACTTAATTTTTGGGAGGGGGTTTGTTTTGTGTTTTTTTTTTACAAGAGCACTTTCCAGTGATGCTACAATGGCAAATTGCTTATGAAGCAGCCACTTCTTCACCTGAAAACTTCCTGGCAAAGAAACTTTCCAAAGGAAGATCTTCCTAAATTTTGGTTACAGACCACCAGAAGCTGGTGCAGAAGGGTGGCAGGCAGTATTTCAGAACGAGAGTTAAGCTTCATAGAGGCAGACTAAAACACTATCAGGAAGCAGCTATGGTTCAAATGTGTAAGTGCACACAACTAATGCAAACTGATCCAGGTCTGTGTAAACAGCCTACATGATTTTCAGAGGAAAGATGAACTCTGTGCACCCAGGCCTCTAACTGTGTAACACCTGTGGAAACTGCATTGTGGCAATAAGCTCCCTCCCCAATCTTAAATGAATTTGTAAGGATCTAGCCAAGTTCCTTGCCAGCGCTGTAACAGCTGAGGCTTACAAAGTCAAAGGACCAAGGCTGCAACTCTTCACAAAAAATTGTTGAAAAGATTTGCACATCTGGAAATCCTGAGCTGCCCCAGGGTCCACGATAACTTTACTTGCTTGGTACCAACCAAGGTAAAACTGTGCAGGACAGGAAAGAGAGGCAGGTGCAAAAGCACACATTATTCCTTTACTGTAAGTTCTCTGACAGACCAGGAGTAGTATTTATCTGCAAAGGACAAGGAGAGAAAGCACCCAACAGCTCCTCTTCCAAAATAATTACTCAGGAACAAGGAAGACAGAGTGTCCATGAAATACCTGTTTCATATTCCTAACAGATCTCTTTAAGTTTCCCCAATATTAAACCCTATAATAATAGAAAAGAAAAGCTGTAACTGTAACAAGCCACGAGAAGAAAGATGATGTGTGAGGGCATGGCAAAGTCCTAGATCACAGTTACAGCACTGACTCACGTTATCATTGCTATTGAAAACATTAATCTTTAATGTGGATAGGAAAAGAACGACTCAGATCTCAAATGATGGAAAAGTGGATTTGCATGACGCAAATCTGGTAGGTGCACTTCAATTCTCAGAGCTGGTGAAAGCATTGAGACAAGTAGCGGGGTGCCAAAAACAGCAATTTATTCTACAGAATTGTTTTATTGTAAATTGAGATGGTAGGTCAGCTGCAACAGAATAGTTCTGAAAGGATAAAATTAGAAAACATTTACATATACATTTTAAGGAAAAGTTCAGGGTGTAATTTTTGCAGTAACAACAGACTTCTTTCCCCTCACAGCAGAATACAGACTATCTTAAGCTGGTTTGCATGACCGGAGCTTCAGCTGAGTGTTGAATTTAGAAGGAGCTGATACCCCTCCTCTTCAAGACGCCGTGGCTCCCAGCCACTTACCTCCACTGCAATCTATCTTTCAAAACCCAGGTACTGTTTTTGGCAACTGCGCCTTAATTGCTAGCTTGTTTTTGTTTTTTTTTAAAGAAGTTAATTAGATTAACTTCTTGAAATGTATTCTCATACAAGAGACAGCAAAAGATGGACCTATTCTGGCTTTCAGTTTTCACTGTTACTAGCGTCAAGGTGTAAGCTTTGGTCAGAAACCAATGCTGCCGCTGGCTCTCCACATGCTGGAACATGCGGTTTACTCAGTGGTGAAGAAACTGATATGCACCAGGTATGAGGCTAATGAAAGAGCTCCCATTTCTGTGCAAATTCCTAAAAATAGTTACAAAAATTCTCAGGTCTCTCCTCAGCTTTTGTCATGATGAGCCTAGGGCCTGCTCACCAAAATCGTTTTGTCATCCTCATTCATCACCTTGAAGCGGGTTCCCAAGTTTTGACTGAACAGAGCGTGCTCCTGGCCAGCACTCTTTCAAAACGCCAGGAGCCCATCCCTCAACTGCCACTGCCCTCCTGGCAGGCAGGGCGAGAAACACGTCCACTTAGCGCGGCTGTCTTGACTCAGAGCTGATCTGAACAGAACTGAAGGGGCCTGTGAGAGAAGCCAAAGCATCTTGTTAGAGACCCTGGTAACAACAGATTACCAAATCTCCGCTGTGAGGCAGGACAGGGAAAGGCGCTGGTTTTCCGATCCACTTCTACACATTCCTGCTACCTGATTTCAACTTTGTTCGCCAAAAGACGGGCAGATACCTTAGCATGCTCTGCTACTTCCTCCTCGGTTTTGCAGAATTGTTTTTTGTTTGTTTGTTGTTGTTGTTGTTTTTTTTTTTTTTTACACCACGGATATTAAACACAAACAGCACGATACCTGCTGTTAAAGCAATAAAGACCAAGAATAAATCAGAAATATTTGCTTAGTTCCAAACGTCTCGGTTGTAATGGTTCTAAAGTATAAAGCTCCAAGTAAAAAGTGTACAGATTCCAGAGTGAGAAGACCAAAGTCTTCCTCGTGCTACAAGACTGCCTCAGCATATAAAAGCAGGATGTTTGCAGGATACATGAAAAAAGCAACATTGACTGTAATGAAAAAGAGGGGAACATGTCTACTACTTTCATTTTAGAATATTAAAACCAACATAAAACATATCACAGAGCTGTTGTTCTTGTACCATGAGGTCATAACAAAGAAAGAGCTGTAAACCATTAGTTAAACCATCACTATTTTCAAGAGCTGCTGTTTCTACATATAATGTGAAGCGCAACATGTCTTAGGGATTTTTGTTTTGTTTTCCTGATTAGTCATTTGCATAGAAATGAAGAAGTCGGATGTAAAATTTCAGCAGTCATGTTCTGACAGCATGGCAGGAGATATTAGATAAAGAGAGCCTGGGTGCAGGCTGATAGGAAGAAGTATTACAGCCTAAAGAGGAGCCTACATTAGAGCCCAGCACAGAGCAGAGAGGATGGAAATGCGTGCACCCAAACGAAGCTGGATCTGTCGACAACAGTGCCTCCACAAACCTCTGAAAACTTCCCAGTGATGGAACAGAACAAGACACGGAACTTACCAATTTGGGCCGACACATCTTCCAGCATGTCCTTTGCAGACTGTATCTGTTCGAAAGCCCCAAGCATGTCCTGGAACTCAGAAAGGAGCTCTTCCAACCCCTGCATCTGGCAGAATTAAGAAGTCATCTGCCCGACTGTAATAGATTACAGATGCCAAGGCCACATTCGTTAACTTCACCAGCAGCCACATACTCGCAGCAGACTCTCGTGCAGCTCTGGCTTGTCATTTCCTTGTGAAAGTGACACTTCTAGATTTATTCTTGTCCCCTATCATCCCGTATATATGGCCTACAGGAAGCGGCCTGCAAGAGTTTCTTCTGACTGATCTCAAATTGGCAAGAGAATTTAATCCTACTGTAAACCCTTCTTTTTAATTTCTATTACAGGAACTGCATAGCACTTATGTCTCACGCAAATAGGAGACAAATGAGAGTTTTGGTCTCTGCAGCTGACAAACTCACAGCTGTCATGAGGCAGCTCTATAGCAAATAACCGATTCACAGATAAATCGGGAAATTATTAACTGTGCAAGTGTCACAGAGTTAGGATTCAAGTCACACATAGCAAAATTTAACCTGCTAAATGGTCCCACCGGCGTCTGGGCAATGAAAAGTAGTCTGCACAGCATTGTAAATGGCCATGGCCAACAGCAGACCCTTCTGACTGATGGGAGAAGCTGAGAGCTGACAACAGCTTGTAACCAAAAAAGCTTGGGACCCACTGACAGACAATCGAGAGCTCTGTACTCAGGCACTGCGTGCGCTGGATTAATACAGCAAGAAGATTAAAGCATAGCTACAACTCCTAGTCTAGATAAAACTTGAAGATTAAAGATCACGTTGTAGGTGTGTAAAACATGTTACCACTCCTTTCATTGGAAGTCAATCTAAAAATGTTGCCATTAGACACTGCTGTGATTATAAACATGCAAACTGATATTTTAATTCTCAAGGAAAAGGTGCTAGTGTACCAGGAGAAGAGGCAGGACTGCTCAAAGACTGTCTCATTTTGTGGTGCACACCTGCCAGAAAGCTTGGCAACATTAACACTGTGTTAATTTCATCTCTCAAATATTTAGTGCAGAAGTTCTGATTATTTAAAAATATAGCAATGTTTTCATCTCTCAAAGATACATGATTATAGGCATTTGTATACAACTGCAGAAATCTGGCTAAATGAAAACAATCTGAAGAAAAGAATAACAGAGAATAAGAAAACGAACATAAAATGGGACACCACCTGTGTTTACTGAAGCTAAAGTATGTCAAACTGCCCCGATAATGTATTTTCCAGAAAAAAAGGAAATGCCATGTATGATGAGATCTTCATTAAAATGTTTGAATAACATGACATATAGAGCTATTAGTGAAAACAAGGAGATGAATAGACAAACTGCAGCTAAGGAGCTGGCTGAAAAGAAGTAATTCATGTACTTGAAATAACAGGTTAAAGAATTTACCTGTGAAGTGCCATAAGGACTTGTTTTAGCAATGATCCCTGAGTGTTTCCGTAAAGACACTGGCTCAAAAAATGCTGATGAAAAGGTTAAGATGTATCGTCAGCACAACGCATAAAAACAAATGACTGAGAACTGGAGCCCTAGGAATGAAACAAAATTCACAGGAAATCCAACAGTATGAAATTACAACCTCGACATTATATACTAAGGCGCTAGTAACAGACTTGGCCTATAATCTGGAAGCTAATTAGTTAAAAGTGACTTTGGAGAAAGATCTCCACAGTATTAAATTAAATTGAACAGCTAATTGACAGGCCCACAGAACAACCGAACTATTTTAATACCCCATTTTTTGTCAGGTATTTGTCAATGTCTATTTTAACCTCCTGAAAGGTTCTCAAGAGGGTTTTTTGGTGTTTTTCTTCTCTGTGCAGCTCCCCTTTAACGTGTCTGTAAAGTAAACTATGCTTAGAACTTTTCAGAGCATCTGACTTAACCAGACGATGTTTCAGCTAGAAACGTGTACTAGCTAGAACTGATAGGGCATGCATTAAGTGCACTGATCAGCAAGACAGCTCTTAATCTCAGGATCTAATTAAAAGAAGAGATTACAATAATCAGGGCAGTACAGTAGTGCGTACTGTATGTAAATTGTCGATCTGACGCCACTGACTTTTTACGCAACAGCTAGAAGACAAGATGTTTCTTGAAACCATTTACAGATACAAAAAGAAGATAGATGTCATTTTCTTAAAAGACTCTGTACCTTTCTACGTAACTGAGGTTCGCTGGCTCCCACAAATTCCATGTTTCGTGCAACGGCTGAACTCTTAAATAAGATTTATCTGGGGAGAATTTAAAACAGTAACTTTGCACCATTCTGGTGCGGAACGTGCAAAGAGCTTCAGGAATGCAATCAGGTACAATATTCTGGCTACGTTTTATTCCTAATGACATGCAAGAAACTCCACACATTTTCATAGCCTTCCTCCCCACCCCCCACCCCCGCAAGTCTTATTTTCCCTAGCCATGGCAGAGTTTTTCAAGTTTTGGTGTGATCATTTGAAGTCAGCTCTTTCAGAAAACAGAATGTTACCATTCACTACTTCAAAGGACCCAGATTTAACTTGTTGCCTTTTTGAAGCTGCAGTGCAAAGTATAAACTTTATGTGCCTAATATAGCTTTCACATGGTTGAATAAGCAAACTAGATAAACGCCACTTTCCCCAGCCTCCAGCACTTTGAACTTTTCATTGTAGGAATCTCACATTAGTGTTCCATATAACACATAAAAGCAAATTTTCTGATAGTACTTAAAACTGAGGCTCATTTAACAATATGAGCAGTAACTGCTAAAAGGTCTTGTTACATACTGAATTACGTTTATTCTCATAATAAAAATCAATGTGCGAATTTCGCTAGATAGAATATATTGAGATATTTCACAACAGACTCACTGCCCTGCAATTTCTGGTTTTCACCAGTTCTCTGAAAAAGCACATGGTCAAACTATTAGATCGCTAGCTTAACAGTGGTTTGCCCTAAAAGTGTATGCTAGAGATGTTTGTGCCATCAACAGATGTGCAAATCTCCGTTTGGGGTTTTTTTACTGGAATAAAAGCAACACGTGAATTCATAGTCCTCTTCATATCCTCACATAAGCAAGCCCCACAGAATATAATCAGATTATACTGAATGGACTGATGTGTTACGTCCCTGAGGCACGCATTCAAATTTAACCACTTTTTCCATGACAGTGCTCGTGCATTAATTTTTATGTGTTCTTAATACCTTATTTACACTTTTGCTCCATGCAAATTCAGGGTAAATTTCTCCCCAAATTTCTCAGTGTCGAAACGCCATTACGTGACCGTTTCCCACTCTGTGTAATAAAAAGTGAGGCTTCGGTTTTATACTCTTTGGTCTTTAACAGCAGTACAAATGAACACCACAAAACAAACAAACAAAAAAACACAACAAGTTGAACATGAAATTCTTCTAAGTACTGCAAATTGCCAAAAAATATCCATAAAGTACTTTTATTCGTCACATGGCAGCAACCTTCTACTTTAAACTAATTCCAGAAAGCTATTTTTTCTTGTTTTACCATGGCTACCCATAGCATTTCAGTCTTCACTTTCAGAAGCTCTGCAAGCACATCAACGTAAACTTATAAAAAATATACATCAAAAAGACTGCTCAAGCCAACCTCCCAAATTAGTAACAAAAACAAAAATAAAAATCTCCAAGCCCTTTTTGGTGGCACCATGTGAAATAACTATCAAGGAAAACAGCATGGGTTTTGTATCTGCATACCAAAATATTCTAGTATGGTTCAAGATTTTTTTGGTAGCACTACTGCATTAGATGCATGAAAGAGTCAAAAGGAGGAAAAAAAAAAAAAAAAAAAAGAAACGATCTGTGCTTCCTCACACATATGTACCCCTATTTACAGAATAGTGCCAAGTCCTACTACATGTTTTTGAAGAGAGGAAAGGGCACGTGCCTCGTGTTTTCAGACAGAAGAGGGCCAATTTCAGAGATCATTTTAAGTGATGACACAGTGAAAACCACGCTTGGAAAAGAAATTATTTCTCCATTTCTTCCAAGAGAAAACCAGGGCCTAACTGGGTGCGTTACGTCCCAGGAGCTGCCAATAGCCACCAAACTAAAGAATCCCTCCTCTCCGCTATCGCCCCCAAGCTGCGCCTCCTACCTTATTGTGTGCGAGGCTTCAATTTTTGTCACTTGGAAATGACAAACCTGTCTCCTCATTTTACAGAAACAAGTGACTGTAACTGCGTATCACAATCATCAGGTTTGTGACAGCCAAATTTGGCTAAGTGCTAGTTTTCACTAGTTCAGCACAAAGCTTACCTGTCAACCCATTTGTTGTTTGAAGTATTCAGGTTTATTACAAAAAATGACAGCTTTCCTTCTCTCACTTTTATTCCAGATTAGCAAGGAAGCGTTACAGCTTAATGAAATCCATGTTAACTACAATAAATGAATTTTTCTGAAGTCCAATGCAAATCTGAAATCTCCCTGAAGCACGCTAGCCCCATTAACGCCCGAAGTACTGGAAGCCTGCGCTGACAAGCAACACCATGGAAAAACCTGCGTAAAGAGCAAAGGGGAGAGATCAAGGCAAAGTCACACATCGTGTACAATCTGAAGAGGCGAAAAGGCATCGCTAATCCAGACGGCATGGACCTTGGCCAGCTAGTCAAGGTGTCACAGACACATAAACAAGCAGCCACCTTTCAAACGGAAGGGGCTATAAAGAATCCTGAACAAGTTTAAGCAAGGCAGGAATGTGGTTGTGTCATCACCCTTTTAGCACTATGTGTACCCTTTATTTTCCTAATGACTCATTTATGCAGATAAACTTAAATGCCTAAAAGTAGTTCTTCTTGGCCCCGAAAACTAAAAATCCTTGTATTTATCCACAAATCACGTTATCAGGTGAGCAGCAACTATACAGGCTTTCTAACTTTCTTCCCTTGTATGGCCAAACCTGGACTGGCAGAACCATATCCATAGTTCAGGCTGGGGATAAAGCGAGTTTTGTGGGGTTTTTTTTAAGCCTTTAGCATCATTTCACAGAAACTTCTCAGAGTAGGTCTTTCTTAACAGGAGTATTTATCCACTTCAAAAAAACTAAGACGCTGAAAGAGAACTGCAGAAACTGTCAGACCTGCAGAGCTCCAACACTACACAAATATCTGCCCCTAAGATGGGACCAACTTGCCCCTCAACCCACTAGTTATTTCCAAACCCATTAGCGATTTCTAGGGCTCTGGGGTCTCCATACGACATGGCATCTTCATGCTTCCAAAACCTTCCAAAAGACTTAATTCTGGCAAGTACCCACCGCAATTGCAGCTTTTCCATAAAGCACTCTCAGTAATGTCCAAATACAAAATGCCATATCAACTACCATCTGTAGCTAGATTTATAAACTGAGATCTTCTTCAGTATGTGTAACTGTATTTCCACTAAAATAGCTCTCACTACAATTACTGTGTTCATTTGTACTTTTGAAGATAAAACATTACACACAGTAAATGTTTATAATGTTATCACAGATGAGCTACAAAGTGTCCCTTTATTAGAAAGCATCTGTTAATGCTCTGAAAAAACTGTCTTTATTCAGTCTTCTTGGGTAAAGCAAGCAAACAAATGTTGTGGTCAAATCACCTCAAAACAATATAGCAGAGCTCAAGGAAAAAAAAAAAAGTGATGTAGAACAGCCTCCGCAGACAGATGTATCAAGTAGACTGGGACAATACAGCTTGGAAAAGAAAAAGAAACCCAAAGAGAGAAAACTGAGAACACAGAGATCTATAAAATTGCAAACGAGGTGGTGACTGGCAAAAGATTATTTATTCCTTCTCAAACTACAAAAACTAGGAGGCACTCAATGAGATTACCATTCATCGGGTTTAAAACAAAACAACCCCAAAACCCAGGAATTATTTTTGCACAAATTGTGGGATTCATCGCATGGTATACTGTAGAAGCTACAGGTATAAACCGTTCAGAAGGTTTAGGCAAATCCATAGACGACAGGTTCAACAGGCACTATTAAACATAACTGTCAGCACATACCCTCCAGCTCGGGCCACCTCCAAACCCTTCACCGCTGGTAGATGCGCCGAGGAACGATAACTGTGCTGTCTATGTATGTCTTCCACCTTCCCCCGAATGACTTACTTCTGGCCACTGTCACAGACCACACGCTGAGCCCAACACACATTTTGCAGTCCTTATTATCCCATCCTTCACGTACTCTGATAAACCTGCTCACGTGAAATAATTGCTTCCCCAGCTCTAAATTGGAATATATTAAAAACATGCTATCTACAAATAATGCACAGTTTAAGTAACTTCCTTAACTTGATTAAATGGAATGTCAGAATTAAATGAAATGCCGAGCGTTTACAATCCCTCTCTTCCCATCCATACATGCGAATGCCATTTCATGGGGTTTGCAGTTCGTTTCCTACCACCACCATTTCATTTAGGCACCTTTTACAAAGCAGTACTAGACATTTGTTTTCATCCAGTGAAACCATTAGAAGAATCAATTTGATCTCCAAGGCAAGTTAACAGTAATGGACTCCTATGTTTACTTAGCCATAAGTACACAACTATTTAATTAGATCTATATGATAGAAACTGCATCTTTCAAGGCAACAGCAGCAGCCACAGGGGGAGGCGTTTCAACTTCTTACGTTTTCAGTATTTTTTTTTCCGCTTATAACTGCTGAAATGCTAACCACCTACTTCCATATCGAAACGCTATTACAGGTAGAGGCACATCTCCCACCCAGTTTTGTTCCTGCGATCTTACACAACACTTTTTCAAAGAAACAAGCAATTAAGTTGCTACCCCTTTTCAGCCACACACGATTCCAAGACTGATGTCATATTTCAAGCGACAGACTGTGAACGCGCTCTGCAACCGTAGCATTTAATTTAGAAGTCAGCACTTGACACGTTGAAGTATTTGGAATTCCTGAAGTCTGGCTGTCTGCACAGTTGCATAATTTCAGCAGGGATAACCTACTTATAACCGGGCGAGATAGAAAAATGTCAACAGACAATCGCTTCTACGTCAAGGGACATCTCCTTCCTCGTCACGTGCCAGCAAGAGCATCACTGCCTTGTCACAGTTTGACTTTCTTCTCCTTTAAGCTAGTGGATTACAATGCCTACAAGGAGTGAAGTTACACATATCGTCAGATCTTCTCAGGGAAACATACTCAAACGTGTCTCTTTTTGACAAAAAAGTTTAGCAGACGTAACAGACAATGCCAGCGAACTGCTAGATGCGAAGCAACCAATACAAGCGCAAAGTACCCAAGACCTTCTCCTTGTCAGTGACAAGTCACACGAACACCGTTCGCCTAATAGCACGGGCACCACACATCCATTCACAAGAAGGACATAAAAATAAAAAGCCTCCTTCAAGCAAGTCACGGGATACAACCAAAAATAACGTTCGGACGCTTGTTCAACTTCACACGGGGGGAAGCTGTATTTGCTTTTGATCCTCTTAGCAAACAGCTGACCAGACCCTCCTAAGAGCACACATTTGCTACAGACACCACAGGACGAAACCACCCCTTTTAAAAGTTGCCAGAGTTTATGATTAACCTCCTGTTGCAACAAACATGGCAAGGATTCAGTTTCACTTGCTGACTACTCCTCTTACGTATGACAGAAGAAATACATGAGGACACTCCCCCCCCTCCAAACCTCACAGTCACAAGAGGAGGAATTCTCTCACCCTGTAAACAAAACCAGCGCGAAACCTCCTGTGTGGGAAAGCGAGCGCGATCCTCCCTCCTGACAAGCCAGCGTCCGTGCAACATCCACCTGGGGAGACTAAAGCAGGGCTGGAAATTCCCTTCCCCTGGAAAGGGACTGCTTGGAGTGTTCGCACCAATTAAAGTTTCGGATTAAAAACAGCTGTTTAAATAGAAGTAGTCCCTAGGGAGGGACACTTACAGCATTGTAACTGGTTTCTGGTATAAACAGTTTTACATCAATGGAGGCATTTATACTGGTAGAGCTGTGTCTAAGCTAGCAGGTTAACACTTGTTCAGCTCTATCTCCTTAAACAGAGACACTTAAACCCAGGCAAGGTCTCCAGGTGCATCACACCTTGGATCTGCGTTACATGTAGATGTCAAGTTGCATTAAGGGACCTCGGTGGCAGAAGAAAAGCACATCGCACTCAAAATACCCTAAAAGGCTCCTGGACGCTAGTCCGTGACCCGCCTGCGCTAAAGCCATTCCCACTCAGTGTCACCTTGCAGGGTCCGCAGAGCAGTGCCGCAGCCGTGCCCCGCACACGATAAACAACACGTCACCTAGTCTACGAAAACACGCGGCTAGAAGCCGGGGATCAACTCAGGAGGTGAACTGGGTGACCTCCACCTAAGTAAAAGCCAAGTGTACTAGACGCCCCAAGGATAAATAAAATAAAAATTAAAAAAGGGGAAAAGGAAAAGCCTCATGGCAGGCAGAAGCACAGAGAGGAAGCAGGGGCAAACACGTAAGTGGGAAACCTGAGAAATTCCCCATGTGGGTATGGCAAACCAAGGAGCTCACGTGAGGAAAATTATGAAAGCAGGAGACTTCTAGAAACATCAGAATAGGTCCTGGGCTGGACATATTATGGTTATGACCAGAAAAGAGAAATTCAACGTATTTTAGACCCGTGGTTTCCAACTTGGGATCCGCAGATACCTAGGAAGTACGCAGACTGCTTCTTTTTACTCTGGCGGACTGCTCAGAAAAGAAAAAACAAAAGTCGAAGCAAAAAACAAGGTAGGCTTAACCTGACTGTATCGCACTGCAGTATCAGCAGGGCACACGAAGAAAAAGGGTTGAAAGTCTCAGTCATGAAAGACGTAACAGGCAGCCAAGAAGCCCAGCCAAGAAGAGATAAGACGTGGGTAAGAGCAGGTGACCTCTCTGGCACGTGTAGCAAGGAAGTACCATGGTCTGGGGGCAGGCACCGAAACAGCTGCCGCTGGGTGCCTGTGGGAACATGCAAGACACGAAAGGACAAACAGTGGAAACCTTCTCCCTGGAAGCGTGCAGGAGAAATGCCTGCCTGCCTCCCCAAGGCTACCGGTGAAACGCTGTCTGCCCCTTTCCTGATGCCTGCACAACGCGGGATGCACCAGCTTTTGGTAGGCAGTCAGTGGGATAAACCCTGGTGTGTGTATGTATATGTAGGAGGAGACAGACCCTCCCTCTTCAGTGGGCAGAACAAGCTGCACAGCGCAAACAGGAGATGGGGCTGGAAGAATCGTCCCTTGGGCTTTGGTGAAAGATACATGCGTGTCTATTTGGGTGAAAAAAAAACAAACAACAACTTAGCAGCTTTTTGTAGACAGGAAGAAGCCTCCTAGGGTGGTCAAGCGCGGAGGCATTCCCCAGCACACCTATGTGTGGAAAGAAGTACAGCAGATTTTGGAAGGCAGTGGTACCCCTGCCCTGTGTGTATGAAAGGAGGCAATAGGCTCTTGGCAAGCAAGAAGCAGACTATACCCCCGCCCCCAGCATCTGCCAATGTTTATGTTTGTATATAGGAAAATACAGGAAGGAGAGCAGAGAAATATGCAACAGATCTTGGCAGATGAGCACTACGCTATCCTTGTCATGCGTGGACATGGGTGCAAGCAGCAGCAGCACAGCAGACCCTGGCAGATGGGCAGTAAACAATACGCTGAAAGGGGTGTTGTAGCAAAAAAAACCAACAACAAAGGGACAGCAAGCTTTGCCTAACAGCTAGTGGGAATCCCTCTTTTCCTCCCATAAGCCTGCAGTGGAAAAGGGAGGCAGCAGGTATCCCGCTGGGATGCAGGAGACAACACAACTCCCCCCCACCCCAGAAACTACATGTTTGCGTGTGCCCAGGCAGCCGAGTGCACCCACGGGCTTCAACAGGCAACGCAGCTCCCTCGGGATCCGCGAAAACACCGCGCACAACGGGCAGCACGATCCCCCCGGGGCTGACCGGAGGGGGGGTACGCCCCACACACATAGACTCCCCGCCCCGGGAACCCGCCCGGGGAGGCGCGGGGATGACACGGCCCCTCGTGGGAGGGGGACACACGTGGAAGTGCACCGCGCAATGCCATCCCCAGCCGGGCAGCCCCGGGGACGCCGGTGGCGCCAGAACCACCCCCCCCCCCCGCCTCCCCGGGAAACACGCGGGGGGGGGGGGGGGGCTGGGAGAGGGGGACGGACCCGCGGGGTGCAGCAGTCAAAGCCCTCCCCCGGGTGGGCGCCCGCCTGCGCGCGCGGGGGCGCCGTCCCCCGCCCCTCAGGGGAACCAACGGCCTCAACGGCCGCCGCGCCACCCCCCACCCCACCACCGCCGCCGCCGCCTCAGGCCCGGCCGCGCTCCCCGGTTACCTGCGGTCGGTGGGGCCGGCTGGGCCCGGCGTGCGCGGGAGGCCGAGCCCCCTATCTGGGGCCGCGCCGGGGCCTTGCCTGGGCCATGACGGCGGGCCGGGAGGAGGAGGAGGAGGAGGAGAGGAGGAGGAAGAGGCCGCCGCCGCCTCCCCCTCAGGCGGCGCGCGGAGGGGGGGGGGGGGCGCGCGAGCCCCCCCGCGAGAGGTGTGCGGGGGGGGGGGCGGGGGGGGTGCGTGCACGCGGCGGCGCGCGCGCTGGCCGGCTCGAGGGGAGGGGAGGGGCGGAGGAAAAGGGGGGGGAAGGGGGGGGTTCGCGGCGGTCCGAGCTCCCGCGCGCCGCGCCGCCCGGCCGGGCACTTTGTTTGTGTCCCACAGTGCACCGCGGCGGGGCGGCGGGGGCGGGGCGGCGGCGGCGGGGGAGGAGGAGGAGGACGCATGCGCAGTGCGGAGCGGCGGGACCGGCCGGGACGGGCACCCCGCGGCGGGCAGCGGCGGGGACGGGGCGTTCCGGTCTGTGCACGGTCCTGTCCCCGCCGCGGGGCGCCGCACGGCGGGGACCGGGATGCTCAGGTCCTTGCATCGCCCCTGCTCCCTGCCACGAGCACGGGGTGCGCCGGTGCGTGCCCCCCCGGGGCCGGGACCGTGCACGGCGTGCATCCCAACCCCCCGGTGCATGCACCCCCGGGGCCGGGACCGTGCAACACCATGTATCTCCCCCGCCCCGAACAAGGGGTGCTCCGGTGCGTGCACCCCCTTCACCCAGCACCGTGCAACACCATGCATCCTACCCCCCCTGAACACGGGGTGCTCCGGTGCATGCACCCCCGAGGCCCAGCACCGTGCACAGCATATATCCTACCCCCCCACCTGAACACGGGGTGCTCCGGTGCATGCACCCCCTTCACCCAGGACCATGCACAGCGTGCATTCTACCTGCCCCGAACACGGGGTGCTCCAGTGCACGCACCCCCTTCACCCAGCATCATGCAACACCATGCATCCTACCCCCCCTGAACATGGGGTGCTCCGGTGCATGCACCCCCGAGGCCCAGCACCATGCACAGCATATATCCTACCCCCCCACCTGAACATGGGGTGCTCCGGTGCATGCACCCCCGAGGCCCAGCACCGTGCACAGCATATATCCTACCCCCCCACCTGAACACGGGGTGCTCCGGTGCATGCACCCCCTTCACCCAGGACCATGCACAGTGTGCATTCTACCTGCCCCGAACACGGGGTGCTCCAGTGCATGCACCCCCTTCACCCAGCATCATGCAACACCATGCATCCTACCCCCCCTGAACACGGAGTGCTCCGGTGCATGCACCCCGGAGGCCCAGCACCGTGCACAGCATATATCCTACCCCCCCACCCAAACACGGGGTGCTCCGGTGCATGCACCCCCTTCACCCAGGACCGTGCAACACCATGCATCCTACCCCCCCGAACACGGGGTGCTCCGGTGCATGCACCCCCGAGGCCCAGCACCGTGCAAACTGCCCTCCAGTTTCCATCTATCCCGATCAAGTTTAGAGTTAACGAGTCTCTAATTAACCCACCCCTATCATTTGGTCCAAATCTGCGCTAACTCGGGGTAAGCACAGTTTAATTTAACGTGATTAGTGCACCCGTTTGCTCCATGGCTTGTTTTACGGTGGGTTTTTTTTGTTGTTGTTTTGTTGTTGTTGTTGGGTTGGGGTTTTTTTTGCGATGAGCGCTCAGTAAATTGAAGCAGGAAACAGATTGAAAGGCCGCGATCCAAAAATATTAATCAGCAGTAAAAAATTTAAAGCCGGCCCCTGGACAACGCCACACTGCTCCGTCGGCAAAAAATAAAAAAAACCCTAGGCCAAACTCCCCGCTGTAGTAAAAATCCTGGGACCGTTTTAGATGATTACTTGCAAAATTGGGATGAGAACCAGAGCCCCGGCAATCTCTAGGGTTGGAGACCCTGCTGCTTAATTCTCCTTTCGCTTCCTTTTATATTGGTTTTATATTCGCGGGGAGCTGTATTGCAACCCTGATGCACGACTGCCTCCCGTTGCAATCCACTCCCTGTGCAAAGCAGGAGCAAACCGGCACCGATTTCAGCAGGTTGCACGAGTTGTTCCCCCTTTAATAAGATATAGTTTGCAAGGCAAGGAAGAAGCTGCTCCTGGGTATCCGTGATAACTCCTGAGGATTAATAAAAAAACTCAGGCTGCCATCCCTCACCTTCAAATTATTGCTTCAAAGTGTCGAGCTGGGGGTGTTTGGTGGTGAAACTCTTGTAGATCGAGTGGTTTTAGTCGACCGACAGCCGAAGACGCTGACTGTGATGTGCCTTTTCTCGCTGACTCCGTAGATGTGGGGGTAGCAGGTTGTGAAATGGCTTCAAAATGCTGATTTTTAACAAATTCATAAATAAAACTTCAGGTCAGCGCAGCGGGGACACTTGGTTGTTTTCTGTGGGTTGTTACACGTGCTCGTATCCTGCTCGAGGCTTGCTCTGAGCAGGTCATGGGCTTTTCCCGGGGAGGGGGGAAATAGGGTCCAAACACCCCAAATTCATGTCTGGAAGACAGTAAAATTCAGCGTGTACGTGCATTGATTTCCCCCCCCGAAAAATCACCATGTCTTCGACCATTCAAACTCATCCCTGCTAAAAAAAAGCCCTTTATTTAATTTCTTCCTCTTTCTCCCTTTTCCTTACCCCCTCCCGCAACGGCACACCTGCCTCCCGGCTGCCATCTCCGCGTGGCTCGTTAGGTTTCCAATTAACGGTGGGGCGTTTTGGTGCGGAGAGCCAGTAGGTTTGGGATACAGAGCGTTCTCCACATCGTCACCGCGGAGGAGCACATCAGCCTCCCCAGCCTGACTCCGATACGAATTTCTTCCCACTCCAGCAGAAGAGGCTGTTTTATTAATAACAATTTATTAGCCCTCGATACCTGAAGAGGTTCTCCAGCGATTCCCAGAGCCACATCGCTTGCTGGAGTAAATTCGGGAGGGAGCTGTATTGATTTACGCCCGCTCGCGTTTCCTAAGCTACCGGCTCGTCCTTTATTACTCTTTGTTTTTTTCTGCAGAGTTGGAGTTTCTCGGCGAGAGGCGTTGCAATGAATTGCCGAAATACCGACTCCAGGTGTTTTCCCGGTAAAGGGATTTGCTCTTACGCAGATTTTACAACATCATGGGCTCGATTCGTGGACACAGATGGAGGAACGCTGATATAAACCCTGAGTAATTCAATGGTAAATCTGATCTGTGCGTTTACTGCTCATTTATAGGGACATATAGGGACTCCAGGAGTCTTGGAGTCTGATGGGTATAAAACACCAGTGGGAAAATAAAGAGAAAGCATTGAAGGGGACTGCTAGCCTCCACCTTTGGCTTTTAAATGGGATCCCCCGGAGCCGGGGTTGCTTCGCAGAGCGGTCCTGCATCGCTTGTGGGGCTCGCTGCCAGCGGCCGCTGCGAGGAAGGGGGTCCCGTCTGCAGCACGATGGATCCGGCAGGAGGCTGTGCCGTCCCCTTAAAGCCCTCCTTGTCTGTCTAAACAGAAATCGTGGTTTCCCATCCACCCAGACACCCAGCTACATCTCCCGTCCATCACTGGGGTCTGGCCCCTCGCTTTAATCCCTGAATCGCTCCCTTCCTGGCTTGCTCACCCCATTCAAGCAACCAGAATGTGCAATTCCTGGCTGGAGGCTGTTTTACCCTCTTTTTGCCTGTGGGATACGTTTTCCTTCACTTCAGCAGCTCTTGGAGGAGATCCCGTGCTGCTAGGAGCCTGCTTTCCTGCTCCTGGCAGGATGCGTCCATTAACACCGAAAGCAAATGACACCTTCCCTGCACAGCCTTCCTCTCCCCTCCCTGACCTCAGCACCTCCAGAGGGAAAATCTCTTTGCTCCCACCCTCGAGAACTTGCTGCCTACTCCTTAATTTAGCACCGGTGTGCAGGAGCCGTCTCCTCTCCATCCTCTCGCCTGTTGCAGTCTCCGGGGCTCGGTTAATTTGCTTTAGCCCAATCCTGCTGCCTTCTCTCTTTGGCAACTCCTAGTTTTCTCCTGGCATCGGGAGGATTTGGGGTTTATGTCCTCTGCACGCCTGGGAGCGCTTTGCCTGGTCCTCAGCGAGCGCAGTCCCGGGGGTTAAAGCATCCTGGTCGGCAGGAGAGGAGGTTGAAGTGGGCAGTTTAGGAGAGGAGCCTGTTTTCTAAGATGCTCTCAATTGCAACAGCCCCTCTGAAATGCCATCGCCCAGGAGCTCTGGGAACCAGACCGCTTGCTTGGGTGACCAAGGATGGATTTAACAGGTATCTGTATGGAGAAAGAGAGATCTAGAAGAACAGAGAAGACCAGGATGGATGAGCTGGGCAGAAGATAACAGCAGAAAAGTGACATTACGGTCCTAGGACACGTCAGGAAGGATGTTTCCATCAGGAATAAGGAAGGATTCATGGCTGGAGCACCAGGTGCTGGTGCGACCTTGCCGGGACACCGTGGTCACTTCTCTCCGGGGATAATAAATTCAGCCCAGAGCTGAGGAGGATATTTTATGAGCTGAGCCTACAGAGCATGGCTTGCGAAGTTTAGCAAAATAAGGCTGAAATTGGGTACAACTCTGGTCTACAAATGCATGGGAGGGGATGTATAAACCGTGGAGAGAGGAAAGCTGTGAAACTACAGAACAGCATTAGCACAAGGACAAGGGGGGGGCAACAATCCAGCAATACCGGGGGTTGGAGATCAGAGGAGCCCAGCCCCTGGAGGGAGGAGGTTTTGGAACGAAAGAGCAAACCACCATTTCAACACGTACCTGGTGATGTTCGTGCATGGGGGCACTCCAAAAGTGCCTTATTATAGGAAATATGCCAATAAAATATAATTACCCCTGGTTGGGGAGCAGCACTATTTGCAGCATGGGGTGGGGGGTCCAGCCGTGGGTTGACCCTAATAATTTACCCCTGATGGGACTAGAGAAATGCATCTCTCTGCCCTCTGGTCCCCGTTGTCTCCGGGGTACCAGCGTGGATTCGGTGACAGAGAAGTTCCCAAAAGGTTTATTTTTTTTATCCTTCTATTCTTTTTTAAAAGTTAAATTATGATGGTTACGCCGCTATGATTAATTAAGGGCTTTTTCCTACCCGAAGCCTTTGGCATTGTTTGAAATTCCAATTATTCAACTCCAACCCAGCGATGGCAACAAAAAGACAAATAAGAAAGGTGGGGGACAAGCCGGGGCAGGCTGCAGCCTTAATGAGCCGAAACCCAGGACCCGGCTGTACGGGCGCCAAGGGAAGTCATCTAAAATGAATGTCACACCTGGTTATAAATAGGGTGGCATGCGTCGCTGTGCCCATTAACGTAGTGACACGTCCCACAGCGATGGGTTAACCCTTTCCCTCACCCTCCCACGGGGCTAAATATAGGCAGCCTCTGCCCAGCCCCGTCGGTCGATGGAAATCACCAATATACGGAAAATAAACCACAGCCGCTATTCAACATCAGGCTGTGCTTTCACCCAGGACCTCTAGCAGCAGAGCCTGTTTGACCCAAGCAAAGATACCCAAATTACCTTGTAATCAGCCCACGCTTATTCCAAGGAGAGAGCTCCACATCCCAAATGTCAGCAATCCCGTGTTTCAGAGGACAACACTGCACCTAGAGAGACAGCAACGAGTTCCCACTATCTGTGGTTATTATACAGTTAAGCGAAGGAGCCAGCATCCCCTCTGGTTTAGCCCTGTTTAGGCTGTATGTCCTCCTAGTAAGTAGGAGAATTATCTATATGTACATACGTATAGAGAGGAGGTAGGTGCTCCTAAGCAGTCTGCAACACAGTGATGATTCAAAACTGCTGGGGAATAATTTTTGCTCCCTGGGTTTTGTCTACTCTGTCATGGAATGTTTTGGTTTAGCATCTGAAAATTGAATTAACCTTTTATTTATAGGAAAAGGGAGATTTAAAGTATTGCTCTTGGGATGGAGATTAAAAATATATCCTGAGAAAATAGAGACAAATGCGAAGAGGTAAGAGGCAGGAAATCCTTTATTGAAGGGGTAAAGGCAGAGTCACAAACAGACTGTTTTCAAAGTTAAAAACAAATACAAACAAGAGGCTAAAAACCAGAAAATGATATTTTTTCTCCCCCTCAAAATGAAAGTCCATAGGTTAATTTGGGTTGGATTTGTTACGCTTACACAGCTCGGTTGGCAATCGCCCCCTGATTTGGGGGCACCAGGGAGGGGGGAGACACCAGTCATATACCGAAGTGGTTAAACGATGAGCAGAGACGTCCCCTCTCCGACCCCGCTGCAGGTTTCGGAGTGGGGATGTGGGAGCAGCATGTTAAAACACAGACAGTTTTTTTTTTTATTATTATTCTTTTTTTTTTCTCTCTCCTTTCCAGCCAGCTACTGTACAAAACCAAACAGAAATTTATAATAAATACCTAACACAAGAGGCTCAGTACATTGCTACAATCCTTCACTGAAGGGAAACATATATATACATATATATATCCTAATATATAACCTCTTTGACTTAAATCAGCGTAAAGGCTATGTGTTACTATGGGAAGGCTAGGGCAGGAATCCCACTTAACATCACCCCACACCTCAACCGAGCATCTCCGCCTGCGGTCCCCCCGCTCCCAGCGGGCTCCCCGTCCTCCTCCTTGCTGGGAAAGCAGCGGGATTTGCATCCGGGAGTTTTTGCATCTAGGAAGCTCCGGCTAAGCGACCACGCAGTAAATATAAAAAAAAATTGGAGGAGACCCCTGGCGTGCACGACTCCTGTGTGATAAATACAGACGTTTTCCTTGGCACCGTCTCAGGCTGAAATTTCTGACCCATCCTAAATGCTGGTTACGACGCTGGAGAGGAAACACGCGCTGGCCTTTGAGTTAAAACCTTCGTGGACTCAAAGGGGAAAAAGAAAATAACCCTGCAAGGCTACATGACTTTAGCATCCAGCTATTTGTTAGAGCGAGAGAGGGCTTAAATTCCTGGAGATTAATTAGCAGACGCAGAACATTGCCCGAAGGTAGGTCTGAACGACAGCCCAAACAGCTCTGCATCCAAACTCTGCAGCTGGCCTTTATTATTTTTTCTTTCCTTTAAAAAAAAAAAAAAAAAAAGGAGCCAAGCCCTCCGTACCCTCAGTCCTTGGCTGTAGCCTCCTTGGTTTCAATACAGGAGATAAAAGCTGAATATCTCGGGTTTTCAAATAAATGGTGGGGTTTCTGGCACGGCTTCGGGGGAGCCACTCACCCCACAGTTCCATCCCAAACCTGCCTGGCCAGCGAGAAAAGGGTCTCACACGAGCTTACCTCAGGCAAAAAGAGACAAGAAAAAGGATTCTCTCCACAATTGCAAATGGGGAAGCTCAGACATCGCAAATTCAAGTCCTCCTCCTCCAGCCCTTCTCCCCTTCCTTCGAGAAAAAAGGCTGTTCCCACTGGAAATTCAACGTTTTGCTGCCAAAAGGGGAGCCAAGGCAGGGTACAGGCATCCGCAGGGAAGCGGCGAGGGGCATCGAGAGAGGAGCCTGGAGATACCGCATCGCTCGTCCAGCGATGGCAAAACCTTCCCAAATTCCATCCCCGCTCCCCAGGCACCGGCTGCTGCCAGCACACGGAGGGCGATGGCTTCGAAAGGGGGAAAGTTCAGGGACTGAGCAGCCAGGGCCAGACAGCGGCCGGGCTGGGGAGAGGCGGCTGCCTGTTCCCTGTCGAGAAGAAAGAGCTCCAGCCTTGCCAGACTCGGTTTTAGACCGAGAATTGCTCAAGCAAAGCTGGAGCCCGGAGCCAGATCCGAGCATCTTCATGTATCCTGGGAAAGGAGAGGTGGCACCGCGGCGGGCTGGGGAGAGGCTCGGCATCTGCAGATCCTGGGCTCATCCCTGCTGCAAGCCAGCAAATGATCTCCAAAATTAAAGCAGAGCTGAGAAAATGAGCGCGCAGGGGAGGGAAAGCCAAAGGATGGGAGAGGAAAGGCTGGCGCACCCAAGTGTCCGCTCCAGAGGGGGAACGGGGTATCGCAATAGGCATTTCGCACTGAAAGCACTGCAGAATTAGCAATTAATTAATCTTCACCGTGTCCCTGCAAGCCAGATCAGGTGTAATTAAGCCTTAGTTTTATACCTGGGGAAATCGAGGCATGGGGTTGCAGCTCTAGGAATAACTCAGCGGATGCGGGGGGTGGTTGGAGACAACAGAGGTTTGTCATCTCGTAGATTATAAATCCAGCAGAAACCACCACGACCACCTCGCCTGTCCTCCTGCCTAACGCGTGCCGGGATCCGGCTCTTGCCTTATTCCCACTCCCAGCCAAACGAGTGAGTTCTCTCCCAAGCTAAACCCACAGCTGATAAAACGCTCCTCATGCTCAAGGACACCCACGCCGCTGTAGGGAGGGGATGGCAACCCGATCCAAGCCCGATCCAAGCCCGATCCAAGCGATGGCAAAGCCAGGCTCTGCATTTTTTCCAGCGACAAACCCCAGCGAACCTTACAAACCGAGTCTGCAACCAACAACAGCTCTTTGGAAACACCCTACAGATTACGCTCATTTTTCCCCTTAAATTACAACTTGCCTGCGAGCAACCAACCAGAAAGAAAGGAAGAAAGAAAGAAAAAGAAGTGATTCCTCCCCGTTTTGCCGCCGTTATTCCCCCCTCTGAGGTAGACGTCGATGGGGTGGGGATGAACCGCTGGAGAGTGGTTATTCGTCTGACGAGCAAGCCCGCGGCATCCTCGCCGTCCTGCCCCGGCGTTGCCGGCGCGGTGCATCGCCGCCCAGCTCGTCCCGGCGCGGCTCAGCACTGCCGCAGCACGCAGACGGCGGTGGCCGGCGGTGGCCCCGGCGAGCTGCATTTCTCCGGGGCGGTGATTTTACCGGTGTAATCGATGCAAGAGGCGTTGCGCGTCCGCACGCCCTCGCCGCAAGTTTGGGAGCAGGGGGACCAAGGACCCAGGCGCCAGAGCGGGCAGGGGACGTCTCCGCAGGGCTTGATGTCCTCGGGCTTGAGGGCTCTGTCGCAGGCGGAGGAGGTTTGACCCTCCACGTCCCGGCAATCCACCGTCCGCCTCTGCCAGCCGGAGCCACACGTCTTGGAGCACTCGGACCAGTCGCCCAGGACCCATTGGGAGGTCAGCATCGGTCGGATAACGTTGGCCGACTTCTTCTCTTTGCCTTTCTGCTTGCTGAAAGGGACGTCCTTGGGGATGAAGAAGGTGTACTTGACTTTTGGTGGGAAGATCTCGCTGGCGATGGTCAGCAGCTGGACGGTCAGGGGCTCCGGGAGCTGTCGGAAGCTCTGCAGCCTCTCCAGGGTCGTCATGGAACCGCTGTATTTCAGGATGGTCCCCTTAATGAGGATATCCTGCTCCATGGCAGAGATGGCAAAGTCTCCGTTCAGCAGGTACTTGCCCTCGAGGGTCCTCAGGGCCAGGTAATTCCCGTCGTGACGGACCCCGCGGTGGCTGCGCTGTTTGATGTCGATGTTGGTTGCTCCGGCGGGGATGGTGACGATGTCGTTGTAGCCGTATCTGCACGGGGCAAAGGGACACGGTTACTTTCCTGGACTTATTAAGAGGAGAATCATGCAGGGGATAGCACTTTGCGAGTGGGATCACGGCTCTGAAGCCATCTTTCTGTAACCCAAAGCGCTCAAGAACTGGAAATATTGCAGTCGTGCCAGATGTGTGCTGGGCTGGAAGATTTTGCTGAATTCCATGCAAAAACGAGCGATGCAATCAAACGAACAGCCCCACGGTTACCAGCCTTGGTGGGAAATTCCCCTTGCTCCCTTTCTTTTGAAATGGGTAAAGTGTTTGGGACTAAAAGCCTGGCTCTGCCTGGTGATGCTGTCACTGGTGATGCTGAAGGATAGCATCAGCTATAGGTAGATATAGATATAGAACAGCAGAATAGGAGAGAGTCGGGGCACTGCTGGCATTGTGCGCACAGAGGATATGTACATTGGCCAGATGTTGCTGCAAAAACCAGATCAGCGGTTAAACAGTTAACCCAACAGACATCTCCTATTGTAGATGACTTGATATTAACTCGAACACCTTTCCTAGAAGACAGCACGTACTAGGCAGCAAAACCATCCCTATCCATGGACGGGCGTCTCTGCACCCTGGGCTCATCTCTGGAAGGGTTTTGCAGCCACCACCACGATGCAGAAGAGCTCCCGTTGGAGGGCACAGAGCACATTCCCATACCAGGGGAGGATTTCCCTGCAAAGCCAGCCAGAGCCCATCCCCGGAGCACCACGGCTCCCGGGATAGCACCGAGAAGACTTCGGGACTCGAGCCCTCGGCACCTAGTGCTATGGTAATTACTTGCTACTATTATAAAATGCCACCCTGGTGTGACTCACACCGTGGGGCCGGCAGGATCGTTTTCCACGCATCCCCATGGTTGATGCTGTGGTCGGTAATTAGCTTTAGAATATTTTGGAACAAAGCCTTGAAGTCAAACTCTGCTCTCAGTCACCCTGGCCTCCCTAACCCTGATCTTAATGGGATCTCTTCTTGGCTGTAGCTACCACGCTAATCTCTCTTTAGTCAACCACAAACAATTCACAGGAGAGTGGAAGCCCCATTTCAGCTGGCTCCCTGGAAGGAAACCATTTAGGAAATCTAATTTGACTGCGTGAGTCACCTCACCGCATGGAATTGGACGCGTTGGGCTTTTGTTACGATCTTTTCAACAAAAGCTTTAAATTCAGCTCTTTGGCAAAGCAAGGGAGATCTTGGGCGAGGGAAGCGGCTGCCTCGATGCCCATGTCCCAGGACTGAAATTCACCCCCAAGCCCAAGGAAAAGTTATTGAACTATTTATATCCTGCATCAGCCCTCGAAATATGTGTCCAGCTCGCTGCGTTGGGGTGAGAGGCGTATTGTAAACTCCTCGGGGCAGCAAATTTATTTGCAGTGGCGTACTGAGCCCGTCACCAGCTATTATTTTAGGAAATAAATTCTGCTTGGCTTGCATAATGCTGCCCCAAAATAAACTTAGCGTAAGCTCTGGAGTTTGGCGAAGAGACCAGGCTGTTGCAAGGCCACCCGGCCGAGGGGGTTTGCGCGGCTGCAAACCCTGGTTAATGGCACGGAGGAGAAGCCAAGCTCTCCTCGAATCCGGCTGCTGCAAACAAGGTCTGCGATGCTTCGGGTGCGGAAAGCAAACCAGCTTTACGTGACCTAGGAGGAGTCCTAATATTCCTAGCCTACCACTTTTATAATAAAAAAAAAAAGAAGAAAGGAGAATGAGAGGGGAAGCTGGTTTTTCTTCCCCAAGCCCATCTCTGAAGACCCCTTCTCCCCAGCGCCTTACTTGGATCGGTTGAGCGAGCCAGATATTTTCCTGCAAGTCGAGCCATTGCCGCCGCACACCCCGCACTTGTCCAGCTTTTTGGAGGACCCGACTACGTGATCGCAGCCAGCCTTGATGCATTGGCCGTGGACGCAGATGGAGAGGGTCTCCGGTCCGCACAGCGTCCCATCGATCACCTAGGAAAAGGGGGGATGCAAAGGAGCCATTAGGGCATTTGATCTGAAATGGGGTAAAAAGGGGCGATTATCATCCCCAGGTATCTTACTTTGGCCTCAAAGACTTTAAATTCGCTCCTCCCCTTGGCTCGGCAAAAGAGCTTGCATCGGTCTCGGGGCGAGACCCCCGCGTACTTGGGAACCCACTCCAGGCGATTCCCTTCCAGATCCGTAAAGTTGTAGCTGTTGTACTTCTCGCACTGCTGCTCCCGAAAGCTTTTCCCTGAAAGGAAAGGCAAAACGTGACCCAAAAGCCTCGGGAAGCCAGCAGGAACCGCCGTCCTCTTCGGCCGACGCGGAGATGCAGGAGCGAGCCGAGGATAGCGGGAGCGCGCGGCGAGCGTGCAAGCAGAGGAGGGATGCCACACACCTCCCACCCAGCCGGAGGGGATCACAACCCCCAGCAGAAGGCTATCGCCCCCCCCAAAAATCTGAATATTCAAGGGTGAGCGGGTTCTGGCGATGGCTTCTGGAGAAACGGGGACGGGAGGTGAGCGTGCATTTGGGAATTGCATCCTTGCGCTCTGCGGCTGGCTGGCTTTGCAAAGCTGGGCTTACCATCCGGCGGGCACTCGTTGGTGTGGCAGGACTGGTACTTGGCGCGCTGGCCCTCGCAGTACCTGCCGCCGTGCTGGGGCTTGGGGCTGTCGCAATGGCGGTAGGAGAACTGCACGCCTCCGCCGCAGGTCCGGGAGCAGGAGCCCCAGGGGCTCCACGGGCCCCAGCCACCATCCACCGCCGGCTGCGAGAAGCCACGAGAAGATGTTAGAAGATGTTAGATCCGTCCCCTGAGCTCATCCATCCCCGGCTGCTCGCTCCCAGGGCCAGCAAAGGTTAAAATCACCCCCCGGCTCCTCTCCCCGCGTCACCAGCCAGGGCCCTGATCCAGCAAAGCACTTAAGCACATACTTCACGTGAAGTTATTACTGACTTCCACCAGTCTGTTCATGTGCTTAAAGTTAAGCTTGGGTTTAAGTACTTTGCTGACTGACTCGGAAATCACCGCTAATTCCCTCGGCGGGGCAAAAAGCGATGATTTAATTGCAGAACTGCGGCTGCTTGCTCTGGTTCAGACCAGCCTGAGCCTCGGCGAAAGGCATGGCAGCGTTTATCTACGGGGCTTGCCAGTAATAAAGATTAACTAAAGGTGCTGTTGAAGGAGAGATATTCAGAAAACAAATCAGGCGAATCCAAAGCTAGTCCAGGAGACGGCAGGTTTGGGAATCCCAAAGGGTCGAGCCCCAGCCCGTTGGTCCCCAATCTCCCCCCATTACCTGGGGCTTCAGGGCATCCTGCGGCACGCAGCGGCCGTCCCAGCATAGCCCCCCAGCTTTGCAGGGGGTGCCGTCGGCCCACGGCAAGCTGCCGTTCTTGGTATGGCAAAGGGGCTCCCCGCTGCCGGTCCTGCACCAGAGCTGGGCGCAGATGTCCTCCTCCGTGGTGTTGGGGCAGTGCTGGAAGTCCTTGCCGAAGATCTGCTGGCATTGCTGGTCCAGGCTGTACAGGGCTCCTTGGCCGGGCAATTCGGTGGGCAAGGAGAGGGGGTTGGCCGGGGCATCGAGCAAGCAGTCACCTGGGGAAGGCAGAGATGCATCAAGGCTTGACTCCACGCACCAAGCAGGGCACCCCAAACCTCTGTCTGTGGTCTGTTTTGAACCCCTTTCATCCCACACGCCCCTCAAGGCATTGCAAAAAGCCTGAGCAATTAAGGAAAAGGCTTTCTTGAATGAAGGTGGTGGTGAGTTGATGGTTGGACTTGATGATCTTAGAGGTCTTTTCCAACCTTAATGATTCTATGAGGCTCCTTACCGTGCCCTCCATCCAGGAACTCGGTGAGATACATGGCGCTGCAAGGGGACCACGGCTGGGTCTTGTTCAAGTGGATGAAAAGAGGAGCCATCATATGGTGCTTGCCGAGGGGCCCGAAAAGCCGCTCGCAGGTCTTGGAGTCGTCGTGGGGCATGCTGAGCACGTGGCCTGGGGAGCAGAGAGCATCGGTGAGCCACAGCTTTACGGCTGCAGATGATGCGTGGGCAGCTGGGAGCATCTATAACTTATCAAGCAGTTCCTATTTGCTGCAAAAGCTATTTGTTTTGATAAATCAGAAGCGATAAACGGTGCGTGCTTGCTCTATCTCAAAGGTACAGCCCGCTGTATGCGGGGCAAAGCAACCCAAATTAGTCAGCGCATCTCCAGGGGTAGCAAACCAAAGGGGAGAAGTGCTTGGTCCCACGCCTTAGCTCATCACATCAGGCAACCACACCAATTTACACCAACTCAGGGACTTCAACGCACATTTGCTGGTGCAAACCAGCTTCTGCCGGTGCCAGAAGCTCCTCAGCGCTGCCCAAGGCTTGGCGGGTGGTACCCAGCCGGGAGATGCTGGTGCTGGGCTGTGCTACATCCCCTCCCAGCCCCGCCACTGGCCACGCCGGGCTGAAAAAGCAGAAATCCCCTTGGGAAGGGATGCGTTACCCAGTTCGTGAGCCAGGGTGTAGGCTGCCTGCAAGCCTTCGTCCTCAATCACCGAGCAGCTTTTGTTGCGGTCGCACATGGTGCCGATATCCGCCACTCCCAGCGTGTCGCAGCTTTGGTGTCCGCAGAAGTCCTGTTTGCGAGCAGCGCCGAGGGGGGTAAGGCAGGGTGAAGGGGTCCCACGTTCGGCAGCCCCAACATCTCCGAGCAGAGCTGGGCAACCCACTGGGGCCCTGCACCCCAAATGCAACCACTCCCCCAATTGCTTTGCTGCAAGCTCCATCCTTTGCATGGTGGGGGGATCCCTCCTCTCCCTCCACAGACACCTCGACCCCTTTCCTTCCCCCCCCCCCAGAGCATCCCCAAGAGACCCTTCAGACCTGTCTCGTCAGCAGGATGGCAGTGTCATAGTGCTCCGGGTGCCGATCGCTCGGGGGGTTGAACCTTTGCTGCCAGCTGCAGAAGTTGCGCAGGGTGAGCCCGCCGTTGTCGGACACCTCCGGCCCCGCTGTCGCCTCGTCCACCACCAGCACCTTCACCACCACGAGGTTGATGGAGTTTTTCAGGCTGGGGTGCTTGTAGATGCGAGCTGCCATGGACATCAGGGTCAGGACGTGGTTCTGCAGGGGGAGAGAGGGGCAGGCAAAGCCTGGGTGAAATCTTTACCTCAGCGCTCTTTTTTTTTTTTGGGAAAGGAGAAATCAACCTCATTTATGACGCCTACCACATCCAGACCGACTCGGGCATCCACCTGGGTTGATAGACCAAGTGCTGCCTTTTCTGTACGTGATGCTTTACGCTCTGCGCCGGTGGGAAGGACGGGCAGGACAATCCCACCCCTGCATCCCCTTCTCCACCTGCCGTGAACCCTTTGCACCCAGAAACCCTTCAGAAAAACCTCATGCATCCAGGCGAGTGCTCTTGCATATTCCCAAAGCATTAACCCTGCCCTCACCGCCCCCGGGGCAGGAACTGCCTCGTGCACAACGTTCCCATGGGTGCAAAACCACCCTCGCACGGCTGTAAAAGTCCTGCCTGTGCTGGTCGGCGGGGTTGGAACCCAACGTCCACGGTGACAAACGTTGGCCAAAGCACTTTGACGGCCGAGTCTTTGCCCAGCAGCATCCCCTGCTCGGGCAACTGGGACGACCAGAGATTACTTAATATGTCAAACGCGCCAGGGATGTTTAGGCTGATGTAAACATCTTATCGGAGCATGGAAATTCCTCCTCTGCTTGGCACCCGTTCACGGTCCCGGAGTCAGGAGAAAAAAATGCAGCTATTACACAATATAGTATTGGGAAAGAGAAAGTGGCTTCTCTCCTCCCCAGACAAATTACACCCCGTGGTCTCGCTTCAGCGCCACTAATTAAACTGGAAGGACTCGGTGGAAGCCCTCTCCGACGGCTGAGTTTCACTCAAAATCCATGTTTCCTGAGTGGATCTGGCTCTGCGCGCTCATCCGTCACGACGCTGCCGAGACAGCGATATGCACAAAATGCCATTTTCTTAGCAAATGAGGGAGATATTTAGGGAGATACTCCCCTCCCCTAACAGCAACGGAGTATGTGCTGCACCGAGAGCCGCTCGCCCAGGGCGCTTGTGGCTATTTTAAATTATTCTGCCACATTTTATCCCGTCGCTGGCAGCTCTATGTAAACAGATGTCTCGCTTCAGCAAGACGTATCCCAAGTCCTCCCCGGCTCATTATCCGAGGGCAGGCCCCGGCAAGGATGATGGGAGCGCTGAATAGACTGGTTTATTTAGACTGGCCAGATCTCCGCAACGTGACTCACATCCCAGCCCGAAGCATGCAACAAATGTCATGGAGAAGTCACCGCCGAGGCAAGAAACCCAACGAGGGGTTGCTCCGGGGAACTCTTCACCCCACAGGGAAAGTCCATTGGGAACCTTCCTAAAAATATCACATGTGAAGACCTAGAAGGATGCTCTGCGCATCATGGGATCATCCCTCATTTCCAAGGAGCAAATCCTGCCCCATCCTTTTCTAACCCATTACAGGTTTCTCTCCATCCAGGTAGTTGTTACCTGGGAGCTCTCAGTCCCTACTGCAAATCCCCCAGGACACCGACCCTCGAATCCGCAGGGTTACATCCAGCCAAGAAATACTTTCAGCAGCAGGAATGGAGTGTATGGATGTTTTCCAAGCCCCCTTCCCTTTGTCTGGAAAGCGAAGATGGAAAGCGAACCGAACAAACAGCTATTTAGTGCAGATTAAAAGGACAAATCCACTTGTTCCACCATCTGGTATCTATTTATACCCGTCCTTGGACCGTGCGGGAGTTGGTTGGGTTTCGGATGGACTCTGACTGCTCCAGGGAGAGCGGCAATCCACCTGCACCGCCTTGGCTTGGCCAAGGGTTTGGAGCTGGGGCCAAAAGCAAATTACGGGATCCCCAGAGCTCAGGAGAAGCTGACTGAGTGCTTTTGGCCAACAACCGGCTGCGGACGAGTTGAATCCCGCTCGTCCCGTCCTCTCCGTGCTTTTGCAAACAGGCTCTGGCTTGACGAGCCACCCAGGAGTGAACGTCGCCTTCTCCGGGGTTTCCTTCCCGGCATCGAGGCCGAGGATGTGGATATCGGGATCAGATGTGGGGCAGCCACAGGGTCGGGTTTGGGGAGCCCAGAGGCACAAATGGAATGGTTTCTGCCTCCTTGCAAGGAGCAGCAGCACAGTGGGCACAAGGCGCTTCCCTGCCATTTCCAACCAGCATCCCGGGAGATCTTGGCAGGATTTCTGTCTAACTGGTAAATATAGCTGGAAAAATCAGTCCCTTACCTGCTCTGGAGGGAAGAGGACACCAGCCCAAGCCCGAGAGGATTGCGGGAGCATCCCTCCTCTGCCCCATGCAGGCACGAGCATCGCCACTGAGCCACCCCGCTGCAGAGGCAGGGTTTCGACTGCCCGGTCTCTTTTTTTTCCCCTGGCTGCAAATCTTGGCTCCCTCTGCTCTCGAGAAGATCAAATCCCACCCATTTTCCCCCCAAAATGTGGTCCGACACACCTGCATTACAGCAGCTCCGGCATCGCTCCAGCCCCAGCATCGCTGCTTCTGGGAGAGCCCTACGCCAGGCACCCACAGGTACCACCAGCATTGCCTGGTGCGAGACTGCCAGCGGCAAACAGCAACCGCGGAGGCTTAGCGATGGAAAAAAAAAATATAAATGAGAGCATGGGGAACTGAAGTGGTTGTTTTTAACCTGATAATGTTGAAGGATTTCACTTTCTGATACAGGCTCTTGCAAAATCTCTGCTGACATTCTCCTTCGTGGGAACCAGTCGGAAGCTGAAGCCTGCAGAGATTCCCAAACTGATTTGTGTTTGGGTTTTTTTTTTTAATTATTTTTTTTTGGGGGGGGGGAGAAACTGCTCTTACACAAACACTAACTATTATCATGGTATGCACATAATGATCTAATATCGCTGGACCCACCCAGCGCAGAAGGATGGCAGGGAGCGCCGTGCAACACCCCGGCACGACTTGCCTCCTTCCGACACGCTCGCCAGCTCATGGAGATTAATGCTCAACCCGACCTGGGGCTGTAGGTTTGTTTGTTTGTTCATAGGGTTGTTGGGTTTGGGGTTGTTTGGGTTTTTTTTTCCCCTCCTTTCTCCCTAGAAGCCAGCGTTTCTGTAGGGGGGGGAAAAAAAAAAAAAAGAGATTTCTGGAGTGCAGACAGATGGAAGGAAGAAAACACGGGGTCAGATACGAGGGCTGCCCAGCTTTTTAAAAAAAAAAAAAAAAAAACAACTGGTAAAAACATATCCCAGCCTGTCTCTTTCCCCTGAAGCGATGTCTGCGTGCTGGCCCCCTGGCTCGGATACCCACAGCGGCCGGCGGCCGCCCTGCCAGCCTCCTCCTGCGGTTTGAAGCCCTGGCCAAGAATTTCCTTGCAAAAATGTGGGCGGTAGCCAAGGGAAATGGGGGGCAAGCCGGAGGCGAGGGGGAGACCTCACCAGCCTGCCGGCATGCCTGGCTGCCCTCCTGCCTTCCCAGCTCTCTGCCCCATCCCTTTTCTGTTTGCCATATGATTTTTTTTCCTCTCTTCTCTTTCCCTCTTTGCTGGATATTTGGGGCTGGCCGGCAAAAGAAGCAATTACCCCTTTTCAGGGCAGGGGAAACTGAGGCACACGCAGGACTGCCGCCACCTCGTTGCAAGCACGGATGAACACGAAGCCAAACCCCATCCCGAGAGCATCCCGGGGCAGGAGCGCTGCAGTTTGCAATTGCTCCTGGGCTGCTTCGATGGGAGCCGGCTCCCTTCACGCTGCGCCTTTCATACCGAAGCCCTTGATAATCGGCGGTCACCGCGCCAGCGGCGGGGCTGAAACTCAGCAGCTGTTTAACATTACGGGGCAACGCGAGGAAGCGAGTGCATCGGCCAGGGGAATATTTAGGGAGGCTGCCCGGTCCTCCGACCCCTTGCACCAAAGCGGATGCAGGCTCGGGGTCACAGCCGGGGGACAAATCCCAGAGGAAAAGCACCAGCAATGCTGGCGGATGGCAGCATCAGCGCAGGTCCCTCCTTTGCTTTGCAAAGATCCCCTTTAATCCCACCCCGGTTGCCTTTGGGATGGGCTCAGGAGGGGCCGGCTCCTTTTGTCAAGGGATTAAGCGAACTCACCCGCTCAAGCTGCAAAATATCCTAAAGCAAGCCTAGGAGCCGGACACGAGGGGACCTGAGGCTCCAGGGTGGCTTTGGCTTTACCTCCAAGGTCACTTTGAGGGTCGATCCGGGTGTGGGAGAGCCGGCAGTGGGACCCCAGCAGTGCCACACACTCCAGCACTCACCTGGTCTTAGAGGGAAGGGATTGCAACAGCACTCCTAAAACCTCGGAAATCTGCCTGGAAAAACCACAGAAGTCACGCGAGGAATCCCAGCTTAATCAGACCTATCCGATTTTGCCGTGGTCCTCGGTCATTACCAGCTCTCGGAGTCGGGGATCGCAGACTCCTTGTTTGCAAAAGCAAGGGGGAAAGAAAAGGGGATCGTAGCCATCGTGTTTGCAGAGGAGAGCTCGGAAATGCATCTCATCTGCACCCAAGAGACTGGAGAAATCCCACCACAGGAATCCGATTCTGCTGCCAACTGGCTGGGGATGCTGCGGCCGGTTTTTGTAACCGCCTGATGCTTTAGGTGTCTCGGCAAACATCCCCCGAGACTTGCAGGGCATCTCTGCAAGTGCAGCCTGCGCTGCAGGTGCTCAGCCCAAATGTCCTTTCTTCTGCCCGTCGGAGGGGTTAGCCCCTACGCTGTCTCCTGCCTCAGTTTCCCATGATCAAAACTACCACTTAATTCTGTCAGTGATGCTCAACGTCCTTTTTTTCTTTTTTTTTTTTTTTTCTCCAAGCATTTTGGGTCCTCTGCAGGAAAAACAAAGCATAATTTGTGTGTCCAGCCTGGAGCCTCACACCCTATATGAGGGGGCTCTTGCCCCCTGCGGGTCGCATCCTGCCAAGCCCTCCACGACCCGCTGGCTCCTCACAGTTGTTATCGCTCAGCACCATCCCGCTGCTAACGCTCTGCAAATACCCCACCTCCTGCAATCATGAAGCCAGAAGAATGATTAAACTCCCAAATTTTAGGTCTGGTTCTGCTCTCACTTCATCATTTCCTCCTGGTTTCCATGAGTTTTGATGGAGGTTGGATTAAACTCTTGTTATCTGAATTAGGTTAACAGCTGAGCTATAATGGCTCAGATTTATTAGAAATAAATCATTAATGGCATTTTCCTAACAGCAGCATGACATTGATTATAACTTGCAATGCTTGTACACATCTTATGGTGACTATCTTCTACTTGAGCTGTTACAGCTTATGCAAGAAAATAACTGGGAATACAAACAATGCTTGTGACCTTTAATAAATATTTGGTAATTAAAGTGTGGTTACGGGAAGAAAAGTCACTATATAACTATGGTTTCTTCTGACTCAACATTTCTGCTCCCTGGGCATCTCCTAGTCAGCTCTCTAAGATCTCACCAGCACGAGCAAGCCACCACTTTTTCTGGCCCACAAAATGTAGGTATTTAGGGAGAAGTGAGACAGCTATTCGGTCTCCTGAGTTAGCAGCAACCGTCCTTCTCCCTGCATTTTTGTTGCTGAGAACAAAAGACACAGAAACCCAGCAGGTGGCTTTTTTTTTTTTTTTACTGCTACATGAGAGCTGGTTGAAGTTTTCCCCCAAACACTTAAATACGTTATTGCCCTGTTCATCCCAAACGAGATCTTTAAAGGCTTCCTTCCCATCAAGAAATACCCTGAGAGGTGTCGCATAGATATTGCTTTTGGGGACAAAGAGGAGATGATGGTAAAATGGGAGCCAAGCAGACTGGGAAGTCACTGATAACTGAGGGAGCTGTCGTGGTCCTACCGGGCAGCATCACCCACCCCCAGGGCTGTACCAGCCAAACCAGGGCAAGGAACCAGCGTTTCAGCCCCTCGGTGGTGTCCATGTGCAGCTCAGCAGCCTTCTGAGAGCTGCCACGGCACAGATTTACCCAGAGGGTTGTTGCTTTTTCCCCAGCTCAAGCTGGGCATTATCAAGATTCCCCCCCAAAAAATATTTGTAGCAGGAGGCAGACCCTCGGGTGTTGTTTTAAAACCATTGGGTGCCCAGCTGGCTGCAGAAGATGCAATACACTATTTTTTCTGTCCTCTTGGGGAATCAGAGACCAGCTTCACACTATGGGGAGAGTCATTTCCACCACCATTTATATGCCTGTTGTTTAAAAATTCAGGTTACTCGATTGCAAACTATTTTTGACTACTGTGAGTTCTGAGGGGGGGGTCGTCTCCAAGCGCAGCATCCATCGCTCCTTGACCCTCTGCTATCTGTTCCTGCCAGCCTGGCTTGGCCGCGTGCAAGCAAAACCAAGCAAGGGGTGAAACCCGAGTGATGCTGAGCAGCTGAAATCAGCTGGAGCTCCAAGGTTTAGCATTTCTCAAGGTCCAGCCCCGCCTGAGCAGGGCTGGAATTAAAACACTGCTTTATTAGGAGTGGAGAAGCTGGATGAAGCCCCCCGGGGGAAGGATAAAGCGGGCAGAAATGGCAAAGCCAGGCTGCCAAAGCACAGCCCGTGGTTTCAGCCCCCCGACTTGAGCTCCAGCTTCAAGAACTCCTCTAACATGTGCCCAAACAACCCACCGCAGAGGACGAGCAACCTCGGTGCACAGTTATCCCTTGCCAAGACCCGCGTGCGTTTCAGACCATGCAAACCTGAATTTGGACCTGAACAACCCATCACATAGGGAGCTGGCTTTGCAAAAAGCACGAAAAATAAGCCAGTGCCGATGAAAGCGGCTGGTCAACAGCCCTAGAGATGGATGTGGGGGGGTCGAGGGGCCAGGATCTCCGCTCCCGGGGTCTCCGCGAAGCCTGGCCGTGGGCAGCGTCTCCGCAACCGGAGCACGTTGAAGGAGGGGGAGCGTTTTTGGCGGTGGTGGCTGGGGGAAAGGGTTGTTCGTGCATCTGCTCGGCTGCTAACAGGTGGCTCAGGAGCGGGACCGCGCATTACTCAGCCCCTGGTTTATTTACTATCTGGCCCGAGCTCCCATCCGGAAGGGAGTTAAGCCCATCGCTTTGCAGCACGGTTCTTTCCCTGTAGCAAGAAAGGCATTAACCCACTCTGTCCCTCATCTTTGGGGACACCAGACTGATGGGACACCACGGTGTCCAGCCTGTGCAGACACAGGCTCCCCAGGATGGATGCTGGGTCTGGGAAAGGGTCCCCAAACACTGACCGAACCCCATAAATCAACCCCGCAGCCTTTGCCCCAGGGATTTACGGCCCCTACACAGCAAGGAAGGGTGGGGACAGAGCCAAGCTCCTCTCTACTCGCTCACCCAGGGTGGTCCCTGGCGTCCCAGGGCTGCTCGTCCCTGCGGGGGCTGTGTGGGCAGGGGGGGCCCTGGCAGCGGGAAGCCCGAGAGTGGTGGCAGAGCCAGCGGGCTGGGGGCACCGGGGGGGACAGGAGGGGATGGAGAGGCAGCGGGACGGAGGGGTGGAGACGGGAGGAGGTGGAGAGGCAGTGGGGATGGGGACAGAGGGATGCAGGGGGGGCTGGAGGATGAAGGCAGGAAGGGATGGAGGGGACAGAGGGGCGAAGGGATGGAGGGGACAGAGGGAAAGATGATGGAGAGGCAATGGGGACGGAAGGGACAGTGGGATGGAGGGGCAGCGGGGACAGAGGGATGGCGGGATGGAGGGATGAAGGGGCAGTGGGGGCAAAGGGACGGAGGGGGTGGAGGGGCAGCAGGGACAGAGGGACGGCGGGGCAGCGCGGACGGAGGGACGCAGGAACAGCGGACACCGCTAGCCCTTACCTCCACGTCCTCCCCGTAGAAGCGCACCATGGAGGCATCAGCCACCAGCAGCGTCTCCACGTACCGCGCCTGGGAGACGAAGCGCTTGGCTCGGCGGAGCGGCTCCCCGGGGCCGGCGGCGGCAGCGGGGGGGGCTCCCGGCGGGGCGGCCCGGCGCTGGAGGCGGTGCAGGCTTCTCCAGGGCGGTCCGGGCGAGGGATGCCCGAGCGGCTGCAGCTCGTAGGCCGCTCCGTCGAGGAGGAAAGCGGCGCGGAGGCCGCCTCCTCCGCAGCGGCTGAGCACGGCGGGGGCATCGGGGCTCCCCTCGACGGTTCCCGCGTAGAAGCAACCCCGGCGCGGCGGTGGGCTCCGTCCCGCCGGCCGCCGGCCCCCCAAACGCTGGAAGCGGAGGCGGGGAGCCAGGAAAGCGGCGTCGGGGCGGAGACGGAGAACGACGGCTCGCCCGAAGGCGGCCAGCCGCAGGGCCAGCTGCCCCGGGGGTGCGGGCAGGCGGGCGGGCAGCAGCGGCTGCGCCTCCCGCGGAAGGGGAGGCAGCGCCCACGCGTGGCACAGCAGCAGCAGGTGGAGCGGAGCCCGGCCCCCCAGCAGCGCCCGCCGCCCCATCGCCCGGCCCTGCCGCCCCGCCGGGCTCTCGGCGGCTCCCCCGCAGCCTCCGAGCCGGCTGCGGAGCCCGCTGTATTTATACTTTCTCCCCCCGGCTTTGACATAAGAGGTTTATTTTTGATCTCTCGCTGTTCCCCACTCCCCTCCCCTGCCAGCCAGAGCCTGGGGGAGGAGGAGAAGTGAAAGAGAAAAAAAAAAAAAAAAAAAAGGAAGACGCAGCAGAGGAAAAAAAAAAAAAACCACGAAAAAAAAAAAACCACGAAAAAAAAAAAACCACCACGAAAAAAAAAAAAAACCATGAAGAAAAAAAAACCCAACCCACTTTTGGATGCGATTTGAGGCCAATCAGGCGCCGGGAGCCCCGCCTGCCTCCAAGTTGTCAACTCCAGCCTGTTACTCTCCCAGCATTAACCCCTTCAGCCCAGCCTCTGCCCGCCCGTCGGGGCCTGATCCTGCCCAGGCGGGCTCGGGGAGGTGGTCCTGCCCCAGGGGTACCCCCCCCCCGCACCTCCCCACCATGGGAAGATTTGCCCCGGGGGGATGATTCCTCTCCCATTTCCCCCAGCATCCCTTGACTGCTGGAAAGCATCAGGCCTCTGCCAGCTGGAGAGCATCTCATTTCAGCCTGCAAGGCAGAAGGTGCCTCGGGAGGTTTCGCCCCAGCAGTTCCCATGTCCTTCGCTTAGCCAGGGACAGAGAGGGCTTTGGGCCCCGGGGAAAGCTCCAACAGTGACACAACCGAGGAGGTTTCCATGCCCTGAACAAACAGCTGGGTCCATGTGGGCTTTTCTCCAGCTGGAATAAGGCAACGGGCTAAAGCAGGCTTGTGGAAAATACCTATGAGAATAAAACAATGCAGCCAGCTCCTCCTGTCGCTTTTTTTTTTTTTTTTTTTGGGGGGGGGGGTGATGTTGTGCGACTTCATTTAAAACCCAGACCTCCCCTTTCTTCCCATCTACATTCCCTTGCAGCGAGTGAAAAATCCTACAGGAGAATAAAAGTCTCAGGCTGTAAAACCAGGTAGCTACTGTCATGTGCTCGGTGGTGGCAAACATCAGGAGATGGGCAGAAACACGCTGTCCTGGCTGGGAACCCGCTCAGCACCAGGGAACAACCAGCTGTAATGGAGAAAGGGAAATTACTCCTTATATATTACTCCTTCTTTCCTCTTAAGCCCTCCTTCCCCATTAGTTCATGAGATTCCTGGCCTCTGGAGCGCTCTTTGTGAGGCACTGAGATATCCCGGGATGTCCTTGCTGCAGTCTGGGGGTAGCGGGTCCTATCCTGCTCCATACCCTGATTTTCTAAACCTTTTACAGGGAGTAGGACACGCTCAGGACCGGGCTTGTGCTCCTTTAACCTTGCTGTAGATGCAAGCCCAAGGACCAGCTCCTCTACACTGTCGGGTTTTTTTTTTTCCCTTAGACTATTCCTAAAAAGATCTGAAAGGGTAAAGCACCTCGGGATTCCTGGGAAACCAGAGTCCAGCCACGGCTGAGCAACAGGGCGCAGGGTTAAAGGCTGCTCTCCCTTTACTTGAGGATGTATTTACATCTGCCTCTCTATTATTATCTCCATTTAAAAGCCACATCCCTACCTATATAGTAAACACAGCCCTGGCTCTAAATAGCAGCACTGCCCTGGGGCCAAGGCTCTGATTACTTCGTCTTTTTAAAGTGTGGTTTTTGCGACCGTAGGAGGGGAGGAAATAATAATTAAAAAAAAAAAAAAAAAAAAAAAAGCAAGCAAGCAACCCCAGGCAGGGTGTAGTTCAGGCTGGGACATCTCTCCAGGGCTGCGTATCGAATGCGCTCCCTCGACACCCGGAGCCTTGGCTGCTCTCCTGCGGCAGCCGGCTCCGGCCGCAGCCCCCTCCTCTCCTGGCAGGGAGCTGAGCCTGCAGCTGGAGCAGCTTCTTCGTAGTGGCCAGGGTGGGTTTTCTCTGCAGTTTCGCTGGGCTGGGGAGAAAACACAGTTTGCGTTTTAAAATCAGAAGGAAAACGCAGAAGCGGGACCCGAAGCCAAAAGTGAGCCCCGATTCTGCCTCCTCCAAGCCCAAACCCCGCTGAAGGTGCGGGCACAGGCGTGCGTCTCGCTGGGCTTGGCTTTGCCGTGAAGCACGGGAGGGTGGGCAAGGAGAGGTGGTGCCTCTCAACTGGGACAGGTAAGGCTGCAGGCGACACAGGGCACGTCTCTCCAACAGGATGCAATTTATTCCCGGCTTTCCGCTCCCCGAGCTGCATCTTTGATCTCGGAGGACATGCTTGCATCTTAGCTTGAAGGCACCGCTGGTTTTCATTAGCGGCTCGCTCTGCAAACGGTAGCTGGAATTTCTTGTAGCCGATACGAGCCTCGCCAGGCTCGTTACAAACCAGCTCGAAAGGACGCTGGGAGACAGCAAAACCTCACCTGGCTGCCCCTCTGCATCTCCTCCCAGCAGAGGATGGGGCACCCCAAGACTTTTTGGGGTTCCTGCTTCTTAACCCCTTGCAGGACATGCTGCCACCAAACCTTGCCTGCCATTGGGGCTGTGGCTCTCATTTCTATGGGGCTGGCTGAGCATGTGAAAGCCATTAACTCCACAGTCACTGTGATTTAAAGACCCTTTTGATCAAACAGCTTGCAAACGTCTGCCCCGCTCCCCTCTGCGTATCCCCCAGCTCTGCAAAGCCAGGCAGAGGGCAATTCCCTCCCGCATCCTTCCCGGAGAGCCAAGCCCTGCTCTCCTGCAGCCTGGCACCCATCTCCCAGGAGTGTTTTGGCTGTCAGGATGAGACCCACCTTGCATTTGCTGTTCCTGCTCTGCAGCAGCGCGATTGCCCCATTTCGGGGGCGTCTCTGGGATGCTCCGCAAATGGGATCGCATCCAATTTTGCAGTGCCAGGCTGATGTTTTAGGTATTCCCCTGTTTGCTTTGCCCTCAGCCCAAAGGGAAAACATTTGGGAGAATTATTTGAGCGATCAACAAAGCAGCTACCAGCTCCAAAAATATTACCACTAGATGTCAGCGCCGGCCCACGCTGCGTGGTGGGAAACCCTAAATCCATCCCTGCGCCTTTGCTGCCGCCGAGCAGATCCTGCAGCGGCAAGAGGAGAGTGACGGGGTCCTGCGGCCAGCGCAAAACCCTGAGGTCAAAAGAAGCAATTCCATTAGTTTTCTTTATAAAGTAAGGAAGGGGGAAGAAATCTCTCCCAGAAAAGCAGCTGGGCTTTAAATCAGGGCCCTGGCCTTGTGTCCTGCCAAGTTCTCTTCCGTGAAACCATCTTAGTGGCAAAAGCTGGAAGGTGACATTCAGGGAAAATCGTTGCTTGCTTTAGGTTTGCCTGAGAAAAGGGAGATTCGGGTTTGATTTGGAGCGAGTGAGAACCAGCAAGTGAATTAAGTAGCAAAATGTGCCATCCTAATATAAACCTGTCATTGCTGCGTTGAACCCCCCCCTGCACCATGACCACAGCCACGAGAGGGCCCCCCTGCCTTACAAGTGCTGGTTTTTTTAGCCTTTGGTACCTCAAAACTCTCCGTACCCCGTAAAAAAGCTGGTTTTTGCCTTCCCCTTAGTGCAATATTTGACACCCCTCGATGCAGCAGCCCGGCCCTGGAGACCGCGCACCGACGGCGCGGGGGGTTCGGCGGCTGTGAGAGTGATGCTGGGGAAAATTCCGCAATTCCTACTGGATCTCTTAAACGTGGGGAAATCTGATTTTTAGGATTTAGGAAAGGGCAGGGACAGCCAGGCTGGGTCTCGGTTTATCAGCTGATGATGTCCCCTCCGAAAGCTCTTAGTGCCGTAGACGCACCATAAGCTGGATGCGTCGAGAGCAAAGGGCCACAGTTGTGATTTGATTTGATCTGATTTGATTTGAAAGGATGCTACCTCTGATTTCCAAACCATCTTAAGGCATCTCCGTATTTATTCTCTATTTTTAATTGCGTTTTGATTTGTAATGCATTCAATTACATTCCATACCTTGATTTGCAGAGCAAGAAAATGTCACCAGAGGGCAACCTTGCTTCAGGGTGGTTTTTGGAGCGCCGGTTGCGTGCAGGTGTGGCTGTAAGGGAAGCAGGTTTATGGCTTTCCAAAATCAAGGGCGAAATCCTATTTCCAGCACTGCAGCTTCCCCCCAGGCTTTGCACTCCCTGGGGAGCTGCTTCTCCGCTTTTGAGGTTTGCAAGGTGTCCCGAGACCAGCACATCAGTGAGAAGAGCCTCCAAGAATTGCCTGGTCCTTCCCCAAGCCTCTTGCAAAGCTGTATCCAATCTGGGATTAAAACCCACCAAATTTGACAGAGACCTCCAAGCCTGCCCTAGGGCTGCTTTTCCTATGAACCAGCCCGTAAATAGCGCTAAAAGAAATACGACAAGTTATAATGAAAATACTCTTCTCTAGGAAAAAAAAAACCCACATCTGAATCTTCTCTTCCTCCCTATTCCACTCTCGCATGGTTTATGGGCTGACAAAAATGAATGAACTTCATAATGGTTTGCCTGAGTGACGAGCATCCTCGGCAGCTGGCTTGTGAATCTCCATCACCCCAGGTTTATTCCAAATGTGCATAATTTTGACAACCTTTCAGGCTTACCCAGATCTGCAGCTTTCACCCTTTTGCAAGCTTGGTGTCTTTATGCATCTTTGGTTTCTGTATTTCTAACATGAGCATCGTATAAAGCTAATTAATCAAGGATGGATCCTGTCTCAGGCAGGTGGGTACAATATAGAGCTGTGTAGTCCTGGGTCATAAATCTTCAGGCTAAAGGTGTGTGTATAGGAACAATAAGAAACATGTGATACTGTTTTGGGGGGATATGTGGGACCATTGCCTCGCTCCTCTAAATTTCCGCTTACTGTTTTAAAACACCCTGGAAAAACCCGTGTCTAGCTTCCTTTAAACAGGAGAGAGCCTTAAATACCGAGGGGGGTGAAGAGAGAGGGGAATTTTGGATGCTTTCTGGGTATATGAACTATCAGCAACCCCAGGTCCTGCAATACTGGCTGGAAATCAGGCGAAACCAAGCTCTACGATTTTTTCAGCATACCTTGGTATTCCCATCTCGAAGCCCTGCCAGATGCCAGAGGTGACATTATGTGTCGGGACGACGCGAGAAGGCAGCGGAGATGCTCCTGCTCCAGGAGCAATGAGACAAGGCGCGGGGATCCTTCTCCTGTGTCGCCTGTGCGTGGGGGCAGGAGGCTGATTTGGTTTTTGTTGTCTTGCACATAGACGTGTCCTTGAAGATGTTTAAAGCATAGATCCTCTTCTCTCACAGGGCAGGTAAAGTGCTGCTGCCATCCCTGTTGGGTAGAATCACAGAATCATTAAGGTTGGAAAAGACCTCTAAGATCATCGAGTCCAACCGTCAACCCAACACCACCATGCCCACTAAATCATGTCCCTAAGCACCACATCTACACGTCTTTTAAATACCTCCAGGGATGGTGACTCCACCACTTCCCTGGGCAGCCTGTTCCAAGGCCTGACCACTCTTTCAGCAAAGAAATTTTTCCTAATGTCCAATCTAAGAAGAACTGCAAGGCCTGCATGGGAAACCCAAGGCAGAGCACCCTGCCCATCTCCAGTCGCTATCATCCGAGCCAGAATAAATCTAATTAAATTCAGCATCTTCCTGGACCAAGGATGGGGCAAGTTTTAGGTTACAAAGATCTCCACGTGCTCAGGTTTCTTGCGTATCTCTCCCTCAATGACCCTACCTAGATCCAGCCAGATTTTTTTCTCCAAGCCTTTCTTTCCTGGAAAGCCGCCTAACAACTCGTCTTTAGTCTCTGGAGAGGATCCTCCTTCCTGCCCATGAGGTGGGGAGTTGGGAGAGCACAGCCTGGACTTTTGGGTGAGAGCCCAGGCCTCCGATCTGCCAACCTTTCAGCCGAAGACAAGTGAACGGCTTGCAATGCCAGCTTTTCCCTGCCTACAACCTTTCCACTCTATCATCTTTGGCCTGGACCTCTCAGATGGTCGACTTAAAACTATTTCTTTTGTGAACTGGAACATCCAGGAGATACGTCAGGGTTGGTGGGGTTTGTTTTTTTTTTTTGCTTTTATTTCTAACTTTGCACCCTTGGCAAAATAAAAAAAAAAAGAAAGAAAAGAACTTGTCGTCACTTCCCGGAGGCGCTTGGGACGAAGCAGGAGGAAGATGGGAGAAGGAGGGTCTACACCGCAGACCAGCTCACACTGATATTTCAAGATCAGACCTGGGTGAGATGGGTTTTACCTTAAAGTGGTTTCTAGGCAAAAATCAAAGTAGGAGCCAAATTTATCTTATATACCTTAATATACCTTATTATCCGTAGCTGTTCGGTGAGGTCCAAAGGCATCTTCCATCTCCGTTCCCTGTGCTCTCCTTTAGGTCACCTATATCCAGCCCATTTCCATTAAATCCAGGCAAACAGGGCGTGAAGAGCAGCCAGATGCAGCCCCAAACACCTGGAAAGACACGCAGAGCGAGACCAAGGGGTTTTCTCGGGCCGGCTCCCCGCAGCTATAAAGGGTTGCGGGGTGCAAACAACTGCCGGGAGGTCCCCAAAGAAGGGACCTGCCTTCTCTCTCCTGGCCCTGACCCTCCCCTGGGGTGGCCGATCGCCGTAATCTGCCCCTTCGTGTTGGCAGGAGACATAACAGAGATATTCCCTTCTGCCCACCCTGGTTTGAGAGGGACGTGCCGTGGAGATAGAAGCACCCCGAGCAGATGCCAGAACCCCGGGACTGCTCAAGGGCTCTGTCTGGGTCCTCTCTAGTGGCAGAGACTGGGAAAATCACATCATGTCCTCGAGCTAGAGGAAAAATAAAATAAAAATATGCTTCCCTTCTTGTCTGGAGTGCTCTGAGACATGCCCCTGGAGCTGCCTGTAAAGGGTGAGCCCTAAGGGCAATATATGTTCTATATACTCAGCAGCTTTCCTACTCACCGCGGGCAGGCAAATGAAGGCAGGAGACGATTTGGCTCGCAAACAAAGCTCTGCCTCTGGGTAGGTGATTCCCCCCTGTTCAGAGAGAGAGCGAGGACAGGAGAGGCTATGATCTGCCTCTTCGTTTCAACCCCAAAGATGTTGGCACGCCGTTAACATCACGGGACAGAGCGAGTTCTGCTAAAACCCAGTGTCTGACGGGATGGAGCGGGTCTCAGCTCAGGCAGAGCCAAAAACCTTGCATTTTCTGCCTGCCTTTCCCCATCAGGAGGCAATCAGATGTTCTCCAGGCTGGAGGTAAAGTCCTGCCAGTTCGGTTTGACTCATGCTCTGCCGCTGGAGAAGATCTACCAGATGGAGGGGCTGGAGCTCCTGGGGCAGCAATGACTAACCCTGGCTTGATGACCTCTAGGCTGGGCTTCCTGGAGCCGAGGTGATCTCACGGTGCACGTAGGGACCTTTCTGCTCCCTTTCCCATCTGCTCCTCACCTGCATTTCTGCAGGGCAGAGACCCCCTGAGCTCCTTGCAGCTCAGTATATGTGCCAGCCTGCGGGGTCTTCTGCTGTGTCTTTCCCCAATGCTGAACATCAAACACCGTCTGAGATGGTGCAAGCGCTGCGTCGCGTGTGAAGGGAACGAGAATTTACTGTCTTTAAACATGAAGCCACAAAGAGCAAACAGAGCGGAGGTGGGGATGGGAGGAAGCACAACAGCCTCCCCATCCTGCTTAGGAACCCAGCACGGCTTCAAAAATAAACTTCACTCCGAAAATGTCCCCAGGAGCCACAGGCTCAGCCCAGAGCTGGATGCTGCTGGTGTGAGGTGGCACCTCTCGGACCGTGTGCCACCCTGGGTGTTGCTCTGGTCTCCGGGATAAACTTGTCCTGTTGAACGGGGCAATGCCGTGCGAAGGAGAAGTTCCCTCCTGGCACCACGAGATGCTCAAGGTTGTGTCCTTTTTCCCTTGCACCTCCACTCCCTGTGCTGCCCGTTTTCTCTTTGTGGTCCTGTCGACATCCCTGGACACATTGTACTTTGGCCAGCAGACAAAATCCCTGATTCACTGAGCCCAGCGCAGTCAGATGATTATTTTGGGTCACAAGTTCAGCTGCAAGGCACACGACCGAGCAAACCACAGCATGGGGAAACGCTGGCACCGAAAGCAGCCAGGCTGCAGGCTGTGGGCTCTGCTTCTTAAGCAACAGCCTTGGCTTATATTTCATATATGCACAACTTCTTCAGCTGTGCTTGCAGCCTTTGTGGAAGCTTGAAATCACATGAAAACCAGCCTGTCTATGAGAAGGATTTAATTTTATCATTAAACCAACCCAGAGTGCTGGAAAGGAGCGTGGGCTGTGAGGACGTGCATGACTTGGGTGCCCGGTGGTAGTTTGGGAGCATTACAGAAATGTCCATCCTTCTCTCTGGGCACAAAACCAGCTTGCGTAGAAATAGAGCTGCTGCAGGGGAAAAAGACCCATTGGGCACCTCCCTGTGCAGCCCATCCCGATGTTGGGATGCTTATTGCTGTCAATAAATCTCTTCCTCGGCCACAGATGGGGGCTCTTCATCGCTCTCCTTTTAGCTGTCCTGCTCCGAAAAAATCCCACCTGTGATGAGATCTTTTTACCTCTGAATAGCATCAGCTGCTCCAGCATCCTCCCTGGTCCCAAACACTGTTCTGCTGATCATTGTTTGGTGGGCGTGGGGACATTCCCGTATACTCCATATAGTGTGTCCCGGGGTCCAGAGGAGAGGACATCATGGGTATTGACACTTAGTGAGTGCTCCCTGGGGATGCAGGGAGGCTGAGCTCTTTCTGACAAGTGGAAATGGCCCCTTTGCCCCTTGGCTGGAGCCACTGAATGGGGCTGGGGTAGGGTAGCGGGGGATGCACCGAAAGCTGGTCCCCTGGGGAGACGAGCAGTGGGGTACCCCGGGCCTGGAGGCACAGAAGGTGGGGCCGTCGGGGTGGCGGGTCTGGAGATGCGTGGAGGGACACAGCCCGGATCTCAGTGCTAGACTCACCTGGGCTGTGAAAAACAGATTTAGATCTTCGTGAAGAAGTCTGAGAGCTAAACCCTCCGCTGCCAAATAGCAGGTCCCCCACTCTGCTGAACTGTCCCAAATACCAGCGGGGAGCCGGGGACTTTTCATTTTCACTGCACACCCCTGCCCCAACCCGAGACCCCCCTCAGCACCCCCATCTTCGTGGATTTACCCCCCCCACACCGGTGCCACGGAGCTCCTTCTCTTAGAGCAGGACCCAGCCCCACCGGAGAGCGGCAGGAGGGAGCCCGGCAGCCGGGAGCATCCCTGGGGGGCTGCAGGGTCCCCTTCTCCGCTGCAAGAATACAAGTGAAGGGGGTGTCCCCCCCGCCCCGTCCCCGCTCCGGGGAGGCGGTGGCAGCCCCGGGCGGAGCGCGGCTCTCCCGGCCCCGCTCCTCCGCCGGCCCCGCTCCGCTCCGCCGCTCCCGGCCCCCCGCACCGGAGTGGCTGGGCGGCGGGGCCAAGCCGCGCCCCGCTCCCCCCTCTCCCCGATCCCGCCGTATATAAACCCCATGCGCCCCACAAGGCAGGTAGCGGCGGGGCAGGCGGCTCGCACGGCCGCTCCGCTCCCCTCCAGCCTCCGCCGAGTTTTGGGAAAAGGGAGGAAGAGAGAGGAGGAGGAGGAGGAGGAGGGAGGGAGGAAGGGGGGGGCCGGGTCCTGCTTTCTCCCCCCCCCCCTCCTCGCCTCCCCCAAACCCCGATGCCGCCGGCCTGAGCCCCGCCGGGACGATGCTGCCGTTGCTGCCGCTGCTGCTGCTGCTGGGGGTCCCGGGGCTGAGCCTGCCCTCGGGGGGTCCCCCGGGGGACACCGAGGTGGTCACCCCCCTCCGCCTGGACCCCGACATCAACGGGCGACCTTACTTCAGGCGGGGTCCCGCCGAGCCCCCCCGGGGAGAGCAAGCGGTGGTTTTCCAGCTCTCGGCTTTCGGGGAGGATTTCTACCTCCATCTCTCCCCCGACGCCCACTTCATCGCGCCCGCCTTCGCCGCCCACTACCTGGGGGTCGCGCCCGGCGCCGCCCGCCCCCTTCCCGGTCTCCGCCACTGCTTTTATTCGGGGGATGTCAACGCCGATCGAGAATCTTTCGCCGCCCTCAGCCTTTGCGGGGGGCTCCGGGGGGTTTTCGGCTACCGCGGGGCCGAGTACATCATCAGCCCGCTGGCGGGGGGGGCGGCCGGGGGAGCCCACCGCCTGCAGCGCCGCAGCCCCGGCCGCCCCGTCGGGGCCGGAGCATCCCGCTGTGCCGTGGGCTCCGGGCTCACCCCCGGGGTGTTACAGGCGCTGGACAAGTACCGGGGACGTGGCGGGGGTAAAGGGGGTCGGGCCAAGCGCTTCGCCTCGGTCCCGCGTTACGTGGAGACCTTGGTGGTGGCCGACGAGTCGATGGTGAAGTTCCACGGGGACGACCTCCAGCACTACCTGCTCACCCTGATGGCCACGGCCGCCCGTCTCTACAAGCATCCCAGCATCCGTAACCCCATCCAGATCTCCGTCGTCAAGTTCCTCCTCATCGGGCAGGATGACAAGGGGCCCAAGGTCACCGGCAACGCCGCCCTCACCCTCCGCAACTTCTGCGCCTGGCAGAAGAAGTGGAACAAGGTCAGCGACAAGCACCCCGAGTACTGGGACACCGCCATCCTCTTCACCAAGCAGGTGGGTGCAGGGGGGATGACCCAGAGGGGCTGTCCCCGATTTCAAGGAGCCCTGCACCGTGCTAAGGCCTCCTGCCACCTGCGCCCTACCTCTGGTGCCCGCTGGAGGAGGCGGCACTTGTGGCCGATCCCCCTTTCCCAAGGGACCCTCCACCCTCAGATGCCGGGGCGGGGGGAGCAGAGGTGTGGAGCAAGCCTCCTCGAGCTGTCCTCTGGGCAGGTTTTTAGCCCAGAGAGAGCCCTGCCAGGGGGGTGAGCGAGGCCAGGAGGTTTGCAAAGGCAGATTGTCCCCACGGGCAGAAACCTGCCGCTCCATCCCTTGCCTGCTGGCAGGAGCCTCGGCAGCCGGTGCCCGGCAGCTCCGGCACACAGCGGCCGCCACCCCAAAACGTGGGGTCCGAGCCCAGAAGAGGAGGAGCGTGGCCCCGCTTCCCCCTCCCCGGCTGGGAACAGCTCACCGTGCCACCTGCCAAGAAAAAAACCTCTCCCCGCTTCCTCTGACTCATGGTCCTCCTGAGAACCTGGAGCTCTCCTCCGCGCGCTGGCTGCTCCGCGTGGACCCAGTTCAGGGCTGGAAGAAAAGCACCAGAGATACAGCCAGGGCTTGCAGCCCTTTTTTTTTGGCGGGGGGAAGCCAGACTCTCCCCCACCGCTGCCGTGAGCTGGCCGCATCCCTGCGGTGGGAGAGGGGCTTTGCCCTGCTGCCTTTTGCTCGCGGGGTGCGGGGTGATTGCTGCGCCAGGATGAGGATGAGCTCTCTATCCTCCCATCCTGATAAACTGGGTGACACCGAAGCGGTGACACTGCTGCCAGAGCCTCCCCCAAAATGCTTCTCCTTTTCCCTGGGGTCCTGTCTCAGCGTTGACGTCGGTGCCGTGCCTGGCTGGGATGTTACAGCCCGCACCCCCAAATTGTTAATGGGAGGGGAGAAGGATGAGCCCAGCTTGAAGGGGACTGTCCCGTTTTACCAACTTGTGTTTTCTCCTTCCCCCGTCCCTGCCCAGATGTCTTTGGATTAGGACAGGTCGGGAACTCCCCTCAACAGCCGAGAGACCATTCCCAAAACATCTTTCCAGGTCAAGCACTGGTGGGTGGGAAGGATAGAGCATCCAGCTCGGTTCAGCCGCCCCTAGCCTGGGGTCAGCGTGGGCTGATGATGGCCTGGAGCAGGAACGATGCTGTGCAGGGCGTGTGAGACTTCATCCCGCCCTTCCTCCCTGTCCCCCCGCCCCGGGCAGGGGCCGTGTCCTCCGGCCGGCTGTAAATCCTGCCGGAGCACAGGCAGGGTTGAACCCCAGCCTGCTGGAGCAGCTCCTGCCTGCACGGGGCGGCTGCAAAGAGGAGGAAGCCTGCTGACACCCCTGCGGGGACAAGCCAGCTCCATCTCTGGTGGAAACCCGGTGAGGTCACCGGAGCTGCACATGGGATGGATTCGGTCCCAGAGATTCAAAAGCTGCGGATCACGGCCGGGCTGCATTTTTTACACATTGCTAAACCATCCATTCCCAAAATCCCAAAGCAAGCTCGGTGCAAAGGCACACGATCGAGGAGACATCTGCCTTCCTTGAGTGCATCCATCAGTGGTCCCCTGACACCCCGGAGCTTATCTCCTTGCCAAAAAGCTGTTACATAAGCCCCCGACTTAAATTTCATCTCAAGCATGGTTGATAGGCAGTTTCCAGTTGTGTCAACGAGTTGCTGATGAATGGGGCTGGCCTCTCCCGCTCGGCTTTGCTCCCTCCCGACATCGGTCGTGCTGGATTGCGGATTTGCCTTTGGGGAACTCGGTCTCGTTCCGTTGGTGGGTGCAGATCTGCCAGCAACCACAGCCGTGGGACCTTCACCTTCCTACCTGAGCCGGTGCTTGTTGGAGGGTCCTGCAGAGCATCCTTGGAAACAGCATCGCACACCACGGCAAAGGGCTCGGCCAAGCTTCCCACCCATCCTGAACCTTGACGTCCCACCAGCAAAGGTTTGCTGAACATCTTTGGCCTGCTGTAAAACCAAAGGGACGTCGCACCAAGGAACATCTGGCTGTAGCCTAGCGTGCAGCAGATGTCACGGGGGAATTTGGAAACCCACACTCTGTAGCTCAAGGCTCAGCTTTTCGGGGTTGCTTTGGACACGCATGGGAAGCCTCTGCAGTTGGGAGAATGCATATGACCTGATGTCTGAGTAGGCGAATTAGTGCAATAGCCATAAGGATCCTCCCCAACTGACCTGCAGAACATCTCGAGAAGTTGACAAGGGGATGAAGAAGTGCCCACAGATGAAGGTCAGGCTGGCAGGAGAGCCCTGATGGTGCATCAGGCAGGTTGCTTGCAGCCCCTCGGCGTGGTGCAAGGGACATCGGGTGTCCTCCCTTTATTTGGGCTGGCAGCGGGGGATATCGGTGATGGTGAGCACACCGTGCAAAGGCAGAGCTGGCCCTTTGCATGCCGCTTTCCCACCTCTCGCATTTCTCTCTCCTCCCCTCCTTAGCTCCATCCTTGCGCTGCCTTCCCTCCTGAGCAGGCTGCACCCTGGAGGAGGGGTTTTGGGGGGGTCAGGACCCCTCATTAGAGCCCAGGGATGCTGCCCAGCCTTTCAAAGCGGGCTGTCCCTAGGAGGCTGTGGCTGGGGGTTAGGAAAACTCTGTTAAGAGCTGCTCGTTCGTGTATCTCCGCAGCCGGCCGGCGAGGTTGAGAGCAAGAAGTGGGTCAGTGTGTCAGTGCAGGTGTTGGGCCGGGAGCCAAAAGCTCGTTGTGCCAGCGAGGCAACGGCAAATCTTCAAAGAGCAGCGAGCGGGGAGCTGCGAGCGGCCGCCTCTTCCCCGCGATGCTGTGTCGTCCCCCCCGAGTCCCACCTTCACCTCCAAACCCCCAGCGCTGGGACTGCCACAGGGGAGAGCACGGGCAGGGGGGGTTTGGGCAAGCTGCATCCCTGGGTTAGCTCAGCGTGGCGATGACACTGGCTCTTGGTGGCATTTTGGGACAGGGGATACTGCGCTGGGGCTTGCCAGCCCCATTTAGTCACCCTGCGCTGGCCGGTGGTGGCCCTGCCACCGGGGATGCGGGGTTGCTACCTGCATCGATGCCCGGTGGGATGAGGGATGCGGCAGGGTCGCAGCCGACAAGGAAAACTGTTGCAGAGCAGAGAGCTGAACCTGGTTGTACGACGGGGTTTTCCACCAGCCGCGATAAACCCAGGCGTTTCACCTCTCCGGAGATCACGGTCTTGTCTGTGCCTCCGGACTTCGTAGCCACAGGTCTCCTGTTAAAGCCATCTCAGCCCTGGCCGGGGCTCTCTGAAGTCGTGGGGATTGTTATTTACCCACAGCTGAACCTGCCTGCGTGGGAATGCCTTCAGCTTGGAAACCTCGCTGGAAATGTTGGCAGAGCCGCTCATGCGAGATTTCGAGCAACCCAGGCGCTTTGGCTGGGCGAGCGCTGAGCATGAATCACGCTTATTTATAGCATGGGAGCGCCCGGCGAGTCCCTTACGTTTTCTTTTCATGTGGAAAGCTGCTCCCTGCCCCCTGCAGCTCCCAGCCCGGCTGGGATGGCACCGAGGGATGGGGACGATGCTCCAGCCCTTCCAAGCCACCGAGAGACCCCAGCAGGGGAAGGGGGCATCCGAGGACAAGGCTATCGCTCGGCTGGAGCAGCAGTGCGTCTTCAAACGGAGACTTTTTATTTGCACGAGTGCCTTTGGATCCCAAAGAAGGGCAGATCCACCTACGATGGGGACCCTTCCCATCCTCTGTCCTGGCTGAGTCTATGTGGGGTTCAGCAGTCCTTGTGTTGGGGATGGAAGGCTGGGCTGGTTCCTCCTTCAATCCGCTGGCCTTGGTTGCTCCTCGAGGGACGGCTGCGAAGTGTCTTGGAGAGACAGGAGCACTTCCCTTGGCCTTGGGAACCTCTGGACCCAGTCCATGGCCTTCTTGTTCCTAAGAAGAAGTTGCGGAATGAGGTTGAGAAACGGCTCGGCTGTGAGCCCAAGGCCAGGTGCCTTCCCTTCCACCCGCCTGGGTCCGGTCCTTGAGCTCGCACTGAAGAACGGAGCCAGGCTGGCTCCTCTGTGCCGAAACCAGCTCCACCCTGGCCACAGGAGCCGTTCGGGTGGGAAAAGCTGTCGCTGGAGGCATGGAAGGATGCTACACACAAAAAGCATCCCCGATGCCAAGGTTAAATGCAAACACATCTGGTCCGGGTCAGGGTGAGGTTTCCTGCCTCCGCAGCCTGGTGCGTTCCCCATCCCTTTGGGCTGCCTCCCCCCAGCAGCCTGGGATCAGCTCCCCGTGGGGTACCGGGAATGGGGTGGGGATGGGGAACCGTGATGCCCGTGCTGGCCCCGGGACTAACCCCTTGCCTCCGTGCTGCCTCGTAGGACCTGTGCGGTGCCACCACCTGCGACACGCTGGGGATGGCGGACGTGGGCACCATGTGCGACCCCAAGCGCAGCTGCTCCGTCATCGAGGACGACGGGCTGCCCTCGGCTTTCACCACCGCCCACGAGCTGGGTAAGGCTCCCCGCTCTCCTCATCCTCTCGGGAGGAATGCCAGGAGATGGTGAGGTTCAAAATAACCCTGCTTTCAGCCTCCGGAAGATCAGACAATAACCGGCATCTGGTGACAGGGAAACTCCACCTCGGGGCACGAGACCCCCCCTGAGTCGGGGTGGGAAAGAGCTGCTGAGAAAGCAAAAGGCTTTGCTGTTGTGATTGCTACCTCGGCTGGGTTTCCAGGATTCAGGAGTCCTGAAATAACAGGCGGAGGGCACACCTACCTCCGGAGACACTTGCGATGCTCGGCAGGAGGAGGAGGAGGGAGGGGGGGCAAGCGCTGAAGTCTCCTTCTCTTTGCAATTTCCCTTGCCCTTCCTTTCCCATGTGCTTTCCACATGCACGAAGCAGCCGGGACAGAGTGCCGGAAAGCTCGCTGGCTCGGGGCCGCTGCCGGCAGGGTGGCTCGTGTGTGCCGGTCCTGCGAGCTCCCGGTGCCTGCGTGCTGTCTGAGCCAGGGCGTGCACGAGCATCGTCCTTCCCCAGGTGTCTCCTGGGCTGTCCACAGCCATTGCAATCCTTGCAAGGGTCTGTCCCGCTCCGTGCCTCAGTTTCCCCCATTGCAAGAAGCTGTGGGGGCCCTACTCTGCGTGCCAAGTGGGGTTATTCATGCTGCCCCCCCTTATCCCTCTCCCCAGGCCACGTCTTTAACATGCCCCACGACAACGTGAAGGCCTGCGAGGAGGTCTTCGGCCGGCTGAAGACCAACCACATGATGTCCCCCACCCTCATCCAAATCGACCGTGCCAACCCCTGGTCAGCCTGCAGCGCTGCCATCATCACCGACTTCCTCGACAGCGGCCACGGTGAGCCCTCCTGCGCCCCTCGCCCTCTTACCTGGGTCCATTGCCCCATGGGGCTGGTTACTGGGAGAGGCTGATGGGCTGTAGAGCAACTCTTCTCCCTCCTCTGCAAAGAAAGTTAGAAGGAAACGGGGGTTTGGCAGCGTTTCTGCATTGGCCGGGCTTCCTCAGTGCCGGGGTGCCCCCAGACGTCTGCTCTGAGGCTGCCAGCACGGCTCTACCCGGCGTCACCAAGAGATGGAGTCACTTGGGTCTGGGATGCAGCTGACCTCGAGGGCATCCCTGGGGTAGCACCCGGTCCCGCTGGCAGCGTACGGCTGGGATAGCTTTGGCCAAATCACCGGCAGCCATCCCTCACCTCCCCGCAGTGATGCTCTCCCTCCCCATACAACCCCTTGAGGACCCGGTAGACCCCCCCATCCCCACTCCCGCAGGAGACTGCTTGCTGGACCAGCCTGCCAAACCCATCCCGCTTCCCGAAGACCTGCCGGGGACGAGCTACAGCCTGAACCAACAGTGCGAGCTGGCCTTCGGCGTGGGCTCCAAGCCCTGCCCGTACATGCAGTACTGCGCCAAGCTCTGGTGCACGGGCAAGGCGCGCGGGCAGATCGTTTGCCAGACCCGTCACTTCCCCTGGGCGGACGGCACGGGCTGCGGCGAGGGGCGATTCTGCCTGAAGGGTGCCTGCGTTGAGAGGCATAACATCAGTAAGTACAGGGTGAGTACCTGCGCCGTGAGCCCCAAAAAACATGGGGTCACCCGGAGTTTTTGCATGGGTGCTGGCTGAGCAGTCCCCCACCTCCTGGTGCCGGGGACGCTGATGTGAAAAGAGATGGAGGTCCCTTGGGTGCTGCTACTCCGCTCCATCCAGCCCCGGGCTGGTTTGGGGGCAGCCGGCAGAGGTTTTGCTTGCGAAGGGATGGCTCTGAGCCCGGAGAGCCGGGATGGAGCTGGCGGTGAAGGGGATGAAGCATCTCACCCTGCCACATCCCCGCAGGTGGACGGCGGCTGGGCGAAGTGGGCGCCTTACGGGCAGTGCTCGCGGACGTGCGGCGGTGGGGTGCAGCTGGCCAAGCGGGAGTGCACCGACCCGGTGCCTGCCAACGGGGGCTCCTACTGCGAGGGCGTCCGCGTCAAGTACCGCTCCTGCAACCTGGACCCCTGCTCTGCTGCAGGTAAGGCTGGAGCTCAGCTTGCTCGTGGTTGTGTGCGTGATCTATAACCCTGAAAACAGGCGTGGGAGCTCCAGGCTGGTCCCCAATCCCATGCACATCCCCATTTTTTCCAGTGCCGGGGAAGAGCTTCCGTGAAGAGCAGTGTGAGGCTTTCAACGGCTACAGCCACAGCACCAACCGCCTCACCGCCTCCATCTCCTGGGTCCCCAAATACTCCGGCGTCTCGCCACGGGATAAATGCAAGCTCATCTGTCGGGCTAACGGCACCGGCTACTTCTACGTGCTGGCACCCAAGGTTGGTGAGGGGGCAGCGTCTGGGCTGCAGATGACTCCAGTGCGCCTGGAAATAAATGCATTTTCCTTGTCTGGGGGGCAGCTGGTGTTAGATGAGGTTGTAAAGGAGGAGAATCCACCAGGCTGGTAGGAATCAGCACGTACGTGTCCGCTTATTTATTTCAGAGCTGGAGTTGGTCTGTGGTCTTCCTCTGGGTTTGTAAAGGTGCCTCAGGGATATGCCCATAGTCCTGAAATAGAAGATGATAATTAGGATGCTGGGGAAGCGATGCACGTGCCGGACAGGGCAGGCGGCCAGACGTGGGACTGAGCGGGGCGGTGTTAGCTGTCTCCCCAATGCAGCCTCTTCCCTTTTCCACCGATGCAACAGAAAAGGCAGAAAATTATGTAGATGCAGCACAAAAGGCATATAGTCCCATCCGGCTCTTCTCAGAGACCCTAAAAAGCCTGACTGCAAAGCAGAGCGTGAGCAAAGGAGGTGCCTGCTAGCATCTCCTCAGGACCCGTTGGATGGATTCGGGTAGCCCCGGGTCGGATGGCCGCAGTCAGGAGGGTTTGTGGGGTGGCACAGGGAAATGCAGCGGCTTGTTTTGCTCACCCTCGTGCAGGTTGTGGACGGCACCCCTTGCTCCCCAGACTCCACCTCGGTCTGCGTCCAGGGCAAATGCATCAAAGCGGGCTGCGACGGGAAGCTGGGCTCCAAGAAGAAGTTCGACAAATGCAGCGTCTGCGGAGGAGACAACAAAAGCTGCAAGAAGGTCTCGGGCTTGTTCACCAAACCCATGTAAGTGTTAGGGGACTGCGTGTGCTTCCCCCTCTCCCAGCTCTGCTTTTTGGGGTGGACGCAGGAAAGTGGTGGAGATGGTGACGGGGGCTATGTCCACCCTGCTGCTATTGTACATCACTGTGTGGAGACCTGGGCTAGCTCTGAAGGAGAAGCAGGACACATTTAACGTGCTATTGGCTTCTGCTTGATGGGGTTATCTCCGGTACATCCGTACCGTTGAGCCAGAGGAGCTGAAGCATCTTCTCATATCTGGGTGACCTCAGCCTAGATGAAACTCAGCATACCGAAGAGATCCAAAGTGATCTTCAGGGGAAGGAGGAGATAACCGCAGGGGTGGGAAGGTCTCAGGCTGTAGCTGCAGAGCTTTGAGGTCGCGGGATGTCCCCTGCCTGACGGCCTGCCCTGCCTGCTCTTCTCTTCCAGGCACGGCTACAACTTCGTGGTGGTCATCCCCGCGGGCGCCTCCAACATCGACATCAGGCAGCGGGGCTACAAAGGGCTGATCAGCGACGACAACTACTTGGCGCTGAAGAACGGGCAGGGCAAGTACCTGCTGAACGGCCACTTCATCGTCTCGGCCGTGGAGAGGGACCTGATGGTGAAGGGCAGCGTCCTGCGGTACAGCGGCACCGGCACTGCCGTCGAGAGCCTCCAAGCCTTCAAGCCCATCCAGGAACCCCTGACTTTGGAGGTGCTCTCCGTGGGGAAGATGACCCCTCCTCGGGTACGCTACTCCTTCTACCTCCCCAAGGAGAGCAAGGAGGACAAGTCCTCCTACAAGAAGGAGGGCAAGACTCCACCGGACCTCAACAACAGCGTCCTCAGCCTGTCCAACCGCTTGGACGGTGGGAGACCGAGCTACAAGCGTCCCTCCTACAAGTGGGCGGCGGGCGGTTGGGAGGCTTGCTCCGTCACCTGCGGCGATGGGTTGCAGAAGCGTTCGGTGGCTTGTCGTGACTCCTACGGCCAACCGGCCGCCGAATGCGATGCGGCACAGCGGCCGGCCGATGTCCGGCTGTGCGGGGAGCCCTGCCCGGCGTGGGAAGCTGGACCTTGGTCTCCCTGCTCCAAGAGCTGCGGTCGGGGTTTCAAGAGACGGGCGCTGAAGTGCTTGGTCCCAACCGGGCGCTTGCTGCCCCGGGAGAGTTGCAATTTTCGGAGGAAGCCGCAGGAGCTGGATTTTTGCACCTTGAGGCCGTGTTGAGCGGGTCAAGGGGTGTCTGCGAGGAAGGGCATGGTGTTCCCCTGGCTGGATGCGGCCGAGCTGCAGCCAGGGCTTGGGAAAGGGGGAGATGTCCATAGCACATATCAAACAGGGGGCAAAAAAAAAAAAAGAAAAAATGGGGGAAAAAAAGGGACCTGGATGTGGGGACAGAGCACGCACACCCCCCACACCTGGAAGAGAGGGATTTTACCGACCAGGTCGCTCGGAGACAGAGCGGGAATGAACATCTACCTCGAAGCCGCCGAACGACGCGGAAACCCACCGGCGGAGGCTGGGAGTCGGGGGGGGGGACGGATGGAAACGAGGGGGATCGCTGCCCGGGATGGATCCGAGGACAGGCAGGGGGATGCCCCTAAATTGCACAGTCGAAGCCTCCCCCGTCTTCCCAGGGCCAAGCCTACCTCCCCCCTCCCCGCACTCCCCCAACACTCGTGCTAAATGGGACCAAAAGGATTTACCAATGCAACGACGGCAAATGATGCTGTTCAACCACCGGTGCAACGAGGTGCCGGGGCTCATAGGGACTGATGCCTCCAGGGCTCGCTGGTGATGACTTTGCAGCCCGGGTGGTCCAGAGAGCCCCAGCAGCATCCCTGGGCCAGGCTGGAAGGTGGAGGCTTTATTTTCATTTTCTCCTCATGTTTATGACCTGACCAGTGTAGATTTTATGGTGCTTAACTCTGTATTTTTTGTTTTAACCTCCTTCCTCCTCACCCCGATGGATGTAAACCTTGCGTAGGAGGGACGGCGTTATTCCCAGTGGGCTCTCTCACCCGGCTGAGGTTTTCCTATGGTGCTTTGGGATGGGGCTGTGTCAGCATCCAGCGCGTAGCTGGATGCTCCCTTACACCCCGGTTCAGGGCAGGTTGTAAACCGCCCGCCTGAAGTTTTTCAGGGCTAAAAGGGATCACTACGGACCTGAGATCTGAGCTGTCATTCCAAAAAAAACAACAAGCAACTGTACTGTAGTACCGCGGCGCGGTGCCGTACGGGGTCAGACGCAGCCCCGCCAGTCGCCGGTACTTGACTCCGCTCTGGAAATGGTGCTCGCTGCTTCATGGGACCAGTACGCCGTGCCCAGACATCCCACCACCCTCTGCCCTCCAACCTTTGGGCCAGGTTGGGTTATCTTTCCTTTGCCCCCCTGAGATACCCTGAGCTGAACTCTGGCAGAGCTGGCGGAGCTGGGGCGACATCCCCGGCATCGCTTTTGAGCTGCGGAGTGGGAGATAAATTCGGGTCTTGGGTTTTCCTGGGGGAAAAGGGGCTCAGCGGGGTTCAGGTGTGCGGGGATTGAACCTCTTGCTGCTGCAGAGCATCTACAACCAGCTTCCCCTTCCAGAGTTTTGTGCAAGGGTTTATCCTGCACCTCTGATGGTTCTGTAGCATCGTTCCCGTTGTGGTCGGAGCCCTCTTCCCAACGACCCTTTAACGCATCGTTTAGGTCTCTTGCTCAGATCCTACCATCAGGGACCATTTCACTTTTTGCTTTTCCACTGATGAAGGTGCCTCTTAATCAATTAGCTGGGACTGTGAGCAAGCCGGGGTCTCTGGGTCGAGCTATGCCGTTATTGGGATCAGCAGCAAGGGACAACAGGGCCGATACACAGATTATGGGTAGGCAGAAGATGCTGTCTCAACTACTAGAGGCTCGGAGCCTACCTTGCTCGCTCGGTCCCATGCAGATATAGCGTGGAAACTCCTTGTGCCCTTTGGTCTGCTCCAAAAGGTCTCCAGCTGTGGGCAAGGTGAGAAAGATCACAAGAAAGAGGACAGCGGTAGCACAAGGATTTCCTTGCTAGACCTTTCCACCAGCTTCGCGAACCCCTCGTGACAATGTTTGTAGACCCATCCTCCCCGGATTTATGTAATCCCTTTTTGAACACAATAATATTTTGGGTCTCCACGCTGCTCGATAGAGCCAGGAGCAGATGTTGTGGTTGCTCTGCACAGCAGGGGACGGGACTTAATGTTCTAGGAAATCCCTTCCAGGTCTCCATTCCCATGAACGTATCATCCATTTTTGGAGGGTTTCCCTGCGTAACCGAGCCCGTCGCGCTTTCCTTTGGGGACAGAGCTCCGAGGAGCTCCCCTTTTGTGTCTTGCCATCCAACAGATGGTTTCCAAGCCACCGAGAAATCGTCACCCTCGCTGACGGCGGAGGCGGGGGGAGGATGGGGCGGGAGGGATTTCTTCTGTGCGGTTCTTTTGCCGAGTGTGCAGCAAAAGGACGGAGATGCCGATCGTACTGGCTGCTTTGTGTATACCATGTATACTAAACATCGATCTCTGCTGTTTGTGCGTCAATAGCAAACCTGAAATAAAATCGTATTTAAAGTTACACCTGGTTCTCCGGGGGATGCCTACGTCATTTCGTTGGTGGCTGCAGAGCATTTCTTGTCTTACTGCGATCCCTCTTTGAAGCCTCAACTCATTAATTGAAGAAAAAAAAAACCAACTTTGAAAGCCTAACGGGTTTATTCTGACTTGCTTCTGCTACAGGATTTGTTATTGGCAAAAAAAAAAACCCCAGCCTGAAGGAGCCCAGTGGTGGATTAGTCCCTGCAAGCCCCGGGGCTCCCCTGCACCGGGGCGTTAAATGCATGAGGCTGGTTTGCTTTAGCCTGAAATCAGGATATTCTTTTGTCAGGATAACAGCAATATAGAGTTAAACGGATTAATGTAAACTGGAACAACGCTCTCACATCCTGGAACAACCCCGGGACCATCCTTTCCCGACGTGCTATTCCCGAGTCATCCGCTCCGTATGCGGACGAAGCCTCAGTCACAGCCCCTTTTCGCATCACCTTTGGATCGTCCAGGAAAAGCGAGGTTAGCTTTACAACTGAGCCGACCCGGCGCGGCTGCGGGGTTGCCAGGTGCCCGGAAAATGGCACGGCATTCCTCCTGCCGATTCCCAGCACGCCCTCCCTGAGTCAGAGCCCTCTTTCCCGGTTACATCGGGGCCAACGGTGAGATAACGTCCTGCCTTTTAATGGGATGCCTAATGTCACCCCCTCCGGCTCTCAACAGAGTGCCTGGTATTTTATTTTCCCCAGCAAACGCAATTTTTTTCCCTGCTATGTTGTAATGGTTTGGCAAATTTAATGTGTTTTATCGGGGGGCAAGCTCGCTTTGCTTTTCATTACCATAAAGAAACAAACACGACAGACCCGACCAAGCACCTTCCCCCGCGCCGGCTCCTCCAGGGAAATAAAGGATTGATTGCCTGCACCTCTCCCCATAAGAAAGTTCAGTTTCAGCCCAAATATATCCCACGCTGCAAAGAGTCCAGCTGCAAGGAGCTTATTAGGAACAGAGAGGGAGATTTCCACCCGGCGCAATACCTCGTGCCATAGCTTTCCCCTCGAGTATCTGTTCAGGGGCAGAAACCTAAGTTAAAACCAACGCCTTGCTCCTCCAGCACCAGGTAACAGCCACGCTTTTAACCAGGTGCCCTTAAAAATCACCCAGAGAGACAAAAAACCACACAAGCCCCGAGTATTGACCTGGTAAGGAAGGAAGAAACCGAGCGCCGATGCCAGAAACACCCGCTCAAAGGGAAGGCTGGTGTTCAGCCAAGTCGTGCTCTGTTTGCTCAGGGTGCTTTGCCGCAGCAAAGCCGGCGGTGACTTAATGGGGCTGAGCCAAACACCGACACCCGGCACCAGGCGGGTGACAGAGGTGATGTCCCGCATCCGTATCAAGCCTGAAGCCGCAGGAATAGGCTCCCGGGGGAAGGAGAAATGATGCAGAGCATCATATGCTGCGTCCAAGGGGAAGGGGGTAGCTTTTCCCAGCCTCGTGAGATGCTGTCACCGACGGCTCTCGGGCTTGCTAGTTCTCTGACACTGAAAGATTTTGTGTTTTGCTTCCCTTCATTGTGAATTTGTTTTCTTTGGATTCTCTGATCTCTAATAAAAGGCTGAGCTGGCTGCTTTTCCCTTCAGGGGACACTGACGCATCTTCACCTGCATCCTCTAGCTCTGCTAAACGCGAAGGAAACCTGTAGCTTTGAAACCTCAGCTTTGCTGTGGTTAAAATGGGGTTAAAACCAGCCAGGGAATTGAAAGTGGCAAACCGATGGGCATGAGACTCATTCCCTTAGGCCAAGGAGTCGTGCCCAGGAGTCCCCATCAAGCTCCCAGCAAAGCTGCAGGCTCCCAGCAGTGACTTACACCCTGGGAGAGGCACAGGGAGTATTTCTGAAATGCCCCGCTGGTAGCATTTTATTTTCCTGTTTGGCTTTGGCAAATGGAGAGCACTGCGGGATTTTGTGTAAAAGAAAAAAAAACTACAAAAAAACCCACCCTACCAAAAAAGAAAAGACCTACCCGCGTCCTCTGCTAGAACAAGCATTTAGTTCCCCCGGTTATTTTAGCCTTCCAACCACTTTCTTTGCCCTTTTCTTGGGCGCTTCCCCAGGCATCTGCTTTGGAGAAAGATGCTGGATTAGACAAACCTCTGCTCCCACCTCTGCACCTTTCCTTACATCTTAAGTAGTAAAAATGGCATGAAAACTGAATCTACCCCCGTGGCATAGTAGCACGAGGCACGGCTAGTGTTCATGATGGGACATTGAGACCTCCAGCCTCCTAAGCTCTTGCGGCAACACCTATAGCAAGTGCTAAACTCTCTAAATGATTTAATATGCAAGGGGATTTGCTGAGAAAGAAGGTCCTGCGGTGCTCCAGCCAAACCACCGAGTGCTTTCCTCCAAACCCATCCCTCGCTGAGCCCGAGGATTGAAGATGGCTTGGGCCGAGCGTACCAAATGCCTTTACGAAACTAAAACCCCATCCTGCATCTGGGACCGCCTGCAGATCTGCTTGTTTTCATCTGTCCGAAGCTGAAAGTTGAGAAGCTTGAAAAAAAAATGAAAAAAAAAAAAAAACAACCCACGGTATATGTATATGTATATATATGTATAATGTCAGGGAGAGAAAGCATCGAGGGTGAGGGTAGTGCACGTGCCTCGGCTGTCTTTCTGGTCCAGAGCGCTTCGACGTGGCTGCGGATCCACTCCTTGAGGTTGGGATGCTGCCTTGCTATTATTATTGCTATTATTATTATTATTGTTATTATTATTATTATTATTGGATTTTGCCAGGAGACAAAAGCAAAACCAGACGTAGGTTGAACAAACGGACCTAATTGATAACACATGTCCTGCAGAAAACCTCTTCTGGGGGGTGGAAAATAAACTGCGAAGGGCAGCGCAGCGCTCTGCCGTGCCCCGCGCCGCACGGGGAAAACGGGGACGTTCACGTGAGGTCGGGGATGTAAAATGAAAGGCTGATGCGGAGCAGGGATGAGAGACCCCGGCCCCTCTCCCCGCTTTTCTCCCCGTCACCTCTCCCGGCGCCGACGGCTGCGATCGCAGAGGACAGACTGTGCTGGCTACGGCCGGCTCTCCCCGAATCTGGCAGGAAAAAACCTGCTCTCCAAGCAGAAAAGAGCATTTTCCCACTCCGGCGGCTCTGAGGATGCATCATTGATCCTAACCCCGGGTCAGGCGCTCGCAGAAAGCCCGGGCAGCTTTTCCGCAGCCAGGCGATGGAGAAGAGCTCCAGCACCCAGGATGCCAACCCCCCGGCCATGCCGACCCTTGCAGCAGACTAAACTTCCCTCCGTTGTCCTCCCCAGCCAGCAAACTGACACGTTCTCACAAGCATTTCTGCTGTGTTTTTTTTTTTTTTTTTAATATTTTTTTCTAATTATACAATGTGTTTAGTGCCAAATTTGTCCGGCCAACTCTAATCTGGCAAGCAGACCTCGTGGATTTATGGCAAGCAAACTCCCACCTCCCTATTGACCGGTGGCAGGAGCGGGATTTTATCTTTTTGGAGGTCTCCATCACGTATTTTCGCTCTTATAAATGCATAATCCTCGAAGACGCGGTGACAGAAGGAGAGAGACGGCGTTCGTCGGCATCAGCGTCTCCGAAGGAATGAGCTGAGGAAATCAGGCAGCTGTTAAAGATTATAACCCTTAACTAGGTAAAACCCTTGGAAATTGCAGCCATGGGGTGAGCGGTGAGAGCTTTCCAGCCGACTCCTGGGGAAGGTGCTGCGTTTGGATTTAGCCTAATTAATATCAAGTTCAGCCAAGCAAGCCTGGGAGGCGGATGGTCTCCCAAATGGTTATTTAATGTGGCTTGATTATTTATTTTTTAAAGCATTTCTTTTTTTTTTTTTTTTTGTTCCCCCCTTGTAAATGAATTTAACGCTGGTGAGAGGTGTCGGATTGACAGCTCTGGAAATTATAAGCCCTCAAGGAAAAATGTTTTGGAGTCGTGGAAGGAACAACACTGTACGTAATCCAGGCGTAAGGGTAATTATTTGCAGTAACAGCTGCTTTTTGCTCTCAATTCAAAAATAGAGACCGCAGGGATTCAGCAGAGCATGAGACGCTTTCAGGTGGCCGAAGCACCGGGCACGGCCGGAGCTGGCTAAGCAATACACTCCGTCCCTGAGCCACCGAGGCACTCAGGGCCACGTTTCGGTGCTTAATTGCTATTCATGCTTAAATACCGCACATTTTTCTCAGCCCTTAAGCGTGTTCTTAATTTTGAGCAGGCACTTCAGCACCTCCCCGCTCGCTACAGCCTGTAAGCAAAGCAACTTCACACATATGCTGGAAGTTTACACCGAGGCTGAATCAAAGCCTTCGGGGTGTACAGAGCTGAGAAAATATCCTAAATATATTCCTCCCCAAGTCACAGAAGAGGTTTTTTTGGGTTTTTTTCTTCTTGCTAATATACTGTTTCGGCCTTTTCTGCAACTTTATATCGTTCGGAATATTTTCAAAGTGCGGCGGCCAGGCTCTGGATAGCAGAAACACATGTTCCCGAAATTATGGTCACTATAGGGACCACATCATCATGACAGAGATAATTAAGGTTCTCTGTGTTCTCGATGACATCTGTTGTCCAGAAGCAGCCCCATATGCTATAGAAATACAGGCGTGAGAGGTAGGGGAAGGACATCTGGACAAGGGATGGAGGGGAAGGTGCAGCGAGATGATGAGTAGACTGAGTCTATTTAAGCCTGGTCTATCTGGGCATCTTAAAAAATCCTAGGGAGTCTGGGGAAAAAAAACAATATCCCCATGCTAGATGTTAAGTGAAATTAGGGAGACTAAAGGCCACGACTTCATCCATCTTTAGATACTGCCAGGATTTAGGGGGAGGCGAGATCTGGGTTTAGGGGTCTTGCTGGGGGTCGCGCAGGATGGCCACGGCAAGGTACGGCCTTGATCATAGTTTTCCCGAGTTGCCCATTAACCCCGTGACTTAAGCACTTATTTTGGAGGTGAGGATATATTAGGCGGAAAAAAGAAACACAGAGGAAAACGTGGGCACTGAAAGACGGGGAGAACCTGGGCTGCGGGGTTTTTTTTATCCCAAAGGCAGGAGAAAAAGGAGTGAGCGGAGAGAAAAGGAAACAAGGAGAAAGAAGTAAAACAAGGGAAACCTCAAGAGGGAGATGCTAATGCGAAGCAGCTGGTATCCCACCTGAATCCTGGAGTTTTTTTGGCTTCTCCGCATCCCCGGAGCATCGCAGAGCAGCCAGAGACCCTCCGCGAGTCTGTGCCTGCTGTGCTACGCTGCCAAAGGTGAGGGGGGAGGAAAGGAAAATCACTTTCATGTTGTTCGCAGTGTGGTGGTGGGTTTTTTTGGGGGGGAGGGGTTGTATAAAACTATTTGAAATGTGTGTCTCTTTGAAAAGAAAATCTTTGGCTCGTTCCCTTTTATTTTTTTCTGCTACTGAGGAGGAGAAAGGGAAGCAACAAGAGACAACACGTATCCTCCTTCCAGGCTTTAGGACCATCTCCTCAAGAGCGAGGATATGACATCTTGAAGAAAATGTGAAGCACATAATTTTAAAGCTCTTTATTTTAAAAAAAGTCCATCTCCAGTATAAATGATTCTGCAAAATTCCTTGCTTGCTTGCTTGCATGCTTCCTTCCTCCCTCCCATCCCCAATGCAGATGCAATTAGAAAGGCTTTAAGGATTTTATTTTCAACGCAGCCGAAGGGTTGCTGGAAGCACACAGCAGAGGTGGTTTTCTGGCCACGGCCGACGTTTCCTATTTGGACCTGAAAAATAAAAGTCTGCTGTAATTAGCACGTCGCGTGCCTGTGCGGGGGAGTCAATGTTTTTGTTTCCTTTTAGTGAAGAAAAAAACCCCAAAAGACACAAAATTAGCTCTGTGGCAAAGCCAACGAGTTGGTACAAAGCGATAGGCATCCAAATGTTTTCTTTTGAGCTGCCCCAGGGGACCGTGCAGGGGCTCCTCGGCCCCCGAGGCGATGCTGAGCATCCCATCCAGCCGGGCGCTCGGCCCTCGGCACGTGCCTCCACACCCAGGCCTGGAAATTATTCACCAAATCCGGCTGGGATTTGCTCCTAAAAATGCCATCGGGGGGTATATTTTTTTTTAGGGGGAGGGGTGAGTTTACATGGGAAAAAAATAAACCCTGCCCTTCGCTTTGCCCTGGGTACCAGACCGCACGGCTCTTCCCTCCCCGCTGCCAGGGATTCCTCTTGCATTTTATTTTTGCATTGTTTCTGCTGGTGGGAAGCCAAAAGCACCAGGGAACCTGTTTCTGATTCATCCTCTTTCTCCTCCCCGCTGCTGGGAGCTCTCAGCCCCCTCCGTGGTGCGGAGACGCGGCTCCGGCAAGGGTTAATTCTTCCACCCGCCTTTTCACATTTTTCCTTTTTAATATTGCCTCTGAAGAAACAAACAGAGGCGAATCCCACCCTCTCTCTGGAGAGTCTTTCTTGGCTTGTTCCAGAGAACATGCAAATAATGATTATTTGTCCTATATTTTCTTTCTCGGTGCCTCATTTCAGCAGCCTTGGGGATTGAGTAAACGAAATGACAAAACGAACAAGGAAAGCAATAAACCCAAATAAATAAATAGGTGAAAAAACCCGACAACATTCCCCTCGTGGCGCAGAGCGTAGGGGCTGAATGTGTCGATAAACCAACACGGTGGGACAGACGGACGGGGGCTGCGGGGCTCGGCTGATGGGTGCCAGCAGTGCACTGCTGGGTGGGAGAGATGCAAGGGCGGACGTCTAGGAAAAGGGCCTAAATCCTCCTTATTCTGGGTAGCGAGTCCAAATCTTTGGGGATAAATCCTTTACGGAGCCGTGGTGAGTTTGCTTGTATTAAGGTGGAAGTCCCTTGGGACGGGACCTTCTGGTTCTACTTCCCACATGCCGCTATTTCCATCCCTCCATGCTTTCAGGCACCTTTTAGTCTTCTCCCAATGGCTTTTTCATCCCTCAAATTGGTTCGCCTATATATATACCTTCCCTCCTCCCGCGGCTTTAGGGTGTTGTGCCAAACGACCTCTGAAACTAGAAGCAATCTTGAGCTCTTGCTCAAATCCGAGTTGCAGAGGCTCAAACCGGGCTTAAGCCGTGGCTGCCCCTGCGGGATGGGCTCCAAACCCATTGGATCTGTGGTAGGGCTTGGGTTTGGACCCCCAGCCAAGGGCGAGGAGGAGATACGTAAGGCGTTTTGCATTAGACAAATGGGTATTTGCAAGAAATCACATTGCTTTGTTGGATCAGAGTCTAGGGGATACATAAAACTCCTCTCTTTACCCATTCACTCCTTTAGTCGGCTGCTTTGCCTCTTTTCCCGGGACCAACTTCAATTTCTGTGGGTGCCTCCTAAAAAAAAAAATAGATCCCGCTGTACAAAAAAAAAAAACCCCAAAACCCACTTTATTTTTCCCAAATGGAAAAAAATATCAGGTTGCTGTGGGTGCACCCCAAGATGCTGTGAAACTCCTGCAGTCTTAATCTAGCTTCCCCCCTTCCTCCGGCCAGGCTGCAGGTCCCGGTTGTGTCTGCGGCGTGCAAGCTGGAAACACTGCTGCCCGACTTTATATATACAATATTGTGCTTCTCCGAGTAGAAATATTCAGGGTTTGCTCAAAATATTGTGAAAAACAATGCAAAGAATGTGGCAAAATGAGGAAACGGGGAGCAGCGCTGTCGCAGGAGCGGGGATCCTCCTTTCTCTGCTTTCTGTTAGATTTTCTTTGCTAAAGCAACGCTGGCAGCAGCTCGTAGCCCACATCTGGTCACCTCCATCATGAATTTGGGCTCCCTGAGTTCACATCTGGATGCAGCCAGTATTTCCAAGGCATTTTCACATCTCACTGAAGAGAGATCCCATATTTTTCTTCCCCCGGAGCAGCGGATTTGTGTGCCTTTCCCCCTAATCTCTCATCTCCGAACTCCTCGGAGCCGATAATGAAAAACTTCCCGCCGCGTTGGGACCACTGCTTTTCTAGATTAAGAAATGCTCCTCAAGGAAGCCGACAACCATAACAAACCCATTTGCTAAGATAACATTATTTCAGGATCGTGGCTGCTTTCCTACCCGCTCCGCAGCTCGGATACTAAATAGCCCCGACCGACAAACCCTCCTAAACCCCTGGAGCATGCCCCGCAGAGGTGATATCCATCCTGGCACATCCCATAGATGATTTGAGCTGCATTCTGGGGGCAAACAGGAGGTACCAGGCATGTGAGGGGTTTCAGGGATGTTTTGGGGATGCTCCAGGCTGCCTCCTGCATCCCACCGCCCGCTGCAACAAGGGTCTCGCCCACCGAAAAGAGCCGGCTCCGGCAGCCACATCACCTTTTTTTCCTCGTCTGCCGTGGAAGGAAACCTTTTACTTTACCCTCTTGGCACATCCCCGCCTGCTAAACATTTAACATCTGCTGAGTATAAACCAGTTAGCCGGGAGTGTTTGTACAGCCTTTGCAATCTCTGCTTCCATGTTTACTCACATCGGGCTTGTTTAAAGCCGATTTGACAGGAAAATGAATGTGTGCGGTTTTGTTACGACTCAGGGCAATCTGACATCTCTCCCCCAGCCCGACGTCGCCTCGTTTCAGGGACAGCAAACCCGATCCGCAGCCCGCTGCCACGCAAGGAGGGCTTTCATCAGCGCTTAAATTGGGGGGGTAAATAAAACGAGAGGAAAACGAATGGAGCGGGCAGACGATATATGTATTTTATTGTGAAGAAGGGAGAGGCACGTCGTTCCCGGTTGATGTCACCACCATTTATACCCATTGGTGACGAGACCTCTCCCATTTCAGGGTTGGGAAAGCGGAGAAGAGGGGAAATGATGCTCGAGGGCTCAGGTCTTGGGGCTGGGTTGCAAAAAGCGCTCAGCATCCCTTTCCCTTTGGAAAGCAAAGTCCACAAATCCTCATAGATGACACTATTCCCCTATAAAGGTGAAAGCGAGGGTGTAGGAGAGAAGCAGGAGGGAAAGAAACATTAACGGAGACCCTCTAGACATGCAACCACAAATTGGGGTGCTGCCGGGCTTTCAGCAACTGCTTAGAGATTAGGGGAGCTCAAAAAATGCGTCTTACCCTAAATCATCAAATCACATCCCAACGAATCCTATAAATGCCCGGTGGAGGAAGAAAGCAGGGGTCTGATTGCACCTGATGGCAACAGGACCGTTTCCCAGCAGGTTTTTTGGGGCAGAAGGATGGTGGGAAGAGTTGCCACCACGGGCAGTTGGATGGGTTGGCCTTGGACTTGCATGGCTGCAGGGGGAAGGGAGATTCCCCAGGGAGGAGGGAAACAGGAGCCTCAAAGTAGGGAGAAATTCCTCCTTGTTCGCTGCTTTCTTCAGAAATCCAAATACCGCAAATAGCCTGAGAAGGAGGCTGCACAGCAGATGGGATCTGGACCCTTTTGGGAAGCTTTCCCTCTCTACCCCTGGGAATCCATCCTGGGAATCTGATCTCGGGAGGCTGCAAAGCTGCAAACCCAGGAGGCTTGGGTAGCTTGGGAAATTCAGAGTTATGCCTTGCCTTGAACCTTGGACGGGAGCCCAGCTCTGATCTCACTCCACTTAAGCCGTGCCTCTAAGCCCCTTCCCCAGCCTGCGTCTCTAGACCTTGTCCTGCTAAGTCCAGCTCTGCAAGGCCACCCTGAGTCCCACAGACTGGAGCCGGATGGATTAAACAGCCCCAACCAGCCAGAGAAAGCCACTTTCTGTCCCAAAGCCACGTCCTCAGCCCCTTGCTTCTTCAAGGGACTCTTGCATCCAAGCCAACGTCGTATCTGCTCTCATCAAAGACTTTTTCAGTGTCCTTTTCTGGCACTGCTGGCTTCCTCCAGCCTTTTCTGAATGTCCCCTTTCCTGGGGACATCTTGCGCTCATCAGCGCAATCCCAGCCCTCCTGCTCATTGCGCAACCTGGGTCGAACGCCGAGAACCTGGGAACTGGACGGCGTTTCTTGCTGGATTGCTCCGAACGATCCTTGTGGGCAACTTATTTACCTCCTTTGTGGTCGCCTGTGCAATTTGTATAAAACCAGGGCTCTGGCCTCCAGCAAAACACAGAGAAATGCTGCGGCTGCTCAGATTTCCCCAAATGTCAACATTTTGACTAGGGGGCGGAAAAAAAAAAGGGGGGTGAATTTTACATCAATTTTAGGAAAATTTGGTGAAGACTGCAGGGATTCTGTGATCAAAGCTGGGATGGGACACTGGAGAGATGTACTTTGGTGCTAGCTCGGGCAGCGACAGCAGGAAAGCTCACGGAAAGGCTGAATCAAAAGAGATCTCTGCTGGGGTTTCAAACTGTAAAATTTATAAATCTTCCTTTTTTTTCTCCCTAAACCGAAAGACAGCACCTCATCAGCATCCTCGTATACAGCATCTCCTGCACAGTATCCGGCAAAGGCTCGGGGGCATTAACGATAGAGATGAGAGTTTTCCAAGCTCTCTGACATTTTGGGGATAGCTGCAAGCCACCGAGCTCTGGCCAGCTTGTTCCTTTAGGTTTACTTCGAAAAAAATCCCAGTTTAGCACCTGCTTTGTAGAGCTTTGCCTCCTCCCAGCTCCCCGTGAAGGAGGGAAGCCGGGGTTGAGTCGAGCATTTGGTGGGTCCCAAACCCACGCCACGGGGTCCAGCCAGAGGTGCTAAAATAAGGGTGTCATTTTGGGTTGTGCTTTAAGTGTCTCTGGATGGAGAGGAACGTGGGTTGCCCCTATAGCGATGCCTCCCCAGAGCATTGGTTTTCATTCTCAAGTGCTTAATGGCTTGTGTTTATGAGAGCTAAAAATATTTACTCGGGGAAGAAGGGGCAGGAGAGGGGACATCGCTTGAAGATTTTATAGGCCCTGTTTTGGAAAGAGACTTATATAAAAATAATGTGGTATTAAAGATCAAAAAAAAAAAAAAGCGCAACCAAACAACAACCCGGCGCCGAGCGGAACAAAATCTCTGCACGACTTCGAGGACGGGGCTGGATGATGGAGACCCCGCCAGGAGCCAGCCCCTTGGAGCCCTTGCCCGCGTTTCATGGCCAGGAGGGTTGATGTTGTTATTAGAGCTCTCCTCAACATTTCACCCAGCCTTTTACAAAGCCTGGGCCCTACCCCGCACATTTGCTTTTACCGCCTGCTAACAGCAGCTCCCGGGAGGAGAGAGATTTGGGGGCGACGCCGATGCCGGCAGCTCTCCGGGGCTCAGATAAAAGGGGCTGCTGGCGAAGAGCAGGAGGAATTTTGGGCTGGGACAGCAGCAGCCTGGACGCCGGCCGGCCGGGCTCTTGCTCCTGACTTGCGTATTAGAAATATGAAGTGCTAATTCCCTTCTCCCCGGGGGCCTGGGCCAGCGTGAGCCGGGGTTATCGGCACGGGCAGGGCACCCTCCAGAAAAGGCCACGCCAGGGGGGACCAGCACTATTCAGACCGAAAGCACGGCCAGTTCAGCTCTTTTGCTTTATTTTTAAAGGGCATTTTGTTTCCAGCGAGACAAGGGAATAAATCAATGACATTCATCGCCCTGAGAAAGGAACGCCTGTACCCCACCACCATAAGACCCTTTTTTGTGCTGCTGATCATCAAGCCTCCCGTGACATTGTATTGGTGCTACGATGCTCCGACGTACACAGTCTGTGCATTGTGCGAGGCATTTCCAAGGGCGGATCGGGGCCCGGCGACGCTGCAGAGCGTCAGCACGGCCCTCTCCCTTGGCATGAGCTCCTCGGGCTATCAATGGGATATTGTCTGCTAAGAACGCCGGGCGGCATATAGCAGCTTGGAGCGGTGGCAGAGAGGTCAAGAACATAAAGATGACCCAAGAGTCTTTCACTTGTGCTTTTTACCACTATGCATCTCGCTTCAATTCCAGCACACCTTGCATTTATGAGCTGCTAAGCAGCAATATTCAACAGCAGAGCCTGACAAGACCTAAGGAAGGAGCTCGGCATAGATGTCATCCAGCACAGGAATGGCTCTGTCTCTGGGGTGGCAAATAGCAGCGGAGGCGCAGGGCAGCCGGAGCTCGCATTGCTGCTCCATCAGGGAGGGATGAACGTGGTGGAAGAAACAACGTGGTGCTCAAGGACTCCGGGAGTGCTGCCAAGCCCTTTGCTTCGGACCGGGACTTGTAGCCGGTTTGCAGGAAGGCACGTTACTGGGAACAACTCCGCGTTGCAATTCAGAGCCCAAATATAGGTCTGATCCAAATTTTGCTCCTTCGCCCTTGTTTCTGTCACGAGTTGAAATCAAACTTGGGGCTGAGACAGTCCCAAAGCGCAGAGGGGTTAGAAACCTGGAGCTGTGTTCACATCTGCCGTCTCCAGCTCACACCCAAGCCTTCCACGTCTCTTGCAGGATCGTTAGCGCTGGTGATGAAAAAGCAAGAGTGAGCCCTGTGTGGTCGTCAGCTCCCGGCTGAGCCTGCAGGCTTGGGAGCTGAAAAATAACCTCTCCACTTGTAAATGGAGCAAGTTTTCATCTGGGGCATTGAGGACAGAGGGATGCCCCTTTTTACAGCCAGAACCAGGAGAAATCGCTGCTGAAATCCCTAAAGCCAAACCTCAGCCTTGGTTTGCGACCGTACTACACCCCGTCTCTGCAGATCACGGAAACACCAACGTGGGCTTCGGCGGCTGGCTGGGCTCTGCCAAATTACTCCCTAAATGTCAGTATTCATTCACCAGCGATGCTTGGATTTGTTGTTGCATGTTCGCACGCGAGCAGATGTAAGGAGAGGAGCGAGAGCAAGGTCCTCGCACGGGGTACGTGTGCGGGGGTGAGAGCCTCCCCGGTTATTTAGGAGCCTCGTGCCAGCAGGTTTTGGGGTAATTGGTGACAGCAGCTGCATTTGTTGAATCTTTCGGTGTTTTGCAAGCCAGGAGCGTGGTGAAGTCAACGGAAACCTCCTGCGAGTTTTAACGGGGATGGGGTTGGGGCCGGAAGGAATCTGCAATCTAAACGCCCACAGACCCTGCGGACATCTGGCCACGGACCTGACCTCCTCCCCAGTCCTTAGCCGTGGCTGAGATCACACACTCCGGGAGGAATAAGCCTCAAATTTCCTCGTGGTAGCTGAGGAGTGGGCTCGTTCAGCAAAACCCTCCCCGGTCGAAGGGTGCAATGGCACCAGGAGAGCATCTGTCGTTGCGGGCACAACTACGGGGAGCTGGCATGTCCCACTGCATCCCGTCATGTGCCACCAAGAAGTATGGCTTGATGCTTTGCTTGGCCTCTGAAAGAAGAAAGCCTGGGCTGCTGAGGTTGATGAGAGCCCCAGATCCCCCACCGCTGAGCTCAGGGAGAGTCTGATTAAAGGATGAGGTTTTCAGTAGATAACCACGAGAAGGAGGAGGCAATGTCGGTACGGAGCGGCTGTGCTCTCAAATTCCTGCTTCATCCACATGGTATGATTTTCCCCGCTTGAATTCCTCACATCTATTCAAACCACATCTGACTTCTATCCTCAGCATGTCTGGATGACTGGTTAGAGAAAACAAAAGTTGGGAGGATGGAGATAAGGTTTCTGATGCTGGAAATCTGCTTATCCCCCCGGTCCTGGCGGCTACCTGCAGCACATAAGAAATTCTCTGTGAAAAATCACAGGTTTCTCCAAGACTCCCAGGAAAACCCTGCTTTCCTGCCTATCTCACAACGCATCAGTGCTTTGCAGACAAAACCTCCCTCCGTGCCCAGCACGGATGATTTTTTGTGTGTGTCTCGGCCCCACCAAACGGCCGTGAAACCTCGCCATAAACAATGAGTCAGCTAATCCAAACCACACGGCAGTAAAAGGCTGGAGGTCAACCCAGTGCACGGTCCCGATCTTGAAAAGCAGAATTGCGTCTCGAGCAAAACCAATAACAATCAGACATCGGTGGAGAAACACCCTCCCGCCTGCGCAGCGGCAGAGCCGAGGCCCCGGGAGCGAGCGGGACAGCACCCAGTGTCACCCAGGATGGGTGCCAGGTCTGGTGGCACCCACCTGGGAGATGGTCCTTGGGGAGGTGTTGGCTTCCCCCATCCCCAGGACTGCCTTGCTTTGCAGATGCTTCCCACCATGCAGTCTCTGGATCAACTTCACTCCCTTGCTGCTCCATTGCTCTTCCTTTGGGGGTTATTTCCATCCCCATTTTGCTGGGCTCCCCTTTCTTTCGCTTCCCCCTTCTTCACCTTTCTCTCTTCGAAAGGCCTGGCTTGGACACGCTTGCACGGAGAAAAAAAAACGACCTCCAGCCAGCTGCCAGCTCTGCCTTTGGCCTATTGCTCCGGTTTCATGTTTGACTCTTAATTCCACAATTTATACAGCGGAGAGCTCTGGGCCAAACCGAACGTCTCAGGAACCTGCCAGAAACTTCAGCTTTTCCTAAGCCCTATAAACAGTTTCCTGCCTCCATCCCTGCACCTGCCGCCCGTGCCGCGCTGCCGGCCGGGGATGCTGCTCCACCCGGGGGGGACGGGATGCCCCCAGGGTGCCCCACGTCGCTCCATCTCACCCCCGTCCCCATCTGCTTGGCAGGTACCGCTGCAAACGCTTCGCTTGCATCGAAACCGCTCCCCGCGCCGATGGGAAATGAGCTAATGACACCGTTCCCCTGGGATAACGCCGTTTTTCCTGGCAGGCTGGGCACCAGCCCTGTCCAAAAAGTGCATTCCTGCTCTAAAGCGTTTGCACGATTTTTTTATCACGTGGCGTTTCGTGCGCTGGAGCATCCTTTGAGGGCTGGGTACCGGTACCTGGTCCCTATGCCCGGACCCCAGAGGAGGTCTGGGTCTAAAGGAGGAGGATTTGTTATCACCGGTCCCTTCCCGCAACATCCGAGAGTTGTGAAATGCCCACTCGAGGCTGGAGCGGTGAAGAAATTCAGTGTCACAGGTGGCTCCCGCGCGACCTTGGGGCAATCCGGGAGGAGATGTGCAAGGAGTGGGTTATGGGAGGCAAGGAGGGAGCAGGGACAGGGACAGGCGTGCAGGTGCCCCAGGCGAAGGGACGTCCAGGAAAGTGCCAGCAGATAAGCCATGGAAAGAGAAGAAAGGAAAACACTCCACTCCTGCCTCCGAGGCCACTTGCTCATCTGAACCACCGCGTTTCATACTTTTCCATTTGCACATGAGAAAAACCGAAGCAACCGCTGCAGTGGTTTAGCGATGGAAGTGGAACATCGAAGGGAGATAAAGCGAATGATATGATTAAGAGTTTTATCTTCCCGGGGCACCAAGAGAATATTTTGAAACTGAATTGCAACGTCTTTTTTTCATGTTGTTTTTCCCCCCATATGTTTTCTGAACAAACAAAACCCCGGGGATACAAACAAGCAGCAGGATCAGGGTCCGAGGCACTTGTGTCCGACTGCAATAAAAAGGTGTTTTCCTTGTTAATGCCGCGATGTGTTTGAAATGAAGTTAGCACGATGCAATAAACTGTGCCTCAGCTTGCTCTATTTGCAGTGGTACTTTTGGTGAACAGCCTTTTGCTGGGGATGGACCACTTCATCCCAGCGAGGATGCTGCAAATTATTGAGCACCATCTGCTGGCACCTTATTTACTCACTCATTATTTACTTGTACGCGACACGGGACGTTCTTTTCCTAATTGACCCAGCTCTGCTTTGCTGAACAGCCAAACAACCCCTCTCCATCTGGTCTTGCTCACCACTGCAGCATCCACGCACTGAGGCATCGCGGAGGCTTTTTGTGGGTGTTATACAAGGGCAGTGCCTAAAATATACGTAAAAGGTGGGATGAGAAAAACTGATGGGCAGCATGTGCTGGGTAAAACGTTGCTCAGCAGAAGAGTAAGGCAAAATCTCCCACTGAGGGCAGGACTTCATCCATAAACCTAATCATATTGGTGAGCTCAGAGCCTAAATTCATTAAGTTGGCGCGAGATTAAAACCAGGAGATTTTGCAGGTCTTTATTGGCAGGATTCAGGACTCCAGTTGAAAAGGACATAAAGCCGTTTCCTCCTGTATAAATCACCTGAATATTTTAGCTCACTCCGAGGCCTAAAACAATGATTTCAGACTCAAGTTTGCTGCTCGGTAATTCCTCCTGGCAGCTGGCTCCATCAATCTCCGGCACAGGCACGTAACTCAAGCCTCTGACAAGTGCTGATTTACGGCTTCGGCTAGTAAATCAGCAGAAAATCATCATAGCGCTCGCTAATATTTTTCCAAGCGGAGCCTTCTCACATGCAAGGCGAAAGGTCCTGGGACCCAGCGCGGCAGCCCTATCGCACTCATTTTGGGAGACAAACTACAGGCTGTTCTCACCCGTGTCCTAGGTCCTACAGGCAAGGCTCCCGCTGCCCCCGTGTCACTGCAAAGGGGGTGTCCGAAACAAATCCCTGCGATGTGGGGGATGGAGATGCTGGGAAATGAATGCAAGGGCGTTTTCTGCCATAGAGGTAATTTGTGCATGCGTTATGTTGGCATTGCACCGCTCTGGGAGTGCGGAGTGGATGGAAGCAATATTATTACAGGGATTTAAGCACGGGGTCTATGGCAGTGGCAGTCCTGAGGGCTCCCTCAAAGGCCAGGAGCGTGTCCTCCAGAGGATGTGTAAATCCATGTGAGATCCAGCTCATATTGCAGAGGAAGCAGAGGGTAACGATGCCCTTTAGGTGAATTAACCGAGTGTGTAACGTTATACGGGATGACGCTGGAGCAGTGCAAATGAGCCAGGATCTGTGTTTCCCATGTACGTCTCTCCTGTGCACTGTTCTGCTGGCAGTACAGGAATGTGAAGTTTTCATGACTTCAAAGCCCCTCTTCCAGTCTGGGCTGTGTGATCCAAGCCAAAGTGCAGCCCTAATCCATCATCCCAAAAAGGGATGTTTGTATATTTGTGTAAAATGACAGATTAGAGAGACCCAGAGCTGGAAACCAGATGCTTTCCCAAGAAATTAAAAGGGCTAAGGATTTAGAAATGCAGGAACGCAGAAAGAGCCTGTGAAGAAAACATCATTGCGGCTACTGTCTTTAAAAATACTAATCCTTGGCTGTCCACAGGGCCGTTGGGCTGGCAACGGCAGCATCTCCATGAACATCACAGGCCATCTTTTATGGAGGAGACAAGGGAGATGAGACGACATGACCAAGGCCATGTGGTAAGTCGGTGCTGGAGTGGAAAGCAGCCAGTCGTCCCTCCGGACTAGAGAAGGTTCTCCTTTTTCAGTTCCCAACTGTTTCACCATAAATGAGTAAGTCTTTTGGCCAGTTAAGCCAGCCAGTTCAAAGAAACTGCAGAAGACAACATCCGCCATCATTTAGAGCTCACTCTCTTTCTAAACAAATATCTATCAGTAAGGGTAGATGTCTGATGAAAAAGTTTGTTTCTGTAAACAGTCTCTTCATTGCACAGTTCCACCAGTTCCTCCCCGGTCGAAAGTAAAAGGCAAAGGACAGAAGGGCTGAAACCCATCCCGAAGCCCTACCAAGCTATGAAAGGATGTGGTGATTTCGTTCCTGGCTTGGATTTCATGTCTGTCTGTTTTTTTTTTTTTTTTATTTAATTGTTTGGATTTGGTCATAAGCAGGAAAAGCTGATCTCATTACAGCTGGAAATCCCTCGTGAGAGCCAGAGCCGTGAGATCTGATGTCAGGCTCGGGCTGTGCAGGTGGAAAGGAAATCTCATACGTGAGCCCAAAAAGGTGGGCAGTTCCTGCTGTCCTCCAGCATCTCATGGGCACAAGCCAAAGTCCTTCGTACCCTCTGTTGAAAGCTACCCGAGGTGGATTCAAATCCATCTGTGCATTTCTGCAGGGCTTTACTAGACCTCAAACAGCCCCTGGGAGGAGAGGTTTCTCCCCACCGCATTCCCATCTCCTTGGGGCGTGTTAGGAAAAAGCATCTCCATCACTGATTCAGCAAAGGATGCTGCTCCGGCCATCGCTGGGGACACGGTCCCGGTGGGGTGGTGACTGAGAGCCGGGCAGGGTGTTAACAGTTTGACAAAGCTGCTAAAAACGTGCACGGGAAGCTGGCACACAGGCTGAGTCTATAAAAATAAAGATCAGTCCCCAGGTGCTACCCAGGAACAGGGGAAATTGCTTTTTTCAGGGTGTTTTGGAAGTGCTGGGAGGCTTCTCAGCCATCAAGATGGGATCAGCTGCCGGCTCCCGGGTCCTGCTGGTCCACGGGGGCTGGAAAACCGGCAGGATTCATTGCGCTGCCTTGGGCTGTGCAGGTAAGAAGGGGTTTCTGCACTGACGTGCCCATGGTGAAGCATTCCCTGTACAGCACAGGCTCTGGCTGTTGTTCCCAAAAGCCCATGCAAAGAATCCTGTTTCGTTTTATACGCTGTGATTAGCCACGTGTACGATGGGGTTGACCACTGGTATGCGTGGCAATGCCAGAAGTAAATGAAACTCCTCCCTGGGGAAAAGGGTCAATTGCTTTTGGCTGCAAAATTTGCAAAATTTTCATTATTTTTTCCAAAATGCCTCCTTGGAAAATGCCTCTGCATTTTGATTCAAAGAAAAATAAGCCCACGCTTTTGATTGTGCAAGGAAAAAAAAAAAAAATCATTTATATTTTTGAAAGCTGGATAATTTTAGCCAAAGATGGGGAACAGAATTTGAATAGCATCCATGGCCATTGGAAAGCCTTAAGAGAGTTTTGAAGAGTCTGCTGACAAGGGAGTATTAGCCTGTTGACACCTTTCAGATGCAATGAGTTGAGCTCATAGCTACAATACAAATAAGCAGCAGGGAGGATGACAGGCAAGCCCTTGCGGCGATAGGTGCTGTGAAAACACGGATCCAGAAGAGCATCCCTGCATTAAACTGCTCGTGCGCTGGGATCTGGGGTGCTTCTGCCTTATCCCGAGCTTGTAGACTGCCGAAAATAAAGGTTGGAGGAAAGCGATGGTGGGGGAAAAAAGCATAAAAGATAAAAGGGCAGAGAGAAACACTGGTTTTTACAATTTAATTTCCTTCTTTGAGTGGGAGCTGCTTTAATAATATGCATAAGGAGTGAATAATACTTTAAAATATTCCCAGAGAATGAATAATATGTAATAATATTCACAGAGCATTTATTTGACTAATTTCCCCCAATGTTTTTGGACCAAGATCTAACAGCCCTGGATCTTAAAGGGGAGATCTGCGTTTGACTTCCTTGGGTCTGGATCAGGCCCCGAACGCCTAACGAACCCGTGTTCGAGCAAGCACCACCAAAGGGTCAACCAATATACCTCCGGTAAATGGTTGGGTCACTTTTCCCTGCTGATCCGCAAATAAATTATCTGCCAATAAATGGAACCAGAAGTGGCTTGGCCAGATGTTCTACTGGGGCCCCAGGGAGTCGTGGTGCAGAAAGGGTAAAATCGGGGAGGGGGGGGGAAGACAAAAAAAAGCCATTAAAAAATAAAATATTAACATCCCAACCTCGTTTGCCGCTCGGTGCCTGCATCGCGCTCCCCTCCCCGGCCGCAGCAGCTGTGCCCGTGTTGCACCGAGCGAGGTGCAATGCCCCAGCTGGGAGGATGTGCCAAAAGCAGGATATGGGAAAAGCCTGTTTTCAAACACAGATGGATTAAACCTTTATTCCTTTTTAAATTACATTTTAATGCGCCGGCGACTCTGGAGATGTCGGTGGGACATGCTGGGCTTGAATAGGTTTGGGGTGAGTGTCCCCAGGGCGTCTTGCTAACCCAGTCCAGAGTGACTCAGGTGGCCCTGGCAGATCTCTGTCCTCCCCAGCCCATCCTTCCCCATCCTCCTGTTACTTTGGCAGCACCCAGTCCTTGTGCCCTGCGTCATCTCTAACTCCTCCGGGTCAGCTCCGTCCTGATTTTGGTGCTGTGGGTGTCACCAAAGCAGCTCCCCTTCCAGGCAGTCGGATGCCTCCCGAGGTTTGTACCTGCTCAGCTCCCGTCTCCCATGGGAGAAGCACACAGGTTTAATGTCTCTGCACGTCCTGCAAGGCTGGGCTTGCTCCTCTTCCAAAACATGCAACCACCTCTTGGAGCATTTTGTGTCCTTAACAGAGCTTCTTGAGTTGAAGAATCGCTGTGAATTAACCACGAATTAAAAGGCTTGGTTACTTTGACAGCATAAATCAGGGCTAAACGCATGCAATGCATATCTTGAGCCCCCTCCGTCCTGCTGGGGACTCTGCAACCCCAGACCCAGATGGTGACACTTGGTGCAAGATGCCACCCTGCGAATAAAAAGAAACCCGTAGACGTGTCTTGCATGAGAGGCACAGACTGATGTGTTGAGCGGTATGGGTGGAAAGCGGTCTTGGCACATCCGCAGCCTGACGCTTCTTGGGTTTTTTGGTGGGCAGTTTGACTGAGAAGAGGTGATAGACGGGCTGTTTGGGCACCTCGGTTGGCATTTATGTACGGGTGAGAGAGCTGAGAGAGGGACTTTGCCCTGGCCTGCAAACCTCAGCGTGTGTCTCGGAGAGCAATGGGTCCGAGCGCTCTGTAACCCACCAGAAAGTGGAGATTTACAGATAAAGCAGAAGGACCTTTTATTTTGTTTTGTTTTTCCAGCTGGAAAGAGAAAGAGAAGGGAACGTTCCCACAGAGGAAACACCGTATTTACTTTTTTTTTCCCGCTTTTTTATTGTGGTTGAGCTGAACTGTACCAAGTCACTTTAGCTCTCTCGAACGCAGGATTTTCTCACTTTCCGGTAAACTCCAGTTACCATGGAGAGAGCTGAGACAAGCCAAATGCAAAACATTGGAAACTACACCCAAACTCACCGCAGCCATATCAAACAGTTAATTAGAAAGACCGTCCATGTGTTTCCCATTCCCTGGAATGGTTTGAATCAATTGCCCTGTGATTTATCACCTGTTTTCTGTGCGAACGGTTCAGCTCTGCTCTCGTGCATGTGTTGGAAAGGGGATTTGTGCTGTACAGCGAAAGAGGGAAGGGAGATATTAAGGACTTTTAAAAAAAAAACCCAACCCAATCATCAAATAACCAATTCTGCCCCTTCCCCCAGTATAAATCTCCCACTGGAATGATACGCTTTGGATCTTGATGGGATTTCTAGCCCTTGGCAAGAGGGAAAAAAGGAGAGACAGCTTTTGCCTTGCTTTGATTTTGGAGAGTGGAAGATCATAGCGTGCCTGGCCATTCCCGGGGCTGTGTTATACTGTGCCCAGATGGAAATTCAGACCAGCGTGTTTCCCCGGGGCTGTTTCCTTTCCCACTGCACATGAAATTGGGCGGGTGGGTGGGAAGCGGGGAGGGGGTGGCTGGAGGGGAGAGAAGGAGAAGAAGAAGAAATCCAAACTTCCCACAAGATCTCCTCTCGATGTGTGAGGTTGTCCACCCACTAAGCGGTAACACCTCGTTGCGCACCACGACGGTGACACGGCTTGTGGCTGGAAAGCCATTTGGAGATGGTCCTGAGCTGCCGGGCGGGGAGCAGAGTCCGTCTGTCTGTCCAGAGGCACGGCTCTTCTCCAGCCTGCTCACGGCTGCGAATCCTCCTTCCCGGGTTGCATCTCCTTTTGATGAATGCATTGGGGTGGCCCCTCCGCTGCCCCATCGCCACCATGGAAAGCGGGTGGCCGGCCAAGTGGGTAACAGCAGCAGGTTGATGGGAAAGCACTTGGAAAGTTTCATTCCTGAACCTGCTGCGTCCTCCCCGTGCGAGAGCTGGGGCTGCAGCCCTGCCGTACCTCCGCTCTCCCTTTGCAAGCCGGGGCGGGGGGAAAAACACACCTCGGTCTCGTCTAGCACGCACGCGCTTCGAAGCTGGGTTTGTTCCTCCCGCGGGGACAGCCCTAGCATCCAAAAGCAGCAAAAGATGTCTTGGAGGAGATCCCTCTGCGTTTCAGCTCTTTCCAAAGCAAGCTGACCTGGTTTTATCTCTGCCATCTCTTTGCGCATCCTAAGCTGCCAAGAGGTGCCTTTGCGGTGGATTCGTGAGCCGGGATCACCCGAGATGAATGCGGCATTATTAGAGTCAGCCATTCCCCCGCACCCGTGCTCCGGTGAAGTCTTCTGGTCGGGATGTGCAGGGCTGATTGGAAATCCTGCACATTTATCTAACCCATCCCCCAAAGCAGCTGTTGGCCTGAAAGGTGGCTGCTCCTCTCGCGATCCACATTCCGCCTTTCCTGCCAAGACCGGGGGAGAGAGAGAATAAAAGTTGCTTTCCTATCATTAGCGGATGATTGAAAAACCTTGCAGCTCCCCCAGCCAAGTGAGAGAGATACCAGCCCCTTTAAGAGAGACCCAAAAGGGTTTGACTGGGGGGCTTGGGGGTGAGGGTCACACCTAAGAGGGCTGGAAATGGAGATTTGTGTAGGATCCCACAGCGGAGAAGGAGACGGAGAAAATCTCTCTTCAAGGGGAAACTGAGGCAGCGACAAGCGACAAGAAGTGGAGCAGAAGTGTGCCAAAATTGTCATTTATCCACACTCCTCTGTTCCCACAGTGAGCATATAATGCATGGACTGGTTCAGCTTGAACTAAATTTACCTCTTCATCGCTCTGATTGCAGCCAGACTCACTTCTGCCCCAACCCTGACCACGTAAGCGCTGCAAAATCCCTGTCTGGCACCTGGGGGTATTTGCCCCATCTCTTCAGATCGTGCAGAGGTCTGGAGAAGGTCTCCTTCTTCAAAGGAAAAGGTCAGCTCCGTGCCTCAGTTTCCCCTCTCACTGCAAAGGAAATAGCTGGTGGCAGGGGACGCACGGTGCTGCCTTGGGAAGGTGGGAAGCAGTGACCCCCCTTCGTGAAATGGCTGAAAGACCTGGAAGGACAGTTAGTTCTAGCTGACAAGTTGCTGTTTGTATCGCCTGGGACCCTGCAATCTGCAAGGAAGGAAACTGGCCTCAAGCGGCAAGAAAAAAGAGAAATTTCCCAGGAATTTCCAAAGGTTTTCCCACCCTGGGAAAAAATGGAAACGGTGTATGCGTGCCCTGCGACTGCTGCAACCCCTGGCACTACCCTAACCCACGAGACCCCAGCCCCAGCGTGGCAGCCCTGGACCAGGGTTGAGATCCCGCAGGCAGCAGGGATGCTTTTGGTACAATTTTGCCGTATTTCGCGAACGCTCGTTGAGCTGGAGGTACTTCTTGTTGCCCCCCTCCCAGCTTTGCTGGAGCTGCTGCCTGGGAAGCTTCTGCGTTGGATTTCGTCTCAGCCTTGCAGCAGTGATCCTGCGAAACCGCAAAGAAACCACGGACGCCTCATTTCGGGGCTGTGGGATGCTCTCCCCAGCCTCAGGCTGTCAGCAAGAGCGAGCTCCGCTCGCCGCTTCGGGCCTCTACGATGAAAATGGACCTGGCTTTTACAGCTGCCGATGGGCAGAGCTGCTCGTGGGAAGTTTCCCAGCAAAGCTGAGCAAAGAGCAGGCGGTTTTGTTGGGGAAAAGGAGGAGAGAGGCTCTGCTGAAGACCCCGAAACCTCCCAGCAGGAGGGAAGAAAATGGCAGAGAGATTTGCAAGGCAAGAGGGAACGAGGCTTGCAAAGAGGAATGACCTCTGCAAAGTGCCCCGAGGAGAAGCAGCTTGGAAAGGAGGATCGCAGCTACAGATGTGTGAGTGATGGATCCAAGATAATTCAGCTGGGATCCAGCTCAAATGGGCGGCTTTTCATCAGCGCGTACGCTCCCTTCCACGACAGCTCCTCTTCAAACGCTCTGCTCTGACAGCTTAAAAACCATTCCTCCTATCTTTGTTTTCCAAACCCAGGCACTGTTTGGTCATTTTCCTTTCAAAAACGTGGCCATGAAGTGTTTCAGCATTTAGGGGACACTTTCCCCAATCTGGGGCAGGGGATGAAGCTTTGCATCAGGTTGCGTTAAATTCCTTCGCTCTTACCCGTTTCGGTGAGCAGGTCTCTTAGGACTCTGCCAGCGCTGTACAAATCGAAGAGAAATCAGAGCTGCCAAAATTAGAAGCCTACACAAATCCCAGGGGCTCGCAGGGGTTGGGAACACGGTGTTTGTCACCCCTGCAACCTGCAAGAAGTAATGAATATGGAGGAGCAGAGCCAGAATTTGCTTTGCAGGCGTACATATGCCTTATGCTAGGGCAAAAAACCCCAATCTGCTTAAAAACATTAAGAACTAAACCTGCTTGATCTGCAGGTCCCAGCGTGCCGGCGTGACGCACGAAGGCTCTGCACAGGTGGGAGCGATGGTAGCGGGTGTTGCTGGCCCAAAATGTGTGCGCTGTGAGATCCTGGACTCGAGCCTCGTGATCTCAGACTGTGAAATAGCTTCAGTTAAGGATAATCATCCAGGTAAGCGCAGGGCACGCTATGTTCCTGCTCTGGGCGAATGGCAGGAGGCAAGTTTCTGTGTTCGGAGCCTAAGTTACACTGCCTTTTCATTTATCAGGGAGACGCTGTGGGTTTTGCATTTTATTATATTTAATGGGGTATTATTTTTTTCTCGCTGGCTGTTTGTTTGAGAAATTTCTCCCAGGGGAGCTTCTTTTGATCGCTCGGTTGCCAGACAGAATGACATCAGACAGACGCTCAGAGGAATGATAAAAAGGCAGAGCCTTATTTCTTAATAACAGTCTCTGGCAAAACACAGAGCGAAGTTAAACACGCTGGAGAGCACCAGGCCCTGGTGCTGTTTGGGGTACAGGGCAGGGGAGAAAGCAGGAGGCTGCTCCCCCCAACTTGTGCACCCGCACCCCCACTTTAGCCAGGGACACTGCCAAGGTGTCATATTCTTCTTCAGAGCAAAGGGGAAGGGGCAGCAGCGATGCTAAGTCAAGTAGATGCTAATGTCTGTCCTAATTAACCCTTATCACTTCCCAGGGGAGCTGTGCAAGTCTCCTCCACCCTGGTTTAGCCGACGTTTTCTATTTACTCCTTGCACCCCACTGTAGCGCTGTCACCCATTTCTCCAGCAGCCACGGGGACTGACCCCCAGAAATGGCACCAGTTTAAGATCCGAGCCCTGATTTGCAAAGGGAAAATCCTGTGCCTTGAGCATCTCTCAGCCCCATCCCTTACCCCGGTCCTGGTTGACAGAGGTTTAGCCAAGGATGTCCTCCCAAAGGAGCACTTGACAGCTTGCTTGTGTTGCAGGAGCTCGCTCCAGTTACTGGTGGGCTGTTTTCTGCTTTGCCCTCCTCCTCAAAACCCACTTGCCCCTTCTGTGAGCATGACGCCTTTCCTCCCATAGCTACCTTGATGTTCCCCTCCCTAGCAAAGCAAAGGTTTGCTTGTGTTTCCAGATCACTTCGTGCCAGAGTACGAGTATGTATTGAAGTGTAACACGTGAGGCATTGCTTACCTGTTTCTTTTGAATAATTTTTTTCTCTGGAGCCAAGCCCCCAGGATGTGCCTACAAGAGGAGCAGGTCTCTGCGCTTGCTTGGGGTGTTTCGCAGCTCCCGAGTCCAGGCTTTCACAGCATTTCTGCCGATTCCTGCCGCTCTCTTCCTCATACCAGCATCTAAAAGCAAGAGTTTAATGAGACGGTCAGATACTCCCTTTTGGAGACGGGCAGAAGACCAGGAAATAAGTGATCAAAAGTTCACAGTTGCCTCAATACACGATTACAGACATTGCTGAAATCCGACGGTTCCCAGTTAGAGCCCCTACAAAATTTGAAACTAAACTAAAAGCCATCTAACGCTGTAGTTACATCTGGCTTTCAGTTTCTTCTCACTGCCTTCTCTTTTTAAGTTGCTCATAAATTCTTTGGATAAAATTCCTTTTGGGCTAAAGTTTTCTGTGTTTGGATATCCCTCAAGAGTGCTTTTAAAAAAAAAAAAAAAATTAGAAAAACTGAGAAAAGGGGTCTAGGCAACTCACATATTTTGTCATGCAAAAATCCTGTCTTTCCACCACTTTCCCCAAACCCCCCTCTGCCCCCTGATCTAGTCAGCCAGACCACACCAGTGTGCAAACTGGAATAACATGGCCAGCGAGCCGCGCGAGACCCGCGGAGGGGCCGGGTGGAAGAGGGCTCGGATCTCCTTCATCCCAGCCCCTTCCTCCTGGCACTTTTGCAGAGAAACAGGCCAGATTATTTTCTTTACAGCTCCTCTCCCACGGTTGTTCCCTGCTCTGCACTACCACGGGATGCAAGGCAGAGGCAGGCAGATACGGGGTCTGCAGGCTGGGTAAGGAGGGGAGAGTCTGTAACAATTTTGGGATAGCATCAGCTAGGAAACAACCTCATCCTGAACTCCCATCATCATATATAGTCCCCTATAGACATGTATTCCCCAACCAGCACCCTGCCTCTTGACAACATGCAAAAGGCGGCATGTGAAAATGCTAAAACCCACCGTGTCCTACACATTCACGGTGAATTTGTGCTTTCGCCACTGTAAGGGGTGGCCGAGATGGTTTCAGGTAAACACGAGTCTTGCGCAAGCATCGTCCGACAGCCTGGGGATAGCAGAGGGCTTTCCCTCCCCTCTACTTCCTTGCTCTTACAAGCAGGCTTTGTGGGGGATTCCTGAAGAGCAACCAGTAAATAAAGCTGTAAAAAAATATTTTCCCTCTCCTCTTTTTTTTTTTTTTTTAATGTACTGAATTATTTAGGAGCAGTAAGAAAAAACAATGCAGCCAGCAGGACGATCAAAGCGGGGATTGCCTGGGGTGGGAATGCTCCCTTCGCCCAGGAGCCCAGAACTTGCCCAGGGAACAGAGAGCCGGTTGTCAGCCCAACACAGGAGATCATTTTCCATTCATGCTCCGTGACCATTGTCTGGACCACAACGGCCATCCCCGGCCTCGGGCAAGACGGTGGTACCACGCCGCGGTGGGTGTCCTGCCCCGGGGAAGGATGGCCGTGCAGACAAGAGATGCAGTGTGGTCGCTCCTGGGTCGGGGAGGAAGGGGATGCACGTGTTAATTCAGACGTACAGAGAGGAGTCTTGTATTTTCTGCTTTTATTTCGGTTGATGCTTTCCTCCAGGCTGAATTCCCACTTTTCTGGTCAAGTCTGCAGAACATGGACGCCCCAATTTAACATGTAACACTCAAATACAGAACTTGAATAAGTAAATCCACCAAAACCTAGTCCTTATAGATTTATCGGATCGATTTTCTCTTCCAATTTCTTCAAGGGCACCTGTAGGATTCAAGACCAGCGATATGAATCAGGATTTCTCCAACTGAGGGCCAGTTTGGGAAGGGCCTTTGCGTAACTTAGATGGTTTTGCCTCACTTAGATCACCTTGCCTCATCTGCAGATGCCCTAAAGCAGCTTAAAAATTGTGGTTTTGTCTCCAAGCTTTGGAGACAGGGCAGGAAATGCTTTATCCCCTCGAGGATGCTCTCAGAGTAGGGATCCTGTATCCACACCCAGAACTGTCCTGGCAGTTCAATTAAGGTCGTTAATACAGCACTTATCTTCCTCGTCCCCTTCCAAGCCCTTCAACTCGAATACAAACACAGCTTTACCGCCGTCCACAAGCACACTGAGATGGCTTGACCTTGCGGTGTTAATAAATCCGAATCTAAGCAAAAAAAAAAACAACTAAGGGGGGAAAAAAAAACACCCAACCAGACCCCAGTCCCAATACCCGGTATCGCATCCCCTGCTGCTAAAAACCATCCGGCTCCAGCCGAGATGGATGCTGGGCTGCAGGCGACTGGCCTCCTGTGAAAGAGATGATTTTGAGAGGTCTTGGAAGAGTCGGTGTCCCTGGAAGAAGTGCTCTGGGGTGGGGAAGGGCAGCGAGAGGGTGGGACGGTAAAGGCTTCTTCCAGGAAAGAGCCAGCTGAGATTATTAGACACAGCTCGTTGTAATTTCCAAGGAAAAGGGGCCTGGGAAGGCTGGGGTGAGAGACGGGCTTTCCTGGAAAGAGGGAGGGGGGTCTGGATGGCTGTAATCTGGATGAGATGCGCGCATCCCCCCTTGGCCTGCGTGAACACCCTCTGCTTTCTCTCCTCCTGCTCCCGATTTTCCAAAAAGGTGGAAAGTTTCCACCCCTGCCTGCTCCGGTGCCTGTGGGCTTAGCTCCTAAAGAGCCGGGCGAGCAAACACATGCTCCCCAAAACCACGATTCCTGGATCCGGCATCACCCAGAAACGTTGCCCAAGAGTTAGGCTATTAATAAAATGCAGCAATAATGCTTAGCATGTGGACTGTGCCTTTTGCTGTCCAACTGCCTTTCCCGCATTAACCACCTAATTAACTGATAAGGGAAGGAAGCGGGGAACAGCTTTTCCAGTCGGAGCCGCAACGCGAGATGAAGGACGCAGGATATGTTTACCCAAACTTAAATTTGGCCCTTTTTCCTCTTGCCAAAACAAATATCTGAAAGCTCGGCGTGGCTTTTTGTGGGATTATAAGCGATGGGGACAATGCTCATTTTACAACCCATCTGCAAGATCGTTTTGCTGGCAGCCTGCAGGGACGGAGATGGGAGCGCTGGCTCCGACGGAGGACCGCTCGCTGATCCACGTACACGGCTGCCCTTGCCCCGGGGACAACGCGGGTGACAGGACACAGAACAATGGCCTGGGACGGAGCTGAAAGGTTTTGATAGCAGCTTAAATCGGGAATCAGCAACATTCTTTTCCCTGGAGGTTACCGTGGCATAGATGAAAGGAGGACTAAAGTTCAAGGAAAACGTGAGCCAGCATTGCACAATGCTGGCAAAAGGTCCCCTTTCGCAGAGAACGCTTTGAGGATGTGGGGAAGAAGAAGCGCGACCCCTTTTTTAGCTTTTTTTCCTACCGCCGTGCCACCCAGATGACCTCCAGAAGGTCCAGGTGGATCTGTTGACCTTTCTGACGGCAGCCCTGCCATTTGTCGGTGCGAAGGGACGAGGCGAGGCGACGGAGGGGTTTTGCTTTCTCTGACAGCCCCGGCTGTCACACAACCTGCCCCGGGGACACGCAGCTCAGGAGAAACCAAGGCAAGAAGCTGTTCCCCACACCTCCTCTGTCAGACCACCTGGGGTGCTGGTATAATTTTGGGTTCCTTGGCTTTAGATACAAAAAAGGACCTTGTTTTCAGAGCAATATAGCACTCAACCAGAAATAGGAGTCCAGATCTCTTTGCAGATGGCTCTACATATATATCTACCTGCATCTTTGGGACCTAACCATCCATGAGTGCTTGGCCCTGCATCCCTGTCCTGGATTCGTTCCACCTAGCTTTCCATCAGAGACCATGGTATCTATTTTCTGAACCAAAGCCATCTCAAACCCCTCCTGCTGTTGTTAAGGGGGATTTGGGGTTCAGCTGCCAGAAAGATTACTGCCTACGCGTCCTCTGAGCTGCTGGTGCCTTGCAGACCCTCGTAGTGGGATGTAAAGCCCATGGTCCTCCTCTGTGAACCTCCTGGTTTGTGTTGGGTCACTTGATCCTGAGAAAGGGCTCGCAGCACCGAGATGGCAGCGTGTCCTAGGTGGTTTAGGGGAAGAAGGACCTGGAGCTCAGGCTAACCTCCCGGGTTTTAGTTTCTTGCATGCAGCCCTCCATCCGTCGGATCCGTGCAAGCCCCCGAGACCATCCCACACTGACATACGCGCAGGAGATGCCACGGATGAGGCCTCAGGTCTCAGCTCTTCCCCTCTCCCCGCTGCTGGAATCTGCAAACTCAGCAGCAGCAGCAGCCGCACAGCGCGCGAGCTGGGAGCTGCTGGCTCCGCGTGAGATGTGGAGCAGCCCCAGCCCGGCACAACGGCTAGACGGAGCCGGGGATGCTCGCGCCTGGGTATTGCATGATCCAAGCTGCAAGACGGTGGCCCGGACCCAAAGCATGTCCGGCGATTGCAGCGGGGTTCTCCACCCCATGAAAAAATCACGCCTGGCAGGGTTGGCAAGGAAGGAAATACCATGCCCAGCATAGCTAGAATGAAGAAATTCCCTTCTCTCCCCGCAGACAGAGACACGAGCCTCTAATGTGCAAGACTGCTTGCTCACGCCTGCAGTTTCGCCACGGCCAGATGAAATCTAGGAGATAGGCTAGGAAAGCGGAGGCCGGGCTTTGATGTGCAACCACCGCCCGTCTCCTCTCTGTTATTCCTCCTCCCTTGTGCCAAGCCGCTATAATAGATGCTTCCCCTCTGCCCCCCCGATTCGGGGGTCCCTGGGCAGATGAATTCATCACTCAGATAACTATCCGCAACCACGAAGCGGGGAAGGCCAAGGTAAACACGCATCCATCCATCAGAAGACGCATGAAAAGCTCTCCCCCTTTTCAAGGGATTCACCCTGGGAGTTCAATCGCAGAGTGATGGCTGTACCGGGGAGGGAAGCCAGCGCTCACCAAGCCGGATCAGCCCTGCAAATCCCACTGAGCCATAAAGGATGCTGCCAGCATCCCTGCCAACATGATTCATTGGAGAAGGAGCACAGCCCACCTCTGAGGTGGTCCCAGCCTTTGCCAGCCTGCAAAAGCCTGATCTTCTCCTGCAAAAGTCACCGAGGGGAAGGTGTTGGTGCTGCACGTGCTAGTAGCTTTGGCAAGAAGGCTGCAAGGACAGCACAGATGCCATCAGCTCGTAGCCATTGACCTTTCTAAACTGCAGAAAAACAAAAATGGCACCCTTGTGGTTTAAAATATCCCCCAAAAGGCAAAAAAGGAAAGGGGAAAGCGAGACAAATTCCCACGAAGACAGCAAAGCCCTGAGCGCGCCTTCCCCGTGTCTTCCCATCTTGCCTTCCCACGGAGGCACGGATGGACCCTGGCTGATCTCCAGACCCCCGCTGGGCGAGCAGCAAAAAATCTCCAACGCGACGAACGGGCTGTGTGACACAGGGAGCTCCCTCCCTCATCCACCCCATCGCAAAGGAGCAGGAATTTGTGGCCTGCTGGGCCAAGAGAGATAAAAGATGTGCCATTACCATCCGGCACCGAGGGGTTTCTCTGGGGGATGCTGGGACTGAAGGGATGGGGTTTTTTTTGGCTAAGCTGGAAGGATGAGTCAGGCTCGGGGTTCAGAGCCAGCCCAAAGGCAGGTCGGGGTGGAAGGGGATGGGCTGCCCGGTACCAGGCATTAGCAGAGGGAGAGCAGGGCTGGTAACCGCAACCCCACGCACGCGTCTCATGGCTCCTGACCGGCCCTCCCGGCTGCTCTCATCAGGACTACTTTTAATCTTGATAAATCCATTTTTCCATAGGTTGTTAGCACATAACACGCCTCAAGGAGAACTCCTCCACCTCCCACCTCATACCAGTAAAGCCAGGTGGGTGCAAACCCCCCAGAGAGCTGCTCTACCTAGAGCTGGGTTGGTTCCTCTGCTGATAAGGGTGACCTATGCCCTGTGCTACGTTGGTCTTCGCAGGGTTAATCCTACAAGGACACAACTTTGAGACCTCTGTCTCTATGGGATGCGATGGGAGCTGGTCTGGGCTCTGAGGAGAAGGAGGGTTCAGCAGACATGTCCACAGAGCAGCACAGCCATGGGAGCAGTTGGCCAAAGTCAAGAGTGATACTGGGAGAGGAGCTCAGGCACTGGCTGGGAGAACAAGGATCAGACCGTGACGGATCTGAAAATGTACCATGTTTGCCTGGAGCTGTCAAGGAAAAGAAATTTATGTGCTGACAGGGTGGTGGCAAAGAAGAATAAGAGAAAGAACAAGAGGGTGTAGCAGGTTCTCTCTATGCTTTGGTTCACCCTTCAGTCCCCCCACCCTTGGGTGGATTTGGGTCTCTTTGACTGGAAGACGGCACAAGAATAGAAATTTGGAGTGAAGTCAGGATTAAAGCCTTAAGAAGTTGTTTGCACTGATACAGTGTAAGAAATAGGTGCATACTACAACATTTTCCTGCCATTGGTGTCCATTTTCGCTCTGCCCTGTGATTCTGTTGAGTTGGCTCCGATAATAAACCTAATTTATATCTGGTGGGAGCCCTGACTCTTCCCTCCCACCAACTCTGCGAGATACAAGTGCTCTGCCTGTAAATGCTGATATAAGGGAAACGCGCTGCTCGCAGCGAGCGCTCGATGCTGTTCCCATTGGCATGTGATATATCATGATTAACAGTCTCTCCTTCGTGATATTACTGGCCCCAACCCGTGATCTTGGGAAGAATTCAAAGTCTGGTCTATCAGCAAAAAAATAAGCTAGTTAAACTTAAAACAGCAAGACTCAGCTCAGGCTAGCGGATGATTTATTAAGAATCATGGACTTTGGAGACGGAGAGAGGGAAAGGAAGCCACAAACCCCACATACAGCCTGTAAAAGTTCCAGTTTATAATCTAACACGAGTGACTGTACAGCTCAGGCTGAGAAATCATCTGGGATTCATCACAAGGTAGAGACAAGCAGCTGCAGCGAGTTCACGGACAGGAGCGTCGCTCCCGCGGGCGCGATGCAGAATCCGGCTCCTCCTTTTGAGCCGCTCCGGTGCCCTCCCCGGGTACCCCCATCTCCTGCACCTCCCAGGCTCGGGGTACCGAGGGGGGACATAGCAAATCTCTGGGGGTGCTTGCCTGATTTGGGCAGAGCCTGGCTCTCATGGGACTTCACAGCATCCTCTGTTTCAGTTACAAGCAGTTCCCCATTTGGGCAGCATCCAGTTGTTCCCTGTTAACTAGGCAGAAATATTTCCTTTTGGTATCTATTCATTTGTTACAAGTAGGCATCTCCGTTATGAATATGTATCTGAATATAAAATCTCCCCTCAAACCAGGCAAATGACCTGCACCAATATTTTACGCCGGCAGTTTTTTTTTACAAGAGCAAAACAAAGCGTTGGAAATAAAGTGAAAAGAAAATATCAGAAACAAGGTGTCATTTTTGCAAAGTCTTTTGATTTGGAGGAAACTCCCTTTTTCCACTAGGAAGCCGTTACATCCCAAACTTTTGGCTCGCACTTACAGAAAGCGCTGCAGGCGTTATTAATGATCTCTAAAATCTGAGGACCAAAGCATCCAAGCTGACACCTCCCTTTCTGCAGAAGGATTACATTCATTCATAAAACAGAAAAAACCACCACCCGCCAATCTGATACCATCAGCTGGGATGAAAATCATTCAGGAAACAAAGCAGCGAGGCTGGATTTCTTAGCTTTGGCCATACCATTCTCATTAAGGCCTTACATTTTAACGCAGTCCTTGGAAACAGGCAAAAACCTGAGGTTCCCTCAAGGGCAAAATCACAGCTTGGCTTTCAGATGGGTCCCGATGGGAAGGGGAGAGGTAAAATGTTTTAATCAAGCCAGAAATTATTATGGGAGCATTGATCAGGGGAAAACTTCCCTTCCCTGCTGACTACCCAAAAGGTGTTTTGCTGTAAAGTGGGTTACAGGGATACGTGAGCGGTTATGTGGGGATGGGAATGTGCTTGGTAGAGCTGTTAAAGGCTGGGTTTTAATTCCTACCAGGGCCAAAGCCTGGGAGAACAGCTGAGCACGGCTGCTGGCATTTAATATCCACCATCTGCATCCTTACTGCTTTGCCACCCAAGGACCACCACCGCGGGATGGAGACAGATGCGGGTGGCAGCGGGTCCCCTCGAGAAACCTCCTGTTTTTTGCTCTTGGAGGAGGCAGCTGCTCTTTGGAAGGGCTCCTGGGACTTGTTTCACCATTTTTTGGTAGCCAGTGGGGGCTGGGGGGGGTTACCTGTGAGTTACCGTTACCAGTGCTTCCTCCCAAAGCTGTGAAAGCACATATTGCTCAGCTTATTGGAGACATCCTACCTGTGGGGTACCCCAAACCTGAAGTCAACAGGGATGGGGAGCACCTGCCCATCTGGAAGAGGGGCAGAGGATGGGGGGGACTGTCCCCCAGGAAACAAAATCCTTCCTCTCCACCAGATCCGCTGCCTTTAGAGCTGTGAAGGTCGGCAGAGACACGGTTTGCTATCTGCTTCCCAGGAGAGCGGTGATAGCCCGGACCCTTGGCTTCCTCGTGTTTGATCTGGAGCTGGCACCGGGGGAACCAGACGGGGCAGGCAGATAAGAGAGTCGAGTCCTGCGCTCCGGAGCCGTCATCTCCGGCCAGGAAGGCAGAGCGTCACGGACAAGTGGGAAGGGCTCAGGGACATTAAGGGCAGAGGATAAACTCCTCTCTCCTCCTCCCCGCACCTTAGGGGACAGCGAGGGCATCCCGTCTCTGCCTCACGCCTCGATTTCCCCATCTCTGAAACACGGATGGAGCAAATCCTTCTGCTAAAGGGCTTCTGAGGTTGATCTCAAAAACAACAACCTGTCGGGAGATGCAGATAACCCAGACACACTGCCTTTGGTCTGCAAGGAGGGCGAAACCCAGGGGACGAGCTCTCTGCTCCCCGGCTTGGCCCCCTGCTTGCTGGGACCCCATGCAATGCCCCTTTCCTATGATGGGAGCCCCATGCCCAACTGGTGAGGGCAGGGAAAGGTTTGCTTTCTGCAGCAGAGGTGGCAAAGCCTCCCTGCAAAGGTCATTCCTCTCCTGCCCCCTAACCCACTCCCTTAGCACGAGCCTGTGTTTGTGCATTCTTGTTTTATAGGGAGGAAAAAGCCAGCAAATATAAACTGAGCAAGCAGGGAAGCTAACGAGCTGCTCTCGGGCCTCGCTGCCCGTAAAAATGGAGCTGCAAAAAGCAGGGTTAGCCTGGGGTGAGGGACCGGTGCCTGCACGGCCCCTGCAGCACGAGGGTCTGCTAACCAGGGCTACCGTGCCAAGCTCACAAGACGCCAGACCCCTCACACAGAGCATTTCTACACCTAAAAAAAGAGTCTACATGATCCTATTTGGGGCTGGGTGGGTGCTTTCAGGCTCGGAGCGTGACCACCCTCCATCCCAGCCGTCATCTCAAGCAGCAGAGCTTTTGCTGGGAGGACAGCCTGTCCCAGCAGACCCATGCAAACCAAGCAGGAGTTAGGGCTTTGAAGTATTGCTCGCTGCAGCAGCTGCGGAGGGAGCAGCCTGACAGCAAGCCTGTGTTTCCCGTCCCCCTCCCTTCTCTGAATCAGCCTGCGCAGGACGTTGGAGGAGACTGTTTCCTCCAGGCTTTTAATTTCTATAGCCAGGAATCAGCGGAGTCACGGGGCACCACGAACACCAGACAAGATCTTTGCTCCCTTGGAGTCGTAGCCAGGCTGGCAGAACGCAAAGGGGGCAAAGCGTCCTGCTCACTCGCTTTCTGCTGGGGTAATAACTCCACTTATTTCCATACAGCTGGCTGGGGGTTGTGCATCGGGCTGTTGGAGCCCTGAGCACCAGGCTGGTGTCTCCCAGGACCTGCCCCCAAAAGCAGCAAGGACTGAGCTGGGAGGTCGAGGTACTTGCCCCCCAGCATCTTCCCCAATTCAGCTGTCACCCAGAATTTTCACCGCCAGCCCCAAACATTTATCCCCCAAGCCAGTCAAATGCTTTTAGCTAAAACACCAAAACCACACGAAACGTGCGGTTTTACAAAAATTTCAAGCCATCTGCATGGAAAGCAGCCTGGCACGGCAGTGCCACGCGCGCCACGCACCCCGGACCCTCTCCCTCCGAACGCGGGTGGTGCGATGCAATTCTGCCACGGAAATCTTTCCAGGGCTTTGGAAACGGGCAGCACCGGGTGCAATGAGCTGTGCTCATTCTCAGCTTCACAATTTGGTCTGCCTCTGGTTTTGGGTACCCTGCTTTCAAACACCAAAGCCCTGCTTCTTCCTAGCAGCTGAGCACCGATGGTTTTTATCACATTAGTAGGCGCCGACGGCATTTCGCTTCTGAGACGGTCCGGTCCCGAAGAGCAATGGTGCGAGTCAACCCCCGGCCGGCTGCCAGCCCGACCGACCGTTTCATTTCCAAGTTATCCCCATCGGTCCCCACGGTTTATGTAACTTCACTTCCCATGAAGTGGATCCACTTCCCTCTCCCCGGAGGAAGAGATAAACTGTAAGGAGGCAGACGCCGAGCAGCACGCGGCCAAACCGAGCCCAAACCCACAGGAAGCTCGCCCTGCACCCCAGGACCCTCTTTAGACATTTAGGCCAGTCCCGGGTTTTATTCTGAGTCCTAGTCTACCCGAAATAAATGTGCTTGCATCGCTCCGATCCAGCCAGCACTCCAGTGTAGACAAGTAAATAAATGACCAAAGCTAAGTAAACCTGCTGAACGGGAGTTTAGCAAGCACAGACCAGAAAACAAACTCCTTTTTTTTGCCTCCTCCTGTTTTAAAACTGGTCAGAGGACATTGGCAAATGCTCTCGCCGTGGCCTAAGAGCCGGACGACGTTTCTCTGGGACTTTCCTAAGAGGAAGCAGAGAACAGGCTTTGCTCCCTGTCACCACGCACTTTAACTCAAGTGGTTTGCACGAGAAATCACTTACACCTAAGAGAAACGTTCAAACACCAGCCTGACGATCCTGAGCCGCAAGCCCTTCTGAGGACATTAGTCCCCGCTCTTGGAAAGACCCAGATCTGAAAGAAATCAGCAGTGCAAGGAGAAACGGAAAACCAGTGCGTATTGATTCCCGCTGATCCCGGCTGATTTTTCTTTTCTTGTTCTTATCAGGTCAGGAAACCCAAGCTGAGCCTTGATAAAATTCTTGATGAATAAAAACCAGCTTCCCTGGGTTTAAAACTTACGACCCAGTGGCAAGCAACATACGCTCCCTCCTTAGAGCTGGGCCTCTTACATCCCAAAACGATGATTTGGGATCCCTCCTCAACCCTTCAATATTCATTTTTGCTTTTTTTGGTGGCTATTCATCTCACATTCATAAAACACCCCCCGCCCGGGCTTACGTAGAATTTGCATTTGGGGGGAGGGATTCAGGCCAGCTGAATCCACTGAGAAAAATAAAAAGCCCACCCCAGCCTCGAAATCTCCTCTTTCTCCTACGTTTCCAAGTACACGCCGGTGGGAAGCGTGAGGCCTCAGCTCCGCCGATCCCGTGGGCTCAACGCTGGGAGGAGAAGGCAGAGGCTTCGGTCCCCGCGTCCTGCACGGAGCTGACATCAGTTCCTCCCGGTTTTATTGACGCGGTCCCAGTTCTGGCCTGATTTTTTTAATTGCCTCGTAATTCCTGCAGCACTTAGAGTTTTTATAAGCCTCCTGCTTTCCCCGAGGTCAAGAATGAGTGCCCCCAGCTCCCCCGTTTTCTTAATCACCAAATAGCGAGTGAGCAGTAAAAGAGGAACGCGGATGCCATTTCCTTGCACCGATGGGGTACACGTGCTGTGCGGGGCACTGCGGTTTAAAGGAGGAAAAATTACTCACAATTTAAGTAGCTTTGCAGCCTTTCTTGCCCCCTCCATCTCTTGGTGCCAGGAGGTACCCAGAAAGGTGGAGAAGATGTTAGAAAATGAGATGTCCTTCAGGCCCTGAGCAGGTTCCCACTTCAGGGAGGTTTTTGAATGGTTTTTTGTCAGACGCTTTGGAAATGTCTTACAGGAGACGGTAGCAATAAGAGGTGAGTTTAAACCTGCGCAGTTCTCCAGGAGAAGTGGGCCTGGTGGACTATCCGTGGGTGGTAGGAAGCAGGTGGGGTTTGGCTTGCTTTATGGCAATTAGGAACAGATCGAAGCTATACGAGACTCTCTTAAGCAGGGTGTAAGGGCTGGTTTGAGTCGCAGCCAGGCGAGGTTTTCTAGGGAAGGTTTCTCATTAAAACAGCCACCATGCAACAAACCCGAGCGTGGCTGAGCACAGCCAGTACCGATGGAGACAACCCCATCTCATACTGGTGATGTTCACATCGCACACGAAGAAGCAAAAGTCTGTGCTCTGTTCTCTTGGCCAAGACAGAGAGAAGATACTTTCCTCCCCAAACAACCAGGAGGATCCCCTGGGGCCCAGAGCCACCCCCTGCTCAGGGCAGAGAAATTCCTCTGCAAGCAGACACCCAGCAGGGCCTGCATTTGTGAACAGGAGATATAATATAATATAATATATGTTACTGGGTCACTTGGTCCTGTTTAGGTTGGCTGGGCGACGCGGAGTTAGGACATTTGCCAGGATCGCCCAGCTCGCAGCGTGGTCACGCTCCGCAGCCCTGGGAAAAGCCACGTCCTCCCTGCAGAGCACTGCGGTGGGGGAGGCCACGGGTTTATCTGCTGTGAGCGGCACGAGCTATTTTAACAGATGGTTTTGCAACGCAACTCCGTAAAGGTGACACATGCCGTAACGCATCCCCCACCTGAGGCTATACAGAACAGGTCCCATAGGCAGGACGTGGGCTGGTTTTAGGTGACACGTAGAGAAGGGCCAAAAGCGTTTGGAGAGACGTATATGTCACCATTACCTGGTGTGAGCTCAGCAGGGTGTAGCTGGCTCTGCAAGATACTGTCCATCAGCAGCTCAGCTCCAGGAGAACCAGCAGCCAACACGTGAGCCTGCCCAGAGATAGACACTGATTAATCTGATATGAAGCCAACACAGCAAATTGCTGCAAATGGGTCTAAAAGGCAAAGCTTGTGCTGGTTGCAGCATTTTTACTCCAGCACCAGGAGCCCTAACACGTCACCTCCTCCTGCTTCGAGCTCCTGTTCTACCAGGAGCCCTAACACGTCACCTCCTCCTGCTTCGAGCTCCTGTTCTCCCACCATTCGGGCAAGTGCAACCACGCCTGCAGAAACCCTCCCTGTATCAGAGGTGAGCGGTGGTCCCTGGAGAAGGGCAATGCTCAAGGGTGCCCGCACCAGCTCAGCTCCATCACCTGGATGGGAGCTGGAAGGAGGACGAGCAGTGCAACATCCCCTGAAAATACCCACTAAAGACAGACAGCTCCTTCTGACCTGCCAGTCAAACCAGTCACCCAGACTAGGATAATGGTTGGCCATATGAATCCTCTGCTGGGGCACTGGAGCTGCTGGCAACAACCGATTGTGTTTGTTCAGATGAGAACAATTTTCCTTCGCTTGTGCTCTCGACAGACCCAACCTGGAGGCCTCCGAGCCCGCCTGCCAACAACAACACGAGGGCGGGATGGGGACCATATCTATTTCCAATTGAGCTGTCAGCTGGCCTTGGGGACTGGTGGGTTCACTGGTCTGCTGATTGAACGAGCATCCTCAGCCTCGAAAAGGAAATGTGAAATCACACAGCCTCCAGCTGGACCCCCATCCTAACAACCCACCTTAGAGTGCTGTCACCCCATCACCGCGGTACCCGAGGCCACGGGGATGGACAACAGGGGCTCGGCCAGGGCAAGCATTTGCCACGGGGGAAGAGACGTCAGGGAGATTGCACATGCACAAATACACACAGGCAGGGGGTAATTTGGAGGCCCAAGTCTGCTCTTCCCGTGAGAAAGTCAGACTGGTTCAGAAATACCTCTTTTATCCCTCAGCAAGCCCTCTGGCAACACTGGAAAGGGACTCGGCTTCTCCTGACCCCTGCTTTCCCTGGGTACCAGGATGAACAGAAATAGCACAGGAGACAGGGACTGAAGCAGAAAGGTCCCAAATGGCTGCCCCCGTGTCCCGGGACAGGCGGCAGGGAGCCGCTTTCCTGCGCATGACTATCTCCATCATCCCTTTACACGCTTCCCCGGGAGCACCGTGCGCCGAGAGCGTTACAGACGGCGCGTGTGCATCGGCTCAGGGCTGCACCCTGAGCTGCTTTTACAGACACCCCCACATACCCTTCCCAAACCAAAGGCATAGGCAGATGGATTGCTCATAAAACTCAGCCGAGTGCCTCTAGATCCCAAAAAACTAAGCAGAGGAGACAGCCGTAACAGACCCTGAGCTCACATACTACGTGGTTTTGGGGTAACACCAACTTCTCGCTCTTGTCCTGTAACCCTACACATAGACAGCCCCATGGCAGGGCTGATAAATTCAAAGATATCTAAGAGTTGCATGATTTCACATGCTGGGGCTGAATAATTTCGTTAGCATCTTAAGTGCCGATGAACAAAACACGTTTCTAGCTCCGAGACTCACTGAGAAGCTCAGACATATCCAAGAGCGAATCAAACCGCAGAAGGAACAGGAGCAACAAAAATGAAATTAAAAAGAAAGCCCTTCATGGTTTTTTAGCGAGTCCCTGATGCTAGAGAGGCAAATCATGATTTGTGGACGCCTAGAGATGGAGAAGTGGAGACCGTTTGAAAAGGGAGTGAATAAATACGACTTTGTATGAGGTCTAGAGAGATAACTTGAAGGGAGAGAGAGCTAGACGGTGTTTTTCCAGCTGAATAGAGTTTTGCCAGACAGCATTTTGCAGGCATGTTTCAATTTGATGAAAACACCTATTCAGGATTATGAAAGCATTGCATTTCAGGAGGGATAGTGCCTTGTGCTGTGCCCTTATTCCTCTCTCATATTCTGTCTTATTTGTAAAGACAAAAGGAAATATTTCTTCCGGCGAATATTTCTTTTTAGCTGAAATTCCAAACTTCTAAATTTAAAGATGAACCCGACAGTCAGAAATTTTTGAATTTCTGACAGGACGGAGATTCCTTATTTCTTTAAAACCCTCTGCTTTCTGCTGGCAGGCAGTCCTCGAGGGAGACCGAAGGGTCGTGGTGCACCACCTCTGGGACTGTCCTGCCTCAGTTTCCCCATGCGCAGAGCAAGGATGAGGTTACGCTTTGGGAAGGGGCGAGCTCGTCTCCGGCACGTGCGTTGCATCAGGGCTGCCGATCCCCTACGGTTCCCTTCCAGATGGCCGCCGAGACCCAGACAGAGCCTCAGGCTGCTCCCTCCCGGCTGTGCGAATACCGGCGAGAAGCTAGACCGAGCAGAGAGGGTCGGCGGAGGGCTTCCCCTTGGCGCTCGCAGACAGGCTTCTTCCTTCTCACCAGACGTCTTGGCTGACGGCTCGCCGCTTCGCTGGCGGGAGAAGGGCCAGCTTTGTCTCCTGGCACATGCCGGCGGCGGTGACGGAGGGCGAGACACGCGGCGATCGAAGGGAAGCCGGGTCGAGCCGGCAGCTCAGCCTCTCCTAAGTACATCTCCAGCACGCGGCCGCCCGGACCGCGCCGCTGCCTCTGCCGACAGCTTTATTGCTGCTGCGGGCTGAGAGAGGTCCGTGGGGTGACCTGGCCCTGCACCGTCCCTGCTCGACAGCTGCTCAGACAGGGAGAAGAGTTTCGGAAAAATGGGGGAGAAATCCCTTGGGAAAGCAGCTATGGAAACTTCCTCGGGGAAGTTTCTGCTTGGCCTTCCTGCAGCGCAGAGGAAGGCTAGCAGGAAAACCTCCCCAGGCGAGCTTTTTCTAACAGGAAAGAAGAAAGGAAAAATAAAAAAAAAAGTAGAGGTTTGCTAAGGCTGTCCATCAGCTGCTCTTGCCCCTTCCTGCACGTTGCCTCCCAGCCCTGGCCCAGGTCCTCCCACAGACACGGTCTCATCCTCTCCCCCACAGCCGAGCCCAGCACTAGCCCAATGCAGTCTTTGATAGCCCCAGGCAACCGGGGGGCCATTAACTTCCCCCCAGCCTGGAGCTACCAGCACAGCCCTGCTTCACTCAGCTCCCCTCTTCCCCCAGACCATCCTCCTTCTGCGATTTTAGCCACGCAAAATGCAGGTTTCATTTTTTAAAAGTAAAGAGAGCATTTCACGGAGGAAAAGGTCTGCGCGGATGGAGAGAACCACCATCCTTGACCAGGCTTAGTTATAGCCCTGATTTTTCTCCCCCTTTTCTTTCCACATTGCCCACAGCAACTCTTGGGCATCCTCGCTGGCTCCTGCAACCTCCTGCATCTTCTCCAGGCTCCTGGTACCCATCGCACTCCGCGCCGTGACCACCGCGGAGCATTTCAGACGGAGCCCATCACCTTGCAGAAGATACACGAAGCAACGCGAGGAAATATCTCACAGAAAGAGAGAGCCAGGGCTGCAGTGGAAACAGCCGCGTTGGATGGGATCACGGGGAGACGGGATGGGGGTGGCAGGTCTCTCCAGCCCTGCAAGCATCCCACCCACACACCGACATCTGCCACCGCGGGGTGGTCAGGCACGGAAATAGCACCTGGCGATGAAAATATTTGGCCGTGCCGGCAGCCCAGGTAGCTGCTGGGTGCGACGAGCGCCGAGGCTGGGAAAGTTTATAAGGTGGGCTGCGGAAAACTGGCCGGCGGCTCCGCAGACAAAGCCTGTCTCCTTCCAAAACAAACAGCACCCGCTCCAAGCACCAGCACATGGGGCTGCGGGGCTCCCAGCCACCACCGAGGCATGACGGGGTGCGAAGGGGGACACTGCAAAGGGAGCTGGAAATAACTTCGTCCCTTAACCCTCGCTGCTCTGGCTGCTTCTGGGTTTGCAGCGCTGCTGGAGAACGGTCCAGCGGGATGTTTCGTTTGCACTCTCAGCAACAAGCCACCAGCCCAGAGCACCCACGCCTCTTCCCCCCCTAGAACCGTGCAAATGAACCGATTTTAGGAAAACGTGTTAAAAACTCCATATCTGACAACGGTTGTGCTCAAGCGCTGAGCCCAGGACCCCTCTGCAGACATGGGGGCTGCCTCCCCGGCTGCTGCCCACGTGCCCCGAGCACTGACCCCGTCTCCCCATCCTCCCTCTGTGCACAATTCACTCGTGGTGCCCGACGCAGCTCGATCCCGATAAATGCCAGCGCCCAGACGTGACCTAGGTGTGGAGAGCGGTGGTGGGCGACGGCCGCGGGCCAGCCGCCCCATGATGAGATCTCCCACTGTTCTCCACAAAGAATAGCCCCTTGTCCTGCCCCGACGGCTCCCCCTCGGCCAAGGGGGCCGGGGGGAGAGGGGCAGCGTGGTGTTGGGGACAAAAAGCATTAATTTGGAGACCCAGAGACAAAAGAGCCGCAAAAGGGGGTCAGACAGGGCTGCCCCAGTGGTACCGGAGCGATGGCTTCACGCCAGGGTGCTGGCACTCCAAAAAGCAAAGGGCTGCTACCCCTTCCTCATGAAGCTTTGGTTATTTGGCACCGAGGGACACATCGTGTGAGTGGCACGCTGGGGGACAGTGCCGAGGGGATGACGGGGGAGCGAGGGGGGTCTCACACACATCTGCCTTTCCTCGGCTCGGCACGAAGCAGTTTGGATGGGAGCGAGCGCTCCTGCCGCACGGCAGCATCTCAGGCTAAGCAGGGGAGGCACCAGGCAGGCATTTGCTTCAAGCTGCGGCGAGGGTTTATTTTTCCAGCTAAAATAATTTAATTTAGTGGAAATTTTTCCCCTTCTCAACCTGCTTTCTCCTGTAACCAGCCCATCCTCGGGAATGGCTGGTCAGCTGGATGGGAACCAAGCTGGATGGCACGTCAAGTCCAGAGGCCCATGAAAAGCCAGCCCAGGTTATGTCATTTATTTTTCAACCGAGCGTAGCTGGGGGGTGCTTGTTTTCTTCTCACCACCAGAAACGTAAGGCCCAAAATGTCATTGCTAATGGAATTTACTATTCCTGATGTCAGAGCAGATACACAGGAGGGGGTATGCACCCCTCCTGTGCTATGAGTACTATGCTGCGTATGCAGTAGTATGCGTGCATGCGTTTTGTGCGCTTCTGCAAAGCCCCCGGTCTGCAGATGGAAATATTGCTTTTGCTACCACACTGCATGCACGCACCAGAATAAGATATAATAAGGTTTATTTTAGCAGAGCTCACCCAGCTACTGAAGTTTTAAGCACTGACAATGCTTTACACAACCTGAGCAGATAGCGTGGCAAAGGTGGAACAAGATGCACCAAGCAACGCTTAAAAATAAGCAGGTAGCAAGTCCACGGCCGGAGCGAAAGCCACTCACCTGCCAGGGTCTCAGTAAACTCCTCTCCTGGTGAAGGTCCTCATACAGCAAGTGCAAGCACCAGCCGGGATCCTCGTGGGACATGGAAGGGTTGGATATCTGAGCTGAGCCGTCCACTTGTGGTTTTGGTAATATCTCCTGAGCAGCAGAAGTTAATGAGCCTGTAGGAAAAAAAAAACCAACACCAAAAAAAGCTTGCAATTCTTTATAACAAGGCTGCCAGCTATACATTACGTTTAATAGGACAGTTATCGTATGTTAAATACTGGCATGATTAAAAACATATTTATAAAGGATTAACAACTCTGTAATGGCTACATGTCTGTTCCGAGGCCGTTAAATCTCCCAGAATATGTTTCTAATCATCCATACAATAACCATCTTAATAAATCAGAATTAGAGGCGTATTTGGGTGAGCATGGATTCCAGACTGCACCTGGTGGGTTTTTGTAGAGGGGAAGGGCCGGGGTGGAACCAACAGGCATAAGAGGTTTGTAGAAAAAACAACCGCTGTTTGTGGAAATCCAGTGGTGCGTGAACATGCCGAGCATTTGACGGAGACGCACCGATTATTTCTGCAAGTTCCACCTCCCTGGATCACCGCTGACCACAGGTTTGTGGGACCAAGGTGAGAAGAGGCAGCCTGCCTGCAAGTCCAACCACGCTGCCTCGCTGCGGCATTTCCCACCTGCTAAAAAAAAGCAAGGCAAGAGAGAAACCCCTCTGCAGCTCCCCAGGGCAGGAGAAACCCTTTCGCTCCAAGCAAGAAAGCACCCAGGACAGCCTACTACTGTGGCTGCTCCAAAATTTTCCTTGCACTTCTATTTAGTGCGTTTCTCGCCCGGCATCACCAGCTCACGCTCCTGGGATAGATTTGGGGCAGCGGTACCCCACTGCTAGCAAAACGCCCAGGCACAGCGAAGGCATTTAGCAAAAATAAACGCCGAGGCAGAGTCTGAAATGTTTATTTTCCAACTCCAGGCCATTCATCCAGTGACACCGCTCTGTTCCAGCGAGTCTCCCTCTGTTTATATCAGATGATTAATGAGACACAGATTGTCTTTAGCCCTGACGGATGTTGCAGTCACCAGGGGTAAGTACGAATCTGGGCTTTCTCCTCCCACCTCCAACTGCAGCCACCACGCCATCCTGATTGGCCTGGAGAACAGATTTTCCTCCCTTTTCATGCAATCAAAACCAAGATTTTATTACTTTCTTTTTTACGGCCTCTCCATCTACCCTCTGCAATCGGCCCTCTTTTAGTTGGAACCTCTGATGACACCGGAACGGGGTCTGAGCTGCCATTAGCTCAGAGAAAGCGGAGGGACAGATCAAACCACAAATAAAGGAGGAAGCCGGAGAGGCAAGGCAGAAGACAACTTGGGTTTAGCCTGCCCAAAGCACGCTGCTGAATTAGGGGAGAGAGATCTGCCAGGACGCATACAGCGACGCTCGAGAGTGCAGCAACCATCGGACACTATAACCACTGTTAGAACACACCAACCGAAAACCGGTGCGATGCACGGATGCCATTTCCAGAGGACACGGGGCTGTCCCTGCTCCAGAAAAAGCTACCTGCGACTTCAGCATCACCCACATATTTTATTTCTGCTGGGCTACTGACCTGCTCAACCAACGCCTTTCCTATGCGGCACCCATTAGCGCGTCTCCCGTTTTCCTACAGAGGGAAGATCTGCAAAGCAGCTCAGCATTTCCCCCTTCAAGAAACTACTGTAAAACACTCCCAACAGTTTATTTCTATCAGGCTTGCCCCCAGGGAAGAGGACTGGTGGGCTAGGGCTGAAACCAGAGGTGCTGGGTCTAAAGTAGGGGTGCGGTGGCTAATTAGCCCCATCTAATCAAGCATCACCAGGGAATCATGCTGCAGAAAGACGGGGAAGCTGTAAGAAAGCGCAGAACATAAATTAATGAGCCCAATTAATAACAATAATAGCAAAGACATCTTTGCAATGGCTAAATGGGGCTGGATTGAAACCAGCTTGAACATGTCACCGCAACAATGCTTTTGCATGCCCCCAAAGTATGGCTCAGGGCAGGAGCAGTTGACACATTTCTCCAGCACTCAAAGCTCAAATTGAAAAGCTGCCATTAACATTAAAAAGAATAAATAGCTTTTTAAAAACTCCATACGTTTCTATTTTTTTTTTCCCCCCCCTTCCTTTCCTTCTTTCTGATTCACCCTTCTGATATTTTGCTTGGACTCCAATCCTAATGCATTCGTCCTTCTTAGCACATTTTTGGGCTGCTTCCACCATTGTTCTTGGAAACTTTTTTTTTTTGTAAGGACATATATTTAGATATACAACCTGGTCTCCCACGTTAAAAAAATCCTACCTCAGGCCGGGAAGGGAAGAACATATAGAAAAAGGGAATCAGGCTGCAGGCGCGCATGCAGCTGGGTGCGTATTTGTGCACACGTGTGTCTGCAAGGGGTGTGCGGTAGCTGGGCCACGAGCACCCTGGCTCTGGGCGACAGGGACCTCTCGGTGTCAGCAGAGGAGGTGGGATGTTTGCCTCCCAAAAGCTTTGCCGGCACAAAGGGAGGGCCAGTCGCTGCGGCCATCCCCACGCCTCCCCCATAGCCCCCATCGGGGCTGAGAGCCGGGCTTCAACACAGCACCGCGGCTCCGAATTATCCCTCAGGGGGACACGAGCATTTCCTTAAATCATGCAACACACTCAAATACATTTGCAGGGCGGTTTTGGGGAATGGCTAGGGGTTGCACCGGCCGCAGGCACCCCACACACCGGTCCCCAGCTGGAGGGGGCTCAGCCCATCCAGGTTGCTACAGATACCGCGCTTTGCCAATGGAGCGGGTGGGTTTGGACAGGCTGGTTTTAATAACCCACGAACGCTCAGCCCGCACCCAAACATCTCATTTTGAAAAGGCAGGTTGGAGTCCAAGAAGCACTCGCAGGCTTTTCATAAACACACTTTAATAATCTTCATCAAGAATTTTAATACAGAACGAGCTGCCTGCCAGGAAATGCATTTACACTGTCAGCTGCCGAGAGAAATAGCACTGCACCGCTGCTCAATACCAGAAACACCCTCTCTCCCTCCCTCCGAGCTTCTCCTCTCTTCCCCTTTGTATGAAGTGTGGTGTTTAGGAAACCGGAGGGGCTAAAAACCCTGCCGGGGAGCCAGGCAGCTCCCTGCAGCATCCCCTGAATTGGGGTACGGCCCCTTCGCCCTGCCCCGCCGCGTGCCCTCCATCATCCTGCTCCCGTCTCTTGCCGAGCTGGACCTCGGCCGGCCTCGTGCTTCACCTCATTGTTTTCTTATTTTTGGGAGGTCTAAAAGCTGCAGCATCTGTCCTGCTCTCCCGTTAACCTGCTGAAGGTGCTGTTGCAGGCTCTGCGCGGGGCGATGGCTAGAGAAAGGCTGGGATTTAGACTATGGGAATAACTGGTTTTTTGCTAGCTACGGATACAGTTACAGAAGCTTTTCTTTCACAGCAAAGATTAACGGGATCAGAAAACATTTCCTTGCTGGCTGTGGTATTAAACAATTAAAGAGATTAGTCGAGGGTTTTACCATCCTCTGGCACATCAGGTTTTGGTTTCTGCCAGAGGCAAAATACCCAATTTGATGTACTCCGAACCCAGAGGGCTGCTTATGGTGGGAATCGTATTTTACAGCCTTTTTTCCCAACAGCTGAAAATGCTCCGGCTGTAACCACCCTCCATATGCTGCTCCAAGCCACATCCCCACCCAGCTAAGCCTGCTCTCCCCAGGTAGGGACAGATGTCACCCCTCCACGTCCCTACGCAACTGCCACCTGCAGGGCAGGGCTCGGAGACTAGAGGGGGGACAGGGGGAGATTGGAGAAATACCCCGGGGTGACTTCAGCATCAGCAACTCCTTCCACACACTTCTTATCAAATCTTGTATTTCTCGCAGGGAGGATTTTTGAACACCAATTCCTGGCACTTCGGACAGTTCGTGTATTTATAAGTCTGTTCCCAAGCGACTGACAAAAAGAAAGAACTAAAAAAGCCCCCCGATCCAGCGAAATAAAATTATGAGATTAGAAAGACACGTACCAGGTGGCCTCTCTGAACCTCATTTAGCAGAGGTGGGGAATGCCAGCTTTCCAACAGGAATGGCACCATCACCTCTGCCTCTTTCCCTGTCCTTGTGAAGTTCTTACCTTATTTATTTGCCTGAGATCAGAAAAGCTGGGGGAAGCCGCCTGGCAGAAATACCAGCCTTTTGCCAAGCCTTTTGAAGTTTCAGCACAAAATGCCTTTGAAAGGCAGGGGTGCGGGGCGAAGAGGTAGAGAGAAGGTCATTTGTTCTTGAGGAAACCCCCAAAATGCTTCGGAGACCTGAAGGGGCCTTTTCATTGGGCAGGCAGCTGGCTGGGGGGGGAAAAGGTGCTGGATGGGTTTGGGGAAGCAGCGGTGGGAAGGATGGGTAGGAAGAAAGTGCCTGCGTGGTTATGGCATGCACAGGCTCCAGCTCTGTTAGTGCCAGGGCAACACGGGCTGCAAGATACCTTAATAATAAATAAACCTTAAAATCAGTAAGAACTTAAAAGATGCTACCCCCAAAAACCTCTCCAGAGCAGATGGAAATCTCCCATGGACTTTGAGTGGCGGCACGCTTCTCAGCTTATAGATACTCATTATCCTCATTAATGCCCTCCTTCAGCTCTTTAAGGCATCCACAAAAGTCGCTTCCACCTCCCCCAGGGCTCAATCCTTTCCCATGCCCGAGGGATGCTGCAACTTTGGGGCAGTGTCCATCTATCTCCACGTATTCGCACGCCGCTGGGAGCAAACTCGAGGCCACGGCACAGAGGCAGCAAGATCCCGCAGTAGCTCGCGCTTGCGGGGAGTGATAACCCCAGACCTGGGAGGAAAAGAAATTTATAAAAAACCTTCACCAGTGCCACAGGACTCTCCGGCAATCGCCTGCAACCAGGAGCTTCCCTGGCACAATATTTGTCCAGGCACACCCTTGCAGTGGCTTCTCCCTGCACCAGAAGCATCCTAAAAAAAAAAAAAAAAAATCAAGCCCCGGAGCAATGTATGAGCCACAACCATGCACTGAGTGGCCATGGAGAAAATCCAGGTATCCCAGTGCCTCCCGTCAAGCTCGAAGCAGCGGGCTGCACCGCCGCGGAGCCGCTGTTCCCCGGGGGCTCAGCTTTCCACCAGCCGGTAGAGCGAGATGTTGTACCTTGTTTATGTTTCTATGGTATTACCCTGCCTGCTGGCTCCCATCCTACAGCCTCCACCGGCTAAATCTCTACGAGGTTAATTTCTAACATGAAAAACGGCCTCCCAAGAGCAAGTGCGGTTGATTTAAAATAATAAAAATGGAAATCTCAGATTTGATGACTAATCCCGGGAGACGGGCTTAAATTAGCGCTAACCAATCGGCCGCAAAAGACCAGAGGAAAATTCCTGCTGGACTTCTCTCCTCAGTCCACTCCCTGGCTTCATTTTCCATCCCCAGATCCTTCCAGCCTGCAAACATATACAGTGTTGCCTCGGCAACTCGGAGACGAGATATATGTACATGAAAAAATGAGACAATCTCTTTCCTCGGTGATTGCCTGGAAGGTGGAAAATGTAAACCTATTCTAGTCTTAAAGCAATGTCAGCTTGTACCAGACACACACCCCAACCTGCTCTTAAATGTGCCACCTCCAGCTCCCACGTGAACATAAATAACCATCCTCTCACGGGCCTCCGTCCCCAGCCGTACCTGCTCTCTCATCCCAAGGGAGGATGCTCAGGACATGCAGAATCACCAAAAGACACACGTTGCCCAGAGGGGTTTTCTCTCTTGCACACGCAAACCGTCTTCCAGGAGCCTGGGTTCATTTGTGAACCCTAGTTTGGAAGCAAGCATGCTTTCAAGTCTAGCCTGCACCAGATGGACTCTACTCAGCTGAGCTATCGCAGACACCATCCGTCGTGCCCCATCTGCACTACGCTTGGTCTTCGAAAAGTTCCTGCATCTCAGGACTTGCACGAAAAATAAACGTGAAGTACACCGGGAGTTTAAAGCAGAGTATCTATGCCGTATCCCTAGCCATCCCATTCTCGTATCGTCTTTAAATCCTGCTCCGAGTCCCTGCTGCTCTGCGCAGCGTCACCCTTTGCAGCCCACGGTCCCCTTGGCCAGCTGGCACGAGGCTGTCCTGCGATAATGCAGGAGCAGAGGGACGTGCATGCAGATCCCTTGCAGGCTGCTGCAGTCATCGTCACCAGCCCCACCTGCCCCTGCAACCCCTCTTTGGTGCAGCACCCACTCTCTCACCGGTTATTCCCCTTGGCCTCGTGCCGAATGAATCCCGATACTGGAATTTTCATCTGCATTATCAGCATTTTTTCCTCTCCAACCCCATAACCTAAGGGACCTGCCTGACCTGCAAGCAATTAAAACACTGGGTCTCACGAACTCCCTGCAATGTCTTGGCTGCAAAAGGACATGATGAAAAGACCAATTCCCCCCACTCCACCTCGGCACCGGTCTCCGCTTCCCTACGAGCTTTGTTGTGAACTGTGGCCATCGGAGCACTCCTTACTCAGGCGTTTCCCATCTGGAGTCAATCGCTTCATCGGTCCCCTCAACCGGCAGGATTCCCACGGCATGTGCCTGATTGATTAAAGCATGAACAACTTATTAAAAATAATAGGAGGGCTCCAAAACAAGGAAAATAGCTGGGTGAAGAGGGTCGCTCGTGCATGTCATGGATACAACTGGCTTCCCTCCAGACATTTACGGCATCCTTCTCCGAGTCTACCCAACCAGGGCTGGGTCCATGCAGCACTATTTCTTTTCTGCCCAGCCACGCAGCACTTTGACTGGTGTAATTCAGCGATAGTGGTGTTTTGGGAAAGCCTGGGCAGGCACTGCCCATTATCTGCTGATAAATAGTTCATGAGTTTGTACTCAGGAGATATCCTTCTGCAGGGGTACGAGGAGGATGCGAAACACCTTCTTCCTACTGCAAGTGAGAAACAGGATGGACTGGCCAGGGACATAAATTCAGGGGCTGCTGTCACGATAGAGCAATAAAGATAAAACCCCCTTCACTATCCTACTACAGCTGAGCGCGAGTCGAGCCGGGGGCCCTGGGGGAGCCATTCCTTTGGCTCAGACACTAAGTCCTACGCCTGGGATGCTGTGAAAAGCTTAAAGTGACATTCTGGCTTTCTCCAAAGCAGCGCAGGCTTTGACACAGGTCTCAGCGGAGCCAAGAAATCCCCCCTTGCTTCCAGTCCCGCCACCATCTTTTTCAATAAAGTTCTTCTTCTGACATTTGCCCCATCAAACAAAGGATGTGCCTGTTAAAACCCACCTCCCCCATGGCAGGGGCATAACCAGATCCACTCCCTGGCTGCTCCATCACTGCACCACCTGATATTAAATAACCTCATCTCACATCGAGATGGTCATTTGCAAAACCGGGACGGCAGCGTTGCCACCCGCTGCTGAGACATCCGGGAAACTTCCTTCGGGGGTGACTTTGAAATGCAAAACTGGGACGGCGGAGGACGGCACATCATCACTCATAAAGACAAGGAGAAATGTGAAAGTGTGAAAAATCTTTATATCCAAACACAAAGCGTCTCTCAAATTTGCAGTTCCCTGCACGCTCAGAAACCAGAGCCGTATTTGTGGAAATGGCTGTGAAGGTAAGCCGATTTCTGCCATTAAAATGTGCCAGCGCTGGGGTGCAGAGAAGATGAAGTGGGGGAAAAAAAAAAAAGGGTGGGAAGATGTGATTTGATCTGCTTTTTAAAGCAATAACAGTTTCACTGAAAAGCCTCGCAAACTGTAATGCGTAGGGTGGAGCAGGATTAAGATCATAAATAACTCCCAGAGAAGAAAAATGATGCCCTTTCACATGCTGGTAGCGTGTTATCTTTAAAGCCAAAGAAAGATAAAATAACTGTCTTCAAATATCACCACCTTTCATCCAGAAGGATTGTTTTTAACTTGTTTTAAAGGGATCACTTTTTCTACAGCTGCAGCGTGGCCACCTTTGGGCTGGAATGCAGCAGCCGCTTTGCCACGCAGGAGGGGGATAGGATATTTATCCCATTAAAACGATCAGCTGGCACTGCAGCGGTTATTGATAACAACCTCTCTGGAATGGTAATTAAACACTGTATTGAAACGCTGGTTGTGAGGCCAATCTCTAACTAGCAGAGATGAGGGTGAAGCCTGATCCAGGGGCAGAGCATCTTCTACATTAGAAACCAGTCCGGGGCATGACTGGAGTGGGGATGCTGGACCAGACACATGCTGGATCCCCCCCAGCCCTGATAGTCCTTTCCCGCCCCCCCCTCCATATTTTTGATAACTAAGCATCCTGGGTTTCCACCACAAGACCTGTTCTGCCTCTGAACGAGCCTTTTCCCTTTAAAGATAAAGGCTCGAAATCCAAACCATACACCCTACCCCAAAAGCGAGGCTTTTGCTTCCCCCGAAGGGGACGAATGCCAGACTCCCAGCTGAATTAGCTGCATCGCTAAAGCAGTAGCTATTTTCTCACCGGTAGCACGGATGAAGAGCAGAGGTACTTATTTGGACCTATTGATCGATAGTTGGGAATACAGACCCAGTACCGAGTTAAAACGCAGGTGGAATTTTAGGTAGTTGGGATGCATTTCCTTAAACTGGAATTTAGGCAGGAGTCCAAGACTAACACCCCCCCCCGCCTCCCCTCTCGCAAATAGTGCCGAGGGCTCTTTAACGACCACGAGTGGTCTAGGCCCGGGTTAATGTCTTATCCATAAGTTATTCAGTATTTCCTTTTAAAGGCAAAATAGTTGGAATACCTCTCTTTCTCTCTTCAAATTGCAGTTGTGGCGGCTAGAAAAAAAAAACACGCAGCCTCTGCACTATTTCCATATGCGGCTCCGACACTGGGAAGTTTCTGTTTCATGGGAGTCCCACCTCTTGAATTTTTATGGGAACTCCAGCGTTATCACATTTATAGCGGCGCTAATACCCGCAGAGATAAAAGCCGCCTCCTTGTTAGCATCAGAGCTTGGTGGGGCTGGGAAAAAAGGCTCCCCGGATTGCTGGTCACGTCTCAGTGTATCCCGGGCAGGTTTTTGGGGTAGACGCATCTCCTGGTCCTTCCACCGAGGTGACGCTGGGGGGATGATGTCCGGGGGGGGCTCTCCAGGGAGCCTGTCCCAAACCAAAGCCTGAGTACCGGCCTCGAGGCGGCTGCGGTAATCTGATTTTGCACCGAACCAGTGTCCCATATATACTCAGTGACCTGGCTATATCCTGGTCCTGAACACCTTGGAAAACTAGGAAAGATTAACTGCAAGTCTGGATGCATCCAACATCTCCAGCCCGCTCAGGAAATTATGTTTTCTTCCCATGGCAAAGTTTGATTAACATTTTTTTCCCCCCTTCCTTCAAGTGTTTCAGACCTTTGTTGACAAAATGAACACAGAAAAGCCAAAACCATTTGTTTTCTGGCACGAGAACTCCTCTTGGGATGCTAATTCCCACGTAATGGATCTCATTGCTGGGGAGATACCGACAAATTGAACAGGCAGACTAAGCACTGCGACGCCCTTCGCGGCACAGAGCAGACGGGATGATTATGAAGGGAATCCTTTGCTAAGGTTCGAGGACACAGCCTAAAATCGTGGCTCTTTTGGCTCCCGAAGGGTAACATTTTCCCAAGTGCCAAAGAGCCTTTAATCCTAACGGGATTTAGGGCTTAGTTTCTTAAGCAATTTGGAAAGGCGCCCCAGGAATGATTCTCACGTATCACTGCAAGACTTTGTGCATGGACTGGTGTGGATTCAGGGACCATCTCCTCCTTCTCCCTTGCAAGAATTATTTCACACGGATGCTTGCAGGTAACAGGGATTGGGTCTTTGTTAGATGGTCCCAGTGCTACAGGGCCCCCCCTCTTTGATATGAGCTGCTAATGGCTACTGTAATGTTACAGCTGCTACCGAGGAGCTGGAAAGGCCATTGACGGGAGAAGCTTTCCATCCATCCAGAGCACAGACATCAACTACATTTTTGGAATAGCTCAAGCAATCGGGACTCCAGAGATACGTCATTAGGAGGGGAAACAAATGACATGGGGTTTGACGTCCTGCGCCGCCCTCAATGCTGTAACAACTATATATATCCATACATGTGCATACACATATATATATATACGCACACACATAAAACAAAGGAGATTCCATACTTCCGGAAAAAGTGCTCAGTAAGCCCAGTTGCCCTTTAAGCACTTGGTAAAAACATCAGGCAGAAGGTGAGGCGAATTATAGCAAATAAGACGTCACATAAATTCCTGACAGTGTCTTTTTTCCACCCCTAAAAAGGAGACCCATTTCCTGGTCTTTCGAACCTCGTTGTTGTGAAGAGGAAAAAAAAAAAAACCAACACGCAGATAAAAAAAATGGGTACTCTGAAATGTCAGTCTCCATGATTTGCAGAGAGAACCTCTGCCTAATCCCTGCCTGCGCTGCCAGACACGGCTGAACGTACAAGTGGCACACGGCAAAGGTACTTTGGCATCAGCTTGGAGCTCAGCTTAACTGGAACGGGACAAATGTGGCTGAGCTTAAGGCACGTTTAAGGCAGAAGACAACCCCTGGTAAGGTAATAGGGATGTTTTAATGCTGATGTTTTCTCCACAAGCGTGCTGAAAGGGGGTTTGCAGGCTGCTAGGTGCTACGAGTGCACATATTAAGCAACCGTTCCTGTACCAAGGAGCACAAACGTAAACCTCAGCCTTCCTCATTTACAGATGGGGAGCCAAAACACGAGGGAGATGCTTGCAGCACTCCCTGGAGGAACGCCCGGTTCTAAATGCCAGGCTTTGTATTTTTGTTGCATTCAGCACTGGCCATAAACCCTCCCAGTTACAGCTTCAGGTGCATTTGGAGTGACTCAGAAAATAAAGCCGCATACTGTGCTTTAAGCCTCTGCTCCAGTTATTTACAAGTCACAGCATCCCTCTGACAAATGGTGGGGGGCACCAAGGGCTAAGAGGAAAAAAATTGTCCGAGAGCACGGTATTTTCATGAATTTTCATGAAAGATGGAACAAATGTTCGTGTTGCTGCCCATTTTTCTTGCCTGCCCTGCACGTGTTTCCAATCTGCAGCAACACATGAGGATGGCACGCGGCAGCCTGGATGGGGGAAAGGCTGCCGGTGGTGCAATGCAAGCCCACCAGTGCTCAGCACGAAGCAAACACACTTTCCCACTTCTGCCACACTTTCTGCGTGGGCTTTCATGCACACTAGTGCCTCAGCTTATTAGACGGAGAATTATTGCGGATATCCTGGGGGGAAAAAAGCCTCAAGCCTGGGGGAGGGAAAGCATCCTGAAGATGCTGGAGCAGAGTTCTTTGCAAAAGCCACATCCAGTCCACAAAATCCCATTTCTTCCCCAACTTCATCTTTTCTCAGGTTTTACTGCTGATCACAGTTACCAAGCTGAGACCCCCATCTTCTACAGAATTTTTCAAAGGCGCCTAAAAAAAACAACACTCAAGTCACGGCCAAAACCTTTACCATCGTGAACCCTGCCGTTTCAGCTAGCAAATAAGCCCAGGATGAGGGATGCAGAAGAGCTCTTCCGAGGCACTCACACCAAAAACACGCACAAGGAGGCATTTTCCCTACCCTATTTTCACGTTTCTTGACAGGAATTGCGGCAGTTGCAGTGAAAGTGGAAAGGAAAGGCCTGGCCTAGAGCTCTTTGATATGTTGGTAAGCTCTCCTAAACGCCCGTTTGCATTTGGATCGAGGATCTGGGTCACTTCACAGTCTGTCAAGAAATATATTTTGGTTTTGTGAAAAATGTCAGTGAAAGAAAAAACGTTTCCTTTGATATTTCTCTTTAAAAGGTTTCACGCTTCCTTTGAAAGGAATATGCCAGAACCTTACAAGAGGGTAAATATCCAGTTTTGGACATTTCTAACAGAAAACTTTTATTTGAAAATAGTTTTGTTTTCCCCACCCCCCCGCCCCAGGATCCCTCTCCTCGTGTCCTCCCCCTTCCTCTGCTTGAACAGCAAATTGTTTCCATCTCCTGGTACTCAGTCCAGATTAATTCCTTCACTCCTGCCAGGTGCAGCTTTGGGTTCGCTGCAGAAGCCAGTGGATCTAGAGGAAGATCCCAAGTTTACTGAAGACGTTTCACCGCTCTAATCCAGCGCTGAGCGTTTATCGGTACCTGTTGCTTTACCAAGTCACCCCCCTCTTTTCTACTCTGGTAAAGAGACAGATAATTATAAATTGGTGATGGCACATCCTAGGATGGGGTCAGGATCCCTGCTTCGACGATGCAATGTGCTTCTGAGCAAGGGTTAATGTGGGGCTGGCAGGGATGCTTATTTTATATAATCTGGCAGGGAGGTGTTAATTTACAACAGTCTAAATTCAGCTAAAATGAAGCAGTTGCTCAAGTCAGGGGGTTGGGTGGGAAATACCTGGTCCAGCTCTCCCCCCTGCCTGACTCCAGCCAAGGATCTGAGTATTCCGATGATTTTACCTTGCACATTTGAGGCAGATTACCTGACCTGCAGTCTGCTCTGTGCAGGATCTCTCTCCGGCTGGCTGTTTGAGCTTTCCCACTTCGTGCAAATAATAAAGTATTCTTGGGTCTCTATTGTCCTATGGAGCCCGTGTTCAAGTCCCAGCTTTAATATCATACTGCCTTCAAAGGCTTAATCCATGAAGGCAGGTCTGGAGAGGAGTAATACTTTCAGCGGTTCAGAGAGTCGGTCCAGGTTTCAGCTCGCCTTGCTTTATTTCTGGCCCGGGGACTCCTCTGCCCCCTCCCTGGACACCTTGCAGATGTGCAGCCACCCGAAGCTCCAAATCCTGCACCCTCAGTGGGATTTGCTGAGGTTTCCCAGCCAGCTTGGCACTAAATCCCTGGGGGAGCTGTCAGCATCCGAAGGAAAACAGGTACAGGGCAGGGAGCTCTTTCCTAAGGGTCTCTCTGGTTTTCTACCCTGCAACATGAAACCGTGGGTCTCCTGCTTTTTTTCTTGCTTGCGCTCGCTGCTTCCTTCCCCAATGCCCTTCTCCTACCTAAAAGTCACAGTCCTGCCTTATTTTAGCCACTACAATTAATAATCATTGCTGTTATTGGTATATAACAACAATATATTGGTGTATAATAGCTTTTATAACCATTATTATGCCTCGGCAGAGCTTGGATACTTTAGACCAAAGCAGGCTCTGGCCCCATCTACCCACATCCAGCAGCCGAGCCGAGAGGACAGAGATAAAGCAGCGGGTGAGACCAGGGGACAGCGGCTGTGGGCTGCTCCTCGGCCGTGTCACCTCTGCTTCCCCACCGGGAAACGAGGAGCCCTCCCCTGCAAAGGGCTTTGGGCTCCCCAGATGAAGGGCACTATTGAGAAGCCTCTTACTAAACGTATCTCCAGCTCCAAATCACTACAGAAATGATTTTTTTTTTTGGATGCCTCGAGTCACCAGTAAAAGTTTCCCTTGTTTTCATCTTCCCAGCAGCTCCCAGCCACAGCAGAATGCTCTTCTCCTGCCAGAAAAACAGGAAAGGCCAGAAAAATCACCCAAAAAATAGGTGTCACGCCACTCATAGCCACCCTCCACCGGCACAGGCGGGGTTTGCTGCGCCCACCGGCGATCCTGCAGGCAAACCGCTGATATGCGGAGACTGAAAAGAAGAAATAAAGGCAGGGGGAAGGCTTGTCATCTTGGGTACACCTGTATGCCATTTTTTCCTGAAATATACTCAGAGATCCGCAAATAGCACAACACACCGCGAGTTCACGCTGGTTTTGCAAATTGTTCCAAAAGGAAACAATTTTGAGGGAGTAAAAATAGTCCCTTTGACTTTTTCAGATGACCTAGACACAGGTTGGGTTTCTCTCACGCCTGTGATTTTCTGATTCAAAGTAGATTGCCACTTCTAAATTTTCACCTTTTAAATTTAGTTGAAAGAATCAGAACAGAAATGGAAGAAAAAAAAAGTCCCCTACAGACCGAAGCAAATCTTGATTCGATAAGAAACCCTTCAGATTTTTTTTACTAGCTGAGAAAAATCAACAGAATTATTTGGACTGAGCCACAAGCACTTTCTTAATTATTAAGCTTTTAGGAACTGCCTGTAAACCACAGAAACCATTATTCACACAGGTCAGGCTTTGTATACCTGACCTGGGAAACTTTGCAGAAAGCAGAATTTAAGACTTCCTGAAAATTAAGTCAAGCCAAGCTTTTCAGATGGGTCCTCGCAGTCACCGGGCACTTGGGAAAAAGCTTTAACCTCAGCCTAAAAAGCTGCAGATGCCACGAGGGGGTTTGGTCTGGGATTCACTTGTACGAGCGCTTGATGTTTAATGAGATGACAGTATTAGCTCAAGTTTATAAGGCAGTTTTTAAGCTGTTTTCACATCAAGTTTGCAAGTGTGGGAAGAGCAGATGGGCTGGGGACGGAGGTTTGGTCATCCCTGCTAGGCGTGATTTGGATGCAGGCGAGGCGATCGCTCGCCTTTCGCATCCAAACCCCGGGGTGTGGGAATTGGCAGCGGCGGAGGTCGAGAGGGGAAACTTGGGTGGACCCCGCGGCTGAAAAGGTGGATGCAGGGCTGACATCACCCCCACTTACGTGGGTTGCGGATGATTTAAAGCAGGCGTGGGGCTGGGTGGGCCTGGGTGCTAATTCGGTGGGCTGCTGCCTAGAGGAAGCCTGCCCGAAATTACACCCCGGGGGTTCGGAACTGAAATACTGCAGCAGCCTCCAAAACAGCCCCGGAGCAAGCAGCGAGCCAGGGAGGTAAATAAAGCAAGGGGCTACTTACTGCAGGCTCTTCCCCAGAAAATTTGGGAAATACCTAGCACTCCGATAACCTAAGGTAGCATCTGTAACCAGGAGTTTTGTTGGTTTTTTTTGGTTTTTTTTTTTTTTTTTTTTTAACCATTACTGCTCTCGAAATGGGTTTGCCCGACCAGAAAAGAAGCTAAAACATATAGGTGGGAGCAAACTGGCTTCCCCTGGAGAAATGAGAGAGCAAACACAGAGCTCATGCCTATAATTTGAGGGGAGGTTTTTTGCTGAACATAATAGGTTTGTGGCCTCGGTGGTTAAAATAGGGGAAGGAAAAAAATAACAAAGCAGGAGAAACTTGCAGTTTAGGTCAAAAGTGACTGACTCTTTGGAGAGTTTTTAGAAAAAAGCCAAATATAAACGAAACAACTGCTTTGGGTCAACTTAATATTTTCACTGATTTAAAACAGTATTCTGTTTCACTTTGATTCATTCTTCTAATTTGGTAGTTTATTCTTTTAGTTCAGTAGAACATTTTATTCTCTTAGTTTGGTCCATTTTTGAAAATCCCCTATACAGAAAGAAGGGTCAAAAGGGTTTATTTTGAAAAATGTCAAAGCAAAACATTTCTACATCAAAAAAAATGGCCCCTTTCTGGCCAAAATGTACTTGCCAAATTAGACTGGTATTTGTGAGTCATTTCTCCACATTTTTTAGTGAATTTACTATTTGTCAAAAAAAAAAAAAAAGGTTAACCTTACTCGAATGAGAGCACTATACATTGGGTTCACATAAACATACTTTGTGAAGAAGAAAAGGTATTGGAAAGATCTTCCACTTACTTTGCATTTGTTTCAGCATCTGTCCCTGCACAAATTGAGTGTAAAATAGAGGTGCACAGATAAAATACAGACACAGACACCCCCGCCTCCCTTCCTATACATATTTCTCCAGCAAGACCTGGGGAACCACAAGCCAGCCCCGTGGAACAAAGCGATGCGGGTAACATATTTCAGCAGATAGGCTTTTAGGTTTATTTAAACTTCAAAGTGGGGCACGGTGAATGGGATAGTTCAGGAAAAAAAACACTGGTAGTGCTGGCAGCTCTCTTCCAAAGGAGAGACAGTCCAGCCATTAGCAGGATCTTAATCCATTTTTTTTTTTCCTCCCTTCCCACACATTGCCCCAAAAGGTTCTTCTACTTTAGGGAGACTTTCTCCTCCCTCAGATGAGTTTCAAGACACTGATTTAAATAAAACCTTCCGGTTGCCTAAATTAGAAGAAGGAATAGTGAGTCCTTACATGTGAGCTGTCAATTGCCATACCTTAGTCCCTGTCACTAAAAAAAAAAACCAAACCAAAAAACCCAAGAAAAAAACAGAAACATTTTCACTCCAAAGTCTCTGCTTCTGGTGAAGGAAAAAATAATGGTGAAAACAACAACAGGAGTCCACCTAACTGCATTAAAAATCTAAGCATCTCCAGCTTCCAGACTTAATAAACCACAAGTTTGCACGCTTGTCATCTCCGAATAACTCTGGGCAGCTGCGGAGGATGAGATCAACCCGTGCTCCCTTGCACGGGAGAGCTGCAGACCCACGCTCCAGTGTGTAAAATGGACCTTTCTGGTCCATTCCCATTCCCTGTACACCCATCCAACCGAAAAACCATTTCTGGGAAGACTCTGCTAGCGTTCATGGCCCAGGAATAGCCCACCTCTTCAAACCAACCCAAAGCTGCATGGGATATACGTGGCAAAGCCTCCAGCCAAAAGCCACCAGGCTAGGATTTGCCCCTGGGATTTACATGCACCCGTCTGAACAGTCCAGGAAAAAAACCCCATGTTGGGACAATTTGACATCCAGTGAAGGTGTTAAATGCTGTAATTACGGTCTCTGATAACGCCCCACTGTCCTGGAGTCCCCAAGCTTTGCTCCATGTTTCTTCTATGGAGCTTCTTCCCTTCAGGCTGAACTACAAAAATCCCTGCTAGGACAGCTTGAAAAATGTCCATTAAATCATTTTTCCAAGGGAAGATTGTGCTTCCATCTAAATGGAAAAAGCTCACAGAAAGCATCTGATTTCTTTGAAAGTGTTTGACTTGTTTTATTGGAAAATAAAAAGACCCAAGCCTGAAAATTGAGAAATACCACATTGAGCAGGGAATGGTCAAATTTTGGTCACCAATTCCTTATTTCTTTTCCAACAAAAGTCAACGTTTTCCTTTTTTTCCCCAGACACATCACAAATGAACATCTTTCCTGGGCAGGCAGCACATGGACCTTAACTTTGCATTCAGGCATCTACGGAAGACCGGAGACACACAGGACTATGGTTTTCAACTGCCTGGAGAAGGATCTGAAAGCAGTGCTTGAGCACGGCCGTGTTTACAAGACCACTGGAGCACATTACAAGGACAGTTTGTCTCCACAGAGATGCATTTAGAAGAACATTTTAGCAGTTGTGCTATTTGCAGGCAGTAACGAGAGGGACCACCACGACCACGTAGGCTGACACCAACATCTACCCCCAAAACAGGCAGCTCTTTAAAGCTTCCTTGGGTTTATTCCACATCTTCTGCCCGCAGATCAGACAGAAAACGGCACAGTTCCTTGCAAAGGAGGAAGGACGAGACCTTTGTGCGTACAGAGATGCTGCGGACACAAACAGACCCCGTGCTGCTCTCCAACTCCCTTGCTTTCGCATCGGCTAGCCCACCGTATAATACAAACACACAGCCTTTCTCTAAATCCTTCTTCCTAGCACTCTGTTGTTACGGGATGGGAGGCTATCTTCACTAAGATTGATTAAACCCCCCGCATGTGCAGGATTAACGGTGTAAAAAGCTTTAGATTCAGCTGTTCTGAAAACAAATTTCCATCTCCCCCACCCCCTGAAGCTCCCTCAGCTCAACCAGCACTTTGGTCTCCCCTGAATAATTCATGTCGTTTCCCAAGGTTGTTGTTTTGCTTCTTTCCATGAAGGCAGCCTATGAATACACCTGCTTGTTCTTGATTTTGTTAATGAATAATCCTGAATTATCCATGAAATGCTAAATGGCACCATGATCTCATCAGGCATTAACCATGCATGAGACAAGCTTAGCAACCAGGCAAAACACAGCAGCCCAAGCTGGAGACCACTTCAGACGAAGATGGACTTTCTGAGTATTTAGCAAGGCAGGAAACAAAAATATCTTTCCTGGTGATAAGGACATCAGCACCAGGAGAGATGAAAGAGGCTCGGCTGGGGCTGGGGCTGCGTGTGTAGCGCTTGGAGATTTCACTCCCACCCTGACAAGCTTCATCAGTCTTGGTTAAATCCCATTTTTCTCTTCCATTCTTTTTTTCCTTCTCCTTCGTGCCGCTTGTCCCATCTTCCCCATTTCTGGGCTGTCTGCTGCTGTAGAAGCACTGCGGGATGAGACTAACACTTTCAGTCAATGTTTTTTCAAGGGCATCACGGGCAGAACAGTCCCGATGCAGAGAAATTTTTTACTTGATTTAGAATCAAGCAGCAGAAAAATTCTGATCACTGGTTTGGGTATTGAGAAAAAAAACCCGAACAATTAAACACTTAAACACCTTTCTTCTCCCTTTCCCTCTCCTATTCCTAGTCTCAATTTCCCATGTTTTCACTGCAGGTTACACTGTCTGTCCCAATTCCTTCGGGCAACGTGGCCGCAGCTTGGTTTTTAACCTGTCCTTGCTGGGGTGCACAGGCTCCCCGATGGGCTGATGTTTCAGTGCTCAACAAGGTGTTAGGGGTGTTTCAGATCCGGCTGCAAGCAGCTGGGACCAGCACCCAGCAAACAAACCGGGTGCTCATGCATGGACGCAGCAAACCCTGCAACTTTTTCCCAATATAGACAGGATAGAAATATCTAACTCAGATCTTTCCTTCTCACTGAACTCCTGACCCAAAGGAAAAAACATCACAAGAGAAATCGAGGAGTGGGGTGGCAGTGCCTGACATCTTTGCACGAGCAAAGGGGCAAGGAGGGCTGGAGCAGGGACCTGCAGGTGCAGGAGCACCATATTTTACCAGTAAGGAACCCATCAGTTCCTTAATCCACCCAGCATCCCCGAGAGGTGGGTGTTTGCAGATGGGGATACTGAGACCCATGGAGCTTCATACCCAAGGCCACCAAGTGAGTCAGTACCAGAGCCAGGATTAGGATTTAGGAGGTCCTGGCACCCTACGGCGGGGCTCATCCCACCCAGTCCTCCTGCAGCAGGCTTGGGTTTCCTTTCCGAAGGCTCTGGGGTCCAAAAGGACCACCCCACCTCCTCTGGGGCATTTAACCCGCCACAGTCCTCCATCCGAAGAGGTCCAACAATGTACAGTGTGGACTTCTGCAGCCCTAGACCACATCAGCCAAGAGATGGCAGGTTATGGGCTCTCCAAATCCCTTACAGACACAGACACCAAATCTAAACGAAACTGTGGGAGCCCTGGAAGCTCCCACTGACTCCATTCAGAGCAAGGTGCATCCGAGATGCTCTTCGAGTTACTCTTTGCACCGATACACCACAGCAAAGAGACGGCGCTGGGGAAACTGAGGCACTGAGGGAGTCAAAGACTTGCCCAAGACCAGAAGCAAATCCTGCGGCAGGGTCGGGCCCTTCAGCTGCTATAAACCGAGACTTCATTTAATCACAAAACCATTTCTCCCCTCCGCCCCAGGAGCCTGGTGTGCTTCATTCCCATTCTGATCAAAGCCAGCGTGAGCTGTAAAACAAGGATGGTTTACAGTTATCTAATCATCAGCTTTTCAGTCCCTAGACACGCCGGAGCCAAAGGTTTGAGTCCCACCAGGATTCACAACATTGTTTTGCTTTAGGAGGTTCCCTTCTGACGAGAGCTTTAAACTCCAGCTCTGCACTGGGGAGATGTTTAAGAAGGAACAGAGAGGTAGATAATTGCAGCCCGCCCTCAGATTGCCTCTTTTTCTGCTCTGTTTTGAGGTCCATGATCTCCATCCTCTGCTCAACAGACATCCTTACACTCCAGGTCCAGGTTCTGCAAAGCGCTTCGGCATGTTTACATGGGAAGAGGCTGCTAATTTCATATTTTAACAGGCCCCAATCCTGATATCCCATGCCCCGCGTGCTGACCCAATGGCTTGCACAACACTACTTCATCTGGAGGAAATGGAGTGATTAATGCTAAGCAAAACACTTTTGCAAGCTGTCATGAGAAAGCGATTGTGTGAAGGAGAAGGGCTTAGCTAGTAACTTATAAAGCTCAGCCTTACTCAAGTTAACCCCGCTCTAGCAGTAAACCCTTGAACACAACCTGCTCTTTCTAGGTTGGGTTTTAAATCCTGTTTACAGCTGTGCTAGCAAAATCCAAGCAAAATGCAGAAAGCTGGAGCAGCTCTTCTTACTTTAAGCATGGCCCTAAAGACACAAGCATGCACACGGGTGCACAAAAAGACACGCTCACAAACCAGTTATCCTCCCTTTACGTTATTTTGGTGCCTGGGCTTACTGAGATACCTAGAGACAGACTCTGGGGGTGTTTTCACGCTCCAGGACTTTGGCACACAGCACCTCTGCCCAGAGCCGACACACAAGCCAGCCCCTGCCCCAGCATCCTATGGACGAGCAACCATCAGCAGCAACTCTTTGCACAGGCCTAGTCAAGACTAAAACGGGATTTCCAGGCTTGGGGTGGAATGAGAAAGTGGCTGTAAAACCCCTTTTCTCTTACCTTCTCCCTCTTCAGTGCCAGGAGAAGGATTTTATTGTATTTGCACAGCACCCTGCACAGCGGTCTTTGATCTCTTTGAAGCCTCCAGCTGATACTTAGAGCCTCACTAAACTCTCATTGACCAGGAATACAATCAGAAGGGGAAAAAAAAAAAAAAGACCCCCAACCATCAGGATGGTCTTTTTTACAAAATATTTATTTTGTTATCTCCTTCCTTTTCTGGATGGCTCAGAAGAGCAGGAGCAAGATCAGTGTCTAATGCCATGTCTACTTAGCAAAAGTGTTCCGCTTGCTGTTTAGGGATGCCATTCCCCACTCGGGCTTTTCTGCTGGAGCCAAATATTTATCGCGTCTGGAGTAACTAGCTTGTAAAATACAGAGGTGGGAGGTTTGTTTTGCTCGTTGAATAGGCTTTGAAGCAAAGTGCCTTTTGCCTGCCTTGAACGCAGGAAAAGTCGACCAGAGGTAAGCGGCGTTGGTGGTTCCAGCAGGATCTAAAAACATCCGCATTTTAGCTGGCGCTGAAGAGGCAAACATACCGACCCAACACATCTTAGCAAAACTTAGCCCAGTTTCAAGCAAGGGAACTCAGGCAAATAAACTCCACCTCACTGTAACACTTTGAATATCCTCAAAGTCCAGCCCAAAAGAGCAACACAAATAGCTTCAGCCAAAAATCATGTTTTCTTTTTTGTTGTTTTCAAGCCCTCCGCGAAAGAAAATCACAGCTGATTTTTCTTCCATTGAACACTGAAATATTCTGCAGAAACATCTCACATTTTCCAGCCAATTCAGAGCAACACTTGGTGCTGAAATGTACACAACCCGTTTCACCGTAAAGTGGAATATTCAGGGAGCCAACTCCGCAGCAAAATCCTTATTGCTGGATCCTGTTCATCCCTGGCAAGGAGCCGATAAATTCGGGGAGGAATCTGGTTCATTTTGTCCAGTACAAGACAGAGACGTCAGAAGGCACAGACACAGCAACTTCACAGCCCAATTCTCATCTGACAGCATCGTTTCAGCAATTTCAAAGTGTCCTCCGAGCTAGCAGAGAAATCGGAGTCAGACCTGTGGTCATGCACGCTTGTGTGCAACACATGTTGGGCTGACTTAGCTCAACACGTTTCTTAAAAGTTATATTCTTGAGTACAATCTGTATTTAAAACACTGCAGACGCAGTCATCCACTTAGAGTGGAAGTAGAGAGAACTGGGAACGACGTCAATTATCGAAAGTAAATTAAAAAAAAAAAAAAGCTGGAGGGTCAATGAAGCAACAAGAGGCGGGCAGGTCAGCCCAGATGGTAAGGGAAGCTGGGAGAGGGCAGCAAGGGCTGGCCGGGGACGCAGCTGGGGCTTGGAGGATTACGAGGCAGTGGGAGAGGAGCAGAGAGAGTTCAAGGGTCAGAGGGACATGTTAAGTGGATTTAAGGGAACAGAGTTGATGCAAGTCCCATGCTTTGGGCTTGGAGGAAGGTCTGATTCATACCACTACCGAGTCATTTTTCCAGGTCAGCCTAAGGTCTTTGAAAGCAGGCTGACCAGCAATCCTGTCATCCCTTTTACTGACTGCCCTTCGGTTCAGGGACACCGGCTACAATCCAGACACAGGAGACCTCTGAGCTTACCTGCATCGGACCATCTCCAAAGTCAGCTCCATCAATACAAACAGAGCCTTGGAGACACAACCGAAACACTGCACAGCCAGGGAGGTGCAACCCACTGCATTTATGGGCTGGATATTCCCGGGAAGGACTGGAGCTGATCATTACAGGCTTGAGAGCCAGTTTGCAAGAGCAAGCTGTGCCAGGAAGACAGCGCAAAATGAAAACTAACCCATCTAAGAAAGCAAATTGCAGAGCTCAGCAGTCACTGGGCGGCCAGCAGGATGTAGGGGTGGTAAAACAGCGGTGGGATAGGCTACGGTAAATAGCTTTCCGATGGCTTGGGATTTTGTTGTAGGCTGTCCTTTCCAGCCAAACCCCTGCGCTCAATGTACTTTGGATATTTGTGCCCAGGTGTTATTCTATTTTACCATGGTTTTATCATCATCTAATAGAGAGTGGGATTCCTTTTTGGCATCCTTCGCTCCTGCCTGCTCGCCTGCGTCCCAAAGCGACGCATGGTCGCTGGCTTGCTTTCCATGCTCACTGCTTGCTAAATGCAAGGACAACCGAGAGGTACCCGAGCCCAGACTCGCAGCCCAATCTTGCAAAGACACACGCAGCTCTGGGCACGCGAGCCAACCCCATGATTTTGGTAGGCAGGGGTTAAGCAGCAGCAGAAAAGCCTTTATCTGACTATTCAAGGAGCTGCAGCCTCCGCAAGGAATTAGAGCAGCAAGGAAAAGGCCGGCTGCGTGCAATGCCCACCCATGGAGATGCGGCTGCAAGGTTGGGACCTAACATCACGTTGCGACACGCTGCAATTGCTAGAGATGGGAGAGAAGAAGCCTCCCTCCTTCGGATGCTGCAGGGGGAATAAAGGGGAAGAGGCTCTGTTTCGCTCAGTGGGCAGTGTAGCAGGGCTAAAGCAGCCTCTCCCTCCTCCCAAATTACTATCGCAAGCAAGTCTTAGACAGTATTGCAGCAAGCTTGGCCAGTTTTCTTTCTTACCCTGCACCAACTATCCTCACCATCAAACAGAGACTGTCTCCACTGCATCCCTCCTCCAAAGGATGCTCAAGCGCCCCTGGAATAACTCCACTCAAACGCAGGAAGATCCCAGGGCAGGATCGGGCCTTCAAGGAATGCATCTTTTTCCTCCACAATGGCTTGCAAATACTTGCTTGCAAGAAATCTTTAAAAAAAAAAAAGCTGAATTCCAGTATATTCCATTACACCATATAGTCTCAGATTAAGGTTCCCAAGCATGCCTTTAATTTAAGCTTAATAAAGCTGTTATTGTCCAGTCATTAATGACTGCTTATTAAAAACATATTTATTGCATACGGTGCTGAGAGATCTCACAGAGAGAGCCCGAGGCAACGATCCCTACCTCCACCCCGTAGTGTTTAATGAGAGATACATGTGTATGGGGCTGTTAATTCACAGCAAGTATGTTTCTAATAAGCACTCGTGTCTCAGCTGAGGTAGCGTGCATGCATACCTGTATGTGCACCGACACAAGATGTAAATGAAATGCAGATTGCGAAACCGTGTTTTGACAGCATTAGCGGTTGCTTTGGGACAGGATGAAAACACATTACAGCGTGACACCTAGCAAAAGTCAGGTTTTGCCCTACTTTAATAACAGTTTAAAAGATGTTCAGTATGGGTGATGGTATCCGGGGAGGGTCCAAACCCCACTGCACCCTCTCTGCTTCCCAGCATTGCCCCCTAATTAGACACCAGGACTAAGAGGTTGACAGGCTCGCTGAAATCCAAAGACAGTATCAAGATCAGGGAAAAAGTGTGCAAACACCAGGCCTTTTGCTTCGCGTAGACCAAGGATAAGAAATAATCGGATATTAATGCGAGGCAAGCTGGCATTGCTGAATTTTACGAAGAGGACTTGCAGAAGGCAAAAGCCTTCTGCATCCCAGAAAAAAACAGCATCCCATAAAAACACAGAGACTGCAGATTTTGGTACCATAATCCCAATTATTCAGATATCAAGATCCTTAGCCACACCGCAGACAAGAAAAGTACACGAAGATGAAGAGGGAGGTGGGGTTACAAGCAATCTGCCAGCAACAGCATCTTACCTTGGCACCCACCCCTCTGCTCTGCGTGCCCAAAATATCACCCAAAACCCGCACCAAAGGGCATGGGTCCACAAGAGGAGAACTGTTTGGGATGGGTATTACTACTGTGAATTTTATGGGTGCTCTGCGCCCAACACCCTGCTGAACGCCTCGAGATCTGCCAACCAGGCTAGCCACCGGCTTATTTTGTGAGGGGGACATTTGTCCCTCTTTGGGACTATCTACCCTATCAAATAATGACGTCTTGGATGCACGAGACATCGACCCCCACCTGCACCACTTCGCCCACCTCCCCAGAGCCACCCAGCCCACTTGGCCAGGTTTATTTGCTCAGCTCAATGAGCCTTGCTGTGTCTGTCAGTGGTTTGGTTTTTTTTTTTTTGAGGTCTGACTTTTGGAGCATTCAAAAATGCTCCCCACCACCACCCTTTCCCTTTCTGTTTTCCCTCGAAGCAGCTTAGCCAGAGGTTGGGGGTAGGAGGGGAAACACTGCCAGAAAAGCTCCTAACAACCCTCTTTGGAGACAGGGTTTATACGCTCAGCTGTCCCTTGTAAACTAAGCCCTGTGTGAGATTTTTTCCCAAACCTTTCAATTCCCCCTCCTTGCCCTCACCCCTCCTGCTTTGCTCACGCTGCAAGTATGCAGAAAAAAATACTTTGGTACAAGAATGTCCTTTTGTGCTGCAGGAGAAAGGGGGCAAGAGGAAAAATAAAACAACCCGGGCTGCAAAAAGGCAGGGGGGGGACATCCATATCACCTCGGCCGTCCTTTCCCGGAGGGCTCCAGAGGGCTTTGCTGGAAAGAGGAAGGTCCCTCTTCCAGACCCAGGTCCCCCAGACCACAGCGCGGCCAAAAACCTGTTGCTCACCACCGTGGCAACATCACCACCACCATCTGTAAGTGGAAGTGACAGCACAGGGGGTTTCTGCTGGGATCGTTTTCCTGCAGCCCGTGCTTTGGGGGGTTCAAATAATGCCTGGGCAGACAAGGTCGAGGTCTACAAAAGGAGCAGTCCTTGGTGGGCACTACTGATCCCGGGATGGAGTGGGAAAGGGGAGTCCTGTGCAGGTTGGGGAGATATTGCTTCTCCCTGGAAGCAGGGATGCTTCTTTGGTGTTAAGTGGGTGGAATCTCACTTGTTTTAGCTGCAGAGGGGACCCGTCCCGCTTGCATCCCTCTCCGAGGCTCTTGGTGCGCATGGAGAGGAGAGAAGACAGCCACCGTCCCTGCAGAACCTGACGTGGCCCAAACCCTTCGGAAAAGAGAAACGCTAAGCACTTTCTGGCTTGGAGCAGGATTAAAAAAAAAAAAAAAAGCAGAATTTGCTCTGTTGTGGCCAGAGCGGATGTGTCAGCACAGCAAGTCTCCAGGGCGAAGGATTTCTGGCTCCAGCTGGGACAGACTCACGGTGCAGGAAAGAGGGTCCCGGAAACATGTGTCCCTGCTGACCAGATGTGCATTCTCCGCACGCCCGGGAGAAGAAACTCCAGCTAATTTGACCGAGCTGGGGAGCTGCTGTCACCTCCCTGCCTTGCCACCCCCAGGCGGGATGAAGCACAGGGGATGGCAGCAGGTGCCCTGCAGCGGCGGGGCTGTGCAGAAGCTGGCAGCGCCAAGCATGACTCGGAGCATCAGCCTCCATCCCCCTGCCCCCCTGAAGAGCTCAGGAAAAGCTCAGGGCTGGGTGATGCTGTCCCAGGAGCCGTCACGCCGTGCGAAGGCATCGCCGCTATCGAAGCAGGTGTGAGCCTCCACGCTGGGGTCTCGCCGTCCTCCCGGCCGCTCGCTGACATCTGGGTGATAGACGAGCACCATGACTCCAGCTACGCTGCCTCTCCAGCACGGCCTGGGCCCCGAGCCCGAGAGTTTCGCTCCCTGAGTTAATGGAAATATTATACACATGGAGCTGGCCCCTTCCCAAAGACACTCCTGCCTTGCAGAGGGAGCCACTCCTCACGGCTCTCTGCTCCGCAGATGGATGCATTGGAGGGGACAGAGGGAAGCAGGAGCCAAGAGCCATTCGACAGGCAGCAGGACATGGCAAAAAGCACTTGTCTGTCCTCCTCGGGGCAAGCTGTGTCTGTAAGGCAGGGGCAGGAAAACAACTGGCCAGCTCCCGCATCCCAGAAAGGCTCTTTCCAAGACGGTTGGGCAAGGAGGACCTCGGGGCTCATCCATCACTTCTGGTGTGAGGTACAAAAGCAGCAGGACTCATCCCTTCCCAGGTTGTCCTGCACTGAGGTGTCAACCAAGAGACATTAAAACCCCCTAACATCCCATAAGCCCAAGATTTATGTGGTACAATGAGCCAAAATTCAAGACAGAAGAGGTCACAAAGATTTCTGCCATCAGAGGATGCCCAACAGCTCCACGATGCCTGCGGCTGTTTTTAAACAGCGTGCAATGCACTGGCCTTCCATCCCAGCTACGGAGTCCAAACACGAGGAGGGTCTTGTTTCTATTAAAATGTTTTACATCTTTTATAACCTCTCTGCCAGCTGGACGGCTGCACTCTCGGGGCAGTTATATGCATCATCTAAACATCATCTAAAATGAAAGGACTTCATTTAATTAGGTTATTTAAATGACACGTTCGATGGAAAAAGCCAAGCAGACTTAACAGGATATTTAATGCTCACGTTAGTTTGCATGCATACAGAACATTATCTGAAAGCCTCGGAAATTAATGGCAAGACTTCTGTTGACTTGGGAGGCTGCGAACCAGATGTCGGCAAAGAAATGATCAGAGAGATGATACAGGGAGCTGCCACCTGGAGAGCGCGGGCACCGCTGCCGCGCGGGAGGTTGCCAAAGGGGAATTTTCACTTTGGTCAGAAGTCTGCGGTTTTTCTACCCCTACAGAAATAGTACCGCCACAAGTTTCACCAAATTGTTTTTTTCCTCCTGCTTTTCTCCTGATTTCCTCTGTGCGGAAAAGAAATCGGAAAGAGAGTTTAAAAAGGGAAAGTTCCTTCCCTTCAGCAAAACCAAACCTAAAGCTCATCTGTTGTTGAAAAATAAGAAATCTGGTACTTTGTACCAAAACAAACAGAAGTTTAGTTCCGACTCTTTCAACTCCTTACTCCCAAATCCGAAAAGCCTAAACCAAACTGCAGATTTTAGGCTCATTTTAGAAGTGTGACAGAAAATACTTCCAATTTCATTACCTTCCAAAAATCATGCTCTGCAGGTGCAAAAGCCAAAAGATGCACAGGGCATCTGCCGATGGGAAGGTACAATCTCAGGCGTCACGCCAACGAGCACAGCATTAAAAACCTCTTTGCACAGACAAGCTGCATTTAACCTTTTCAGATGGTATTACATCCATTCTGCTGGAATACGGCTAGCCGAAACAGCTCCCTCTTTGCATACGCAAACGTAATCTGAGAGTTCAGAGCCAATTCCTATATGCCATGTTCAGTATTATCCCTCTGAAACACAGAGCAACAACTCCAACAGAGAAACAAAGAGAAGAGACAGAGAATTGTCCTATATGGCATCTTGAGATATCCTACAGATAGGAAAGACACATCTGTAACACTTAAAAGGGAAATGATAGGAAAATTTTCAGATTTCATAAGCTGCGTAAAGTGTTTTCAAACATCTTTTTACTTTTTCCTAGCGGATGCTGCTTCTAACAATTCCCGGTTTCTCATGGAGAATGAGAAACCAAGCTTTCGTCTTTTTCCTAGGCGCAACCCGAAGTTGTTACCATCAGTCACGCAGCACCTAGAAGTCCTAGTGCTGGACCAAGACCCTTCCTGCCAGGCAGCTGAAGGCAACTTGGCATCCCCCCCGCGATGCCCCTCTCCTGCAGCCCCTTTGCCCAGGGCAGCGAGCTTTACACGGTGAGCAGCTCCTTCGCTTTTCCCTCGGCCCCTTCCAGCCCAGAAGGGCAGCCAAAAATGTCAGCAAGTGAGTCACCAGCAATGGAAAGACTTGTGCCGCTAAGCCCAGCTCCTGGCCCTGGCTCTTACAAGTGACACAACCGTTTTGGCACTTAGCCCTCGCTCTCTCTCTTTAATCTATAGATCTATAGCCCCCGTCGCTTTGCTCCGGAGGTCTCTCGTTATGTTGCATACACATACACTCCTTGGTCCCCTTTTCTCCCCACCGCTGCAGGACAAAATAGTCTATGGGGCTGACGGAAGGAAAACAGAGGTGCCTCTTGAAGCTGCAGGAGCTGGTCTTAAATCCTGACACTTTTTGCGACATGAAAAGCTTGGGGGTGAAGAACCAAGCTAAGGAAAGTAGTAAAAGCCTCACGCTTGTCGGGAAGGTAGCAGGGAGCGTAATGCCAGCCCTGGCAATTACCTGGCCGTGGGCAGCCTCCAGCGGTGGGACTGCCCTTTAAAATAGGTACGAAAGGCTGGAGGCAGCCAAGAGCAAATGAAATGGGAAATATTACACGCTCATCGTTAGTAGGTAATCTGTGCAGACAGGGAGGGCTGCGGGCAGGGGAGGGAAAGGGTACGAGCTCGGCGGCAGTGCTGGAGCTGAGACTCGTGGGGTGCAAGTGCCCCCAGGAGTAGCCCTGAGTGGGTGCATTGGGCACCTGATGGCTGCCACGGGATTTGGACTGGAAGCACAGCTCAGCGCTAATGGCAATGACATGAAGACTCCTGGCACGCCACACAGCCCCTCTATGAAGACATCGACCCAGATGCTTACCAGTGCGTCTTTTATACAGGATAACTGTCGTTATCCTTCAGCATGCAGACCCGATTTGATGCACTGCCCCACCTCACGCCGTCTACTTTCCTCAAGCAGTTTATAACCCGCCTCTCCCTGCCGAGACAGCTATTCCCTAACTCCAGTTGCACTGGGTTTAGCTTCCAGCACTGGCTCTTCCTAGTCCATCTGTAAAAGCTCAGCGTAATCTGTAAGGCCTGTGCATTTACACGCAGCAGAGGTTTAAGCAAGGAGAAAGTGTTACCAGCAGATTCAGGAGAGTTCAACATGCCAATTCCAAACCCAGCAGAATCCTGGGGAAACTTGTCTGTGGCACTTCGGGAAGTCTGTGGGGAGGAAAACAGCCCTGGAAAAAATAAAAGTCTGGGAAATTTACTGAGCTTGGCTTGGTACATGGTTGCGCATCAGAGCTGGGTAAATGAAGATCTCAGGAAAAGGTTGGTTTGGCTCAAGCCAAAACAAACTTTTCCGAAAATGAATAAAGAAACCGAAAACCAGATCCACGAATAGCCCTTCCCTGCTGTTTCCAAAACTGCACTTCTTTTGGTGAATTAACTTTTTGGACCTCCTACAATGAAACAGCCACTGCCGAACACGAACAGAGGAACCGAGAGCACGTTCAAATAAACACTCTCCTTGTGTATATTTGAATCTTTCATCATGTACTAAGTTTCTGTGTAGGGCTTTTATTTGTATTTGTAAACTTTGAGATAAAGGTACTTGCAGAGTTTACTTCTTTCTAACATCACACATCCAAATAACTAGGGAGCACAAATCCCATACAGACCTGTTTACCTTTTCCCCATATGTCTTACTTCAATATCCTCCTGCCCAAAACCAACAACAAAAAAGCAAATGAAGGAAACTGAACAGAGACAACCTTGTTAGCGTGATGCCAGTCTGCAAAGAATTCAAGGATTCAATCCGCAAATCCACCCATAAGACTCCAGAAATGATTGAGGGATTGGCAGCAGCAAGAGATTAATCACGTTTAATGATACTTTACTTTCCCCTCCTCGAATTAATTCAGGTCTTCATGAACCATTTGATTTCAAAATGGGTGAAGAAAACTGGCAGCTAGGTACACCACAAGCGGGACTGCTGGGTTCAGTGTAAGCCCACAGTCGTCGAGCATTAGATCCCCGTTTCCTCACGTGGTGCAAAACACGCCGGCAGCCTGATGGGACACGGTTTTGAGACAGAAGAAATCCCAAACAAATAGAGATGAGAGAAGGCAAAGTATGTCCATCTATCTTTGCACCATGAAATGCAAACTCGGAAAAGACAGTCTGGAGATGCATATCAGCGTCTCCAAATTTTTCAGCCCAGCCTCCTCTGAAACGCAGACATTGCCAAAAGCACCCCAAGAATTGTATCCAGTTATAATTTTACCTGTCAGCAGTGAAATAGGGCACTTGTATTTTTTGTCCTGACAAACACTTACTGCAGAGGACAAAGTCTGACAATTGGCCCAAAACGCAGGATTCGTGCAGACCTATTTCAAGTGCTTCTCACTGGGGCGAAGCGATTGCCACCAGTTACACCTCACCCAAGCTCCCACCAGATGGTTTTTAGGGGAAACCTATAGGGTGCAGGCAATGCGCAGCCTCCCTGAGCAAAGGCGACGCCGAAGTTCCTCCTGCGATCGACTCCTTTTCTGTTTAATAATGGAACAAGAGAAAAAGAACACAGGGAAAAATAATAACCACATTCCTTCAAAAAACTCCTCAAAGAGTTTCCTTGTGAATTATGTGCACAGAAAATCATTTGTGTGGGCTCTTACTTTATCAAAAGCATCCCACTTCCTATGTCAATAAAGGGCCATTACCGGTTACATGATATTTCTGGCTTGTAACTTGATGTCTTGCCCGTATTTCTTTGCACTGGAATCAAAAATGTCTTGTCTGTGAAGCGCGGGTCAAATAATCTGGGTTTTACAGTTGTTGGCAGCTCAGAGATTGGTTCCCCCCCCCCCCCCCCCCTTCACAATCACTCACTTTCTTAAACCAGTCAACATCTCTGCCCTTGGTTATCTCTTCTCTCCAGTAAAGCGAACCCCCCTAATGAAAACCCTGATGTTAGACACCACGCATCCAGGACAAGTCTCCATCGATTGCAGCAGGAGCCATGGGCATGGAAACCCACCCAGCCCTAAGCACTCGTAGGTATTTTGGGGGACTATCAGCAAGGAATATAACCAGGGACTTAGCAGGTTCCAAGTGGTTTGCAAACACCTGGTATCAGGCTTGAATCCAGGGTCTGATCCCGCCTCAAGAGACCACTTCCTCTTGGAGACACAAATCAAGAGTAATTTCCCCCAAACTGATGGGGTTGCTGATGGGAGAAGGGGAAGAGATGCCCTGCTGCATCCCTGCTCCGGGATTAATTTTCTGACCGTTTCAGCTTTGCGATAGCTTCAGATCCTAGATGGCAGCTCTGCAATAGAGCTTTGCTGGCTCGCAGCAACAAACGGGGCTTTGTCAGGTTTTATTAATTGCACTGTAACTACCTCCGCATTGATGTTTCTCTTGCTAGTGATTTCTTGGTCTCTGGGAGCTGCTGATATTGTGTCTCTCCTCTCGGGCTATTTGATATCATCATATATCTGATTCTCCTCAGCTCCTTTCTGTGCTTTTCCTGCTGATTGCGGTCCCTCCCATTGCCTTTGTAATTCTTTACCTCTGTGCATCAGCAGTGCAGAGGCTTCCTCCGACTTTCAACCAAAGCCAAAATTGTCCTTGTCCAGCTGGGTCTGCCATTAGTTTTATTTTAGTTTCACGTCCGTCTCGCTCCGGCGGACAGGGATGAGGCAGATGCTTTCTCTGCTGCAGGGCTGCAGTCAGGCTGCATGCTCCTCTCCTCAGTTTCGGAAGCACCGTAAGCAGGACCAGGTTATAAATTTCTCCAGATTGTTTTGAACCTGGAGGGGGGGAAAAGTGCAGAGTACCTGGGATCCTAGTTTTGCTGCCTCAGTTTACAGTTTAAGGGAGAAATAAGGGCCCTTGTGTTTATTTCACAGCTCTCCAAGGGCTCTTCCAGTGCTACATTAAGTGAAAACAGATGAGCTGCATACACTAACCTCTTCGGGACACTGTCTCCAAACCTCTTGGAAGTCAACATCCTTGAAGGAGCATCTGATTCCCTGAAAGGTGAGGTTATTCCTAATGAATCTCTCCAGGGGAGCAAGAAAAGGGAGGTGGAATTTTTGCACATGCAACCGAAAATCCTGGAGATGGCTTTTGGCTGGGCTGTGCTAATAAATAAAGACTAATTTTTGAAAGCATAACTCATGCTGGTGGGAGATAAGAAAGGAATGCGAGTTCCCTCCGAGACCAGCCTAGGAGAGAGTTATCCTCTGAGATCAGAGCAGAAATCATCGAGTCAACAGCAGAGGCCAGTCACCAATAATAAATCCAACCTCGGCAGAGCAGACCCCGAATCAGCGCAGCGAGGCACCGTCCCACCCGGCAGGCAGCAGGAAAGCAGGAGGCATGCCAAACTCTCGTCCCGGAGCAAGAGTTTGGTGTTTGCAACACAAACTCCATTTAAACAGCAGGCCGTTTATCTCGATTATGAAGCAAATGCATTCCTCCAAGGTGAGGCAAGGGCCCTGCGGACGGGAAACGGTGCTAGTCCTTCCAGTAGTGGTTTCAGGGGCACTCCTGTTTGAGGAACTGTCAGGGAGTCAGGTCCAAGTGGTTTAAAGCTGGTGGGGCTCCCAAGAAGCCCAGCACTTCTCTGCACCCCTAAGAGAAGTGAGCCTCCTGGTTACCCTGCTCTTGCACGACTTCAGCTCTGCCTGCTCCTCGTTTACTAAGTGATGGACATTCAACCAGCATTTTGAGAAAGCACACCATCGCTTGGAGACCCTCATATTTCCCCTGAAATGGGTCATCTTCCTTTGCTCTTAGTTAACCTTTCGGATCAATTCAAATTACTATCGATCTTGGAGATGTCAGGTAACCTTTACCCCACCACCTCCAGGCATGCCTACATCGTGCTATTGATGTACAATCCCCATCCCTGATAACTCAAATTATTCAGAAACCCTGGCTAATGTTAATTAACCTTCTTGCCCTTTCCTTCATGCTCTGGCTGCCTAAATCTTCCCCTCTAATTTTTACCAGAGGAAGGTTTTCACCGCTACTTGTCTTAAATGATACTGCAGTTCTGGCTTGCATGGCTAGTTTGTCGCACCCTATTCACTTACAACAAGGTGATTCTCAGATATGTGGCTAAAGTATCTCCTGACTCACATCCATGTGCCCAGTATTCATTCTGTAATGGAGAAATTAATTTTTAGTTGGGAATCCTAATCCAAATTCTAGTATCTGAACAGCTTGAAACTTGGGAAATTCTTAGGGTCTGTCCTGACCCTTCCAAACCCAAATCTGGGTTTTAAAGCAATTTAGGTCTTCTAATCCTAAGCATACACTCAAAAGCCTGCCAAATACAAACCACATTCAATCCATGGGTGTAACAAAAGCCATTCTACAGGATGTTTCCCATTCCTCGTGCTTTTCCACAGAATCCCTGATCCCTTTCTCTGGGGGCTGCGTACACGTCTCCCTCTCCTCATCTGTTGCGACGTTTTTGGCAAGCCAGCCTTCGCCGAGGCAGGAGAAATGGGCTGACAGAACTCCTAGCGCAGCCTGGTCCCTTCCCGCATCCCCATCATCCGTTTGGGGATGCTCACTGGTTTCATTCTTGCTGCTCTGTGCCTCGTAATGTCACTGCAGCCAGGTGACATCATGGTCAGGGATTATGAAATGCTCTTCCCTGCTGGCCAGGCGAGGCATGACAGCAAAGAAACACATATTATGTGGATAGAAATAAATGACAACTACACTGCACGGCAGCAATCCTACTGCCGGTACCACTATAAATCCCACCAGCTACAGCAGAGCATCCTCACTCAACTGACGTACACATCCAGCCTCCGAGCATGCCACTTTGGTACGGAATCATAGAAAACAGCTCGTTCTTGTCTCTCGTCTTCGCTAATCGAGTGCGGCGTGGACTAAAGGGAGCTCAGCAAAGCAGCGGCCTGCTAATGTTGGAGGGGCCAGTGGCTTGTCTTGTTGGATGCCTCTTTCTTGCTCCACATGGAAGATGTTTGTCTCAACTGCTTCTAGGATCCTGCCCAACATCTAATAAGGGCTTGTTGACACAGGAGGCTAAGGAATAGTCATCTGAATCCTCCTGGATTGTATTAGCTTAATGGTATCAAACTCCTGCGTGGGGTTATGTTCAAATCTTCATCCGCTTTGGGAAGCCTGGGGTCTACGCAGTCCTCCCGCATGCTCTGACTCTCTCACTTGGATTAACACCTTCAGTTAACTCGGAAAAACCTTTCTGAAAGTTTTGGCATCAGTAGGCCAAGATCTTTGCTTCCTTCACGCAGTGTCAGAGACAGCAGGACGCACGAGGACAGTGTTAATTGAGCATTAGACCTTGTGCCAGGTCAGACTCCCTCCCCAGCTGGATCTTCTCTCTGATGGGAGCAGGACTGAGCTGCCGTGAAGCCAGAGAGTCAAGAAATCCGATTTAAAATTGGACACCTGCCTATCAGGGAAGACAGCAGAAAGACAGTGCTGCTCCGGAGGACTCACTGTTGTGCAGGGAGAGGAGGACTGGGGGCTGAGTTTTCCTCCTGCTCCCCTACCCAGTCTGTACTGGGACAGAGGGAATGGGACAGCACAGATTTCTGAAAAGGGGGAGCTGAAAAACCCAGCTCTTCCCCGCAGATCAGACTGTGATGCTGGAGCGCTCGTTGCACCTGCTCTGTATTTATAATTCGCTCTAGTGGGAAAAAGTCAAGGCAATGGGACTGTGGAGAAAACAGGGTGGGAAAATCAGATCTCAGCTATGCAACATCGCGTTTTTCTACAAGCATATTAAATAAAATCTTCTATATTAAACCAAAGCCACGTTGTTGAAATCCTAAGGGGCTAATCCAGTTTCCTATCTAATCCCGCATCTCCCCAGTGCATCTTCTAACAGGATCTTAGAGATGTGCTCTAAGTAAATGGAAAAACATGAAAAAAATTCACAGCAATCCTTTAGCCCACGTGTCTTAAAAATTATCAAGGAAATCTTCCTTGAAAGAGAGATATTTGGGGCTTTGCTGGAGGTTTTTACATACCAGAAAACATGCTGTTCTAAGACAGTTCCCAGTGCATTGTCAAATGGGCAAAGACAGGCAATTCTGCCACAGCAGGCACTGTGAAATCCATTTCTGGAATAGGGATGCGTGTATTCATGAAAGTCACAGCACCTATGAAGCTAACAAACGGAGTTTCAGCATCGGCCTTCCCATTTACTGGCGACCATACCCTCTGCTCAACACACGGTAATTGCTACCGGCTCAGTAACATACTTGCAGGAACGGTTCGTTTCAGTAGAAACTCCAATTGCGGAGCAATGGGCTTTTCTTGGGACCTCAGCTCCCAGCAGTGATGCTCCATGGCCAGATCTTGCAAGCCATCAGTCAGCACACCCCGACTGATAGGAAAAAATCACCTGCATCTTTTACTGTGAGAGCCATGTCTTTCAAAAAGACAGAATAAGAAGAATAGCCTCATGCAAGAAGGGAAGGAGGACTCCTTGGGGGACACGTCACTTGGGCTCAATGAACTGTGTTCCCAGTTTCAAATCCACCTTGTTAATTCCAGTGGGACCTTGCCAACGCGACTGAGGACCCAACTCAGCCCGTTACCTGGACTCCAACGCCTCCAAAGTCACTTTTTCCAAAGCCCGTTTTCCCCGTTCACCACCCTGCCATAAAAAACCTGCAAACACCCAACGTTAAAAACCTGCTGGGAGCGCACTGGGATTTCTAGCAGCAAACACCAGCCAACGTGACAGAGACATCACCAAATAGCTATGCAAAGAGCTCTATTTTTAAACCTTCGCCTTGGCTACCTATTAACTCCTTTTCTCCTGGGACGAGGCGCAGAGATTCCTCTAAGTTTGCAGAAAGCAACAGCCCCGATTCCTGCCTTTTAACCTTTACGATTTGTTTTCATCTCCAGGAGGGAGAACTGCACCCCCCGGACTCCGTTTCAAGGCCCGGCTGTGTTAGTTTTGGACAGGTCCTGAGCCGTTTCATACTTTGCACTGGCACCGACTTGTTATACCAGCTGCTTAATAACAACACACCTGTATGCAAGCTGGGTCTGGGGGCTGCAAAGTAACCAAGCAGCCGTCCTAATTATTGCAGGGTGACACAGTGATGTCGGCATGACCTCATGGTTTACTTTAGCCCGATGATCTGATGCAATGAAGAGCACATGTTTTCTCAGCTGTCCACGTCCCCTCCAGGAGACCGGACTGACCTGTGGGCTAAACCTCTGGTCCGGAGGTGGACACTTGTACATAGGAACTGGAGCCGTTCACCCATCCCTCGCAAAGTTGCATCTCTTCCCTGTTGATGTATAATCAATTTTCCTCTTGGAAAGATTTATTGAAAGTGGTTTTGGGTTTGGTTTGGCTTTCAAAACTGATGAAAAGACTCTAATTCTCTCTTTTGGAAATCTGTGCCTTACCACGGCTGCCTACAACGGGCCAGGAAGCTACAAACCCAATGGCATCCACATAAAGGCTGGGAAAACATCTCTGCGGCAAGCTGAAGGCTTGTGCAGGAAAATATGAGACACATTTACGTAATAATTATAACTCACACTCGCACAGAACCTTTCAGCAGGGGATTAAAAAGCACTTTGCGAACATTATCAACCACAACTCTTCTATGAGGTAGGTACGATTCCTCCTTTCTCTACAGGAGAAACCAAGGCAGAGAAAGGTGTTTTTCCAGCCCCTATTTTCAGAAGGCAGCCTGCACCAAGGCTTGGAGGCCTTGGTGTTTGGATGCTAAAAATGAAGGCCTGGCTTCCCCGCTGGATTCAGCGCCTGTATTTCATAGAGGCGACAGCTTGGGCTGCGATGATCGGTATCCTCACGATCCAGCTGCGAAATGTTTTGAGAAAGGCAACTAAGGGGCTCATGCACCAAAGAGCAGTGGCCACTTTTGCAAATAAGAGCATATAAGAAACTTTAAAATTAGGACTAGAGTCCAGGGGTTGTAATTACCAAAGCTTGGGTATAAATGCATTATTTCAGTATTACTGTGCTAGCTAGGAGAAAAATAACATGGTTTTTCAGTCTTCATGCTTTAGGGAACAACCAGATGCACTGTGGAGCACAGTTCACCCCAGCTTCATTAATGTTGAGATTAATAGATTTTTTGCTCTTCCCCCAGAAGCTAACTACTGAAGTGGAAGATACCAAGCCACAACGGACGCAAAAAAATTTGTAATCAACCCATTTATAAGGGGCTCTAGAAGATCATCTCCTTCCTCTTCCCTTGCAAACAAGACTTAGACAGGACAACACAGAAACCAGGAGCTGCCAACAGAAGAGGAAGGAGCCGCGGCCGTATCACAGGGGTTTTGAACAGACCCTGGAGAAGGAGTGTTTTTTCACAGACCGTGCTTGGAACCTGGAAAGGCCATGGGAAATCTGACCTTTAGACACGTTATGGCCAAGAGAAAAGGTGGCCCAGAGCTTGCTGTAAGGGTTAATTCACTAGCCCTGCTCCTAATGCAAACGTACAGACCTCAATTATGCTACCCATGTTTTAAGAGGGCCATAAAACATATATTGCATTGGCAAGATAGTCAAAAGCACCCCTGGGACTTGTGCTCTGAACTCCTTAAAGAGGTTTTACTTGATCTGATTTTTATTTTTTGGTTGGGTTTGGGTTTTTTTTTTTTTAACTTACCCAATACATCTGCATTTTTGTGAGGTATGCCATAAGCTCTGGGAGATTAAAGAACTCCTATCTGTAAGTACTCTACCTATATAAATAGATCACACTGGACCAGAGGTATCATTTTCAAAATACCTGAGTATCTGTCATCTATCCCCACTGACTGCCAGCACAGCTCACGCTCCCAAGTCCCTAACGCCGTGCTGAAATGAAAGCGTGGGCTCCCAGCTCACCGGGTGCTCTAAACCACTCCAGCCTCAGCATTTTTCCCCAATTTCAGCACAACTGCTCCTCCGGCATGCAAAGTAGCCTTAAAATGTGGCTGTATTCAGAAAAGTAACTGTATAAAAATGACACCTCATTACCACAAACATCTGCCCCGCATGTTTCTGGTGAGTCATATTCGCTCCGTTTACAGAGCAGAAACACAAACACATGTTTTTACTCCTCTGACCAACACCGTGCCAGTGCAACTCGGGAAAAGCCCGTGAGGGTCTCCGCTGCCTCGCGTTGTCATCACAAAACGGCCGGCTCCGCAGTCCGCATGGTAACAAAACAACAGCCTCCTTCCCCGCACAACACCCTTTGCTCTCACAAATGCCATTATTTCTTTCACAGGTAGGGAAACAGAGGCACAGGGGTCCAAAAGGATCAAGAACAGACTGATGAAAGAGCTTTTCGTAATATTCAAACGCCGATGTCTGCAGCAACAGGGGCTGCAAAACTTCAGGTACTCTTGAGATGACCGTCCCCTTCACAAATTTGCAACCTCAAGGTATCACTGCTCGAGGCTTAACAGTATGTTATTGCATTAGGCTAAGCATGAACCATATGCAAAGAGGTCTGCTGATTAGCTTTGGGAGCAGCTATTATTATTGCCATCTATTGAGTAGGGAAACTGAGGCACGAAGCCACGATGAGCGAAGGCCCACTGATTTAAGGCAAGTTCAGAGCTCAATATACAGAAGTATTGAGTAATGTTAAAATACAGAATGAAACCTACACACAGGCGCTTCCGCTTTTCAATTTAGGTGAAATAGAAATGCAAGGAGTCTCATAATCCAAACTGCCTGACAAAACCATGCTTCCCTGCACTGCAATGCAATTGAAGAAGCTCTAACACTTTCCCAAATTGGGGAATGAATGATTAATGATATCAGAAAAGTAACCGAGTTCCCCATTCGCACCCCAGCAACTTCCAAAGGGCTCTGGATAAAACATAGCAGCATAACCCAGAGCTTTCGTAACAAAATGCCTTCTCCAACCTTAATCTACACCATGGAGAAACCAAGGAGAGCAGACTCGGCAGCACGCATTGCCTTTGGAGAAGCTGGGAGATCTGCAAGGGAAATGGACACGCGAATTATGATTTGATTAATCCAGGCTGTTTCTAAACCTCTGTTCAACGCTAAAGTGAGGGCTGGACCCAGGCCTGCAGCAATTTAAATATTACAGGTTGGGCTCGCCTTGCAACGATGCCTCAGCAGTTGCTTGCTGATAGCATTCACGCTGCAGGGTGGCAGTCAAGCAGATGAGAGATCTTCTACTCGAATTTAACTGAGTAATGTGAGATTATCCGTCACTAAAATGCATCCAAAGTGTCTGCTTCACTCCTAAGGTAGTTTTATCTTACGGTGCCAGGAACTACAACATCCTGGAAAAAGCTTTGAGAAATCAGCTTTGTTTCAACAAAATATTTGGGACCTGCAAAACAAGCTCCATACAGCAACAAGCACATCCTCAAATGCTCTGCTGAAGAGGAGCCTTAAAGGCACTTACTAGAGCACCAGCACTGCAGCATTTTGTCACAGCTTAACATATCAGGTCAGCTACTAGTTATCTGTTAGGAGAAAAAACACCCCTGGTTCCCCCCAAACACTCTGCAAAGGCTCCAGTGCAGTCCTGCCTTCCAGTCGCCACCTCAGCTTCACCAAAGGGCCAGTTAGAGCCAGGATGAGGCAGTTTTTCAGGCTGAAAAGGACTATAGTTGAAACTCAGAGGTTCTTCAGACCTGCACTTCATCATGTGTTTCTCATTTTGACCCTTCCTAATTTTGCACCCCCCTCCACTTGCCATGGAGGGTGGGTAACACAACCTCCGAGCTCTGATGGTGTCCAGAGCCCACCCGAGATCATGCTTTGGCATCTACGTACAGTCTATTCCAGCCAAAAATGGCATGCAGGGCACAAGCTCTGATTAGGAAAAGCTGTTTCACAATGAAATGCAATTACAGGACAACGGGTGGATTCTTCCAGGAAGAGTTTGTTTGGGTTTTTTTTTTTTTTTTTTTCAAAACAAAACTAAATCAGAAAAAGGTGTGATTTTTATTGTTGGTGAAAGGTGCTGGATTTGCACTCACAAAGGAAGCCCAGGATTGTGAAATGAGCTGGGGAGAACTCATTTCCCTATCTGATGAAGTTTTGCAGTGTCCTGAATTTTTTCACATCCACGTTGCAGGAGCAAGGACTCAGAATTACCTTTCTTCCCCCCTAAGGATTTTACGTTAGCTTTGATAACAAAGTTATCAGCTTCTGACAGTAAATCAGAATATCCAACTTAAGAATTGTCAAAATAAAAGTGTTCATATTTCTCCCGTGAAATTTTCAGTAGAAAACACACATTTCCTACAGGAATTTTCAGGGACTGAGAAACATTTAACCAAAATCCCTCAAGAAGAGGCTAGTAACCAGCATGGTAAGCAAGCCTCAGCTGGGCTTGAATCCTAGTGTTACATCTGGAGTACTGTTGATGAAGACCTCAGCCTTGGCTTGTATTGTCTTCCCACCTCTGTGGGGTAATGGCTTGTGGTATTATCCCCATAAACTGTTAAATAAGCCATCTGGGTTTTAAACACCCACCACCCTACTAGTAAAAGGGCATCAGCTCATAAATCATTTGGGGGAAATGGGAAGAAGGAAGCAAACTTCTGCACTGATAGTGGTGGTGAAGGTGATGACTGAGAGGGAGGTGGGGTGAAAACCTCTGAACCCAACTCCCCTTTAGCTAAAACGTCACTGACTTCAACCTAAGAGTCTGTCACAGCAGCTTCAGCTGACAGCTCTAACAGATCACGGTACGCACACGCATTTTAACTTGCTCTTCCATGCAAAAAGAGCATGTAAGCAAATCCTGTTCTATGGGAAAGAAAACAAAAGTGTTCTGCTGGGCTTTCAACACAAATTCTGCAAGTCAGGGAAGCATCCCCATTGCAGGGTCTCTGCAATTCCTTCTCCAACACCCCTTGTGTTAGTCAACACATGAGCACAGACCAAGCGCAGGGATCTGCGGTTTCAAAGCAAACACACAAAGCTGGGGTTGCTTTACACCATGGGACAATGTCCTCTCCATCATTTATCTTGGCCAGTGAAGAACTTGCACTCTTGATTAATTTTGTTTAGGGGAACAGCAGTGAATTCCAGGCCACAGTGCTCTGATGCGACATGTGGATGGAAGCCATCATCGCTGAGCACGCAAGCGCTGCTAGGAAGTCTTCTTCAGGGAAGTCCCTAGAACTGCTGAACCCTTCCCAAGGCGCAGCCGGTTGCACCAAAGCTTTAGCATCGCCCGACAACAGCCGTGCTGCAAAGAATGGGGCTGGGAAAGAGTTTAGGCGGTGCCAGGATGCAATCGTTCCAAGGAACTCAGAAACCACAAAATAACTTCCCCAGTCATGTACAAAAACAATCATTTTGGAAGAGCCTCCTGTGAGTACATATACTCATTTACACTCTGTTGTTATTATTATACATGTTATTCTCCATTGGTGATGAAATCCATATGTCTGCTTTTCCCTTCGTTCTTTCTACATTACTATCTGAGGCTTTGATTTATTTCCTGGCTTTCTAAATTGATTATTCAGAGCCATATAGGAGGGAAAACATGATACTAGAGACAGAGAGACAAAGTCATAAGCAAAAACAAAGGGCAAAGAAACAAACAAACAAAAAAAGACCACAGTGCCAAGTATCACACATCTGTAGTGTCTCTCGACAGAGGTGGGGGAAAACATCGAGCTGTTCTCCGAAATGAAACAGACAGGGATTTATTGCAAAAACTACGGTAAACTAAACTTATTGGGCAAGGGTTAAGAAACTAAGGACCCGATCTTATAAACACTAAAGCACATACTTAACTTGATTTCGACATCAAAGACGACTCACGTGAGTAAAGTTATTGAGCATGTGTTTGCAGGGCATGAGGGGTTACCGTTACAGTCATAAAAGTCTCAAAAGGCTGGGATAGCGAGCGCAAATAAGCAAGGATTAAAAATAACCAAAATAAAGAAAGCTGGCAAGGAAATCTTGGCAGCTAAAATAACAATAGTAAAAACCCCACATAAATTAAAACATTGTTAACATTATATATGCAAGGGATCCTCAATCCGTTTGTTTGCCAGACTGAGCAATGAGATGGTCTTGCTGTTGGGACCTTTGTTCTTTATCACTCCTCTTGTTGCACGTCTAACATTGGAGCCTTGCATATGAGAAAACAGCTTTATTTGCTTAAATCTTCTCACCCAAATAAGACAGCCTGCAGAGCAGGATGGCTGCAGGATCAGCACCGATGGTTAAATCTTCCCAGTAGGACCTTCTCTTCCTTGATGCGTTGTTTCTGCTGTAACAGTGCCTGATGCCAGTACGTAGATGGAGCAAAAGGTTGTTTAAAGCTAAGATGACTTATCTACATAGCAAAAGCCAAGCTGACCACCAGTCCTATTACTTTTGCATCACTGGTAGAGCACCTGAAAGTTCCCATCATCCATGAGGAGCACACATCAGCCCATCCCCAGTAACCTCAGCCTCAGGCTACACCTCCACTGCAGTAAGAGCAGTACAGAGCAGATCTAACCAAGCAAGCCTTAAATGTTCCTGCACAACACAGCCATCGTGGACCACCTTGCCCTTTGAGGGGCCAGTTGTCATCTTCTAGAAAACCTCAGAAAAAGAATACGTTGCAGAAAGTTTATTATGGTTCAAAAATGCACTTTCAAATGGTGGACTCCTGCCTACTTCCAAATGGCACTCTCCAGCAGAGAGGAAAAGTCTCGCCCGTCACTGCCCTCGTCCAACTTCTGCCAGCTCAGAACAAGAGTAACGCTTTGAAACGCCAAGCTCAAGCTGGAAAAAGTTAGAGGCAGCAAGAAAGTGAGGAAAAACCCACTTACCCACAACTTGCAAGTTTCCTGTGGGAAAATTAGAATTTTTTTTTTTGTGGAAGGCTGTCAAAAAAGGGATTTTTCCCATAACTTACTTTCTTTCAGGGGAAATGCTGGAGTTGCAGCCAGCTCTATTCTAAAGCTCTTAGGTTTCCAGTGTTAGGCTGGGAATATAATAAAAATAAGATTCTTTGGAAGACTGCTGGTATTTCTATCTCCTAATAGAGCTGATTTTAGAACCAGCATGAACAGTGATTAGTAGTTTTTAGAAAACTGTCAATGGGAGATACAGCAGCACAGATTAAAAATGTCAGTAGGAGCTCTGGAGTACAGTTTAGCTCCCGTTCCCTTCCCCAAACTGTTCCTTTTGCCATATTTCTCAGAGACAAATTATTAATTTTTCCCAGAGAGATGAGAAAGCTTTTGTAGGTGTCTACCTCTGCTGTTCAATGTCCACTTAAAGCATGGTCTACCAAACTTTGGCCAAGGAGCTTGATCACTTCGCTTCTTCAGCCACCTATTCCTCCACACCGCTTCCCTTGCTCAGCTATAAACACCTACCCCAAACCACTCAGCAGCCAGATGTCCAAAAAACCAACCCTGACATACAAGTCCCCTCTTAAGGGAAGCGGTGGGAGCTGCTCACTGTTCTGGCTGCCGGCAGCAACCGCTGTCCTTAAATCATCCCCCCTCCTTGTTTCTTTACCCCGTTTCAGATTGGTGTGAGGTCCCATCAACTCCACGCTGGGCTGGGAGAGGTCTGCTGCTGACTCCTTGGACGCAGGTGTGCAGAAGAGGCAGCCTCTGATGGTTACCGCACATCAGCAATTGCTGTTTCTGGGCCCTGCTCCTCCATCAACTCATCCTTAAATACTTAAAGTGAGACTTGCTGCCTTGTTAAGGCACTTGAGGGATGAAACCCTCACAGCTCAGATACTAGAGGACAGTCCTTTTCCATTGCTCCCACTGAAGATAAGCGGCACGCTAACAGAGCGGGGGTTGACAAGAGATCCCCATTTCCTATATTTTAAGGGAAGTCACATCGCTCTGCTAGGAATTTAATCGAGAAACTTGTTTAGAGGTTCCTCCCCGCATTTATTCACTGGAAAAAGCTAACAAAAATAAGTGGAAGAAAGCAAAGCTGGCCACAAAAAGGAATTAGGGTTTGTTAAAGTCAAAACCTTGCTTTTCTGCAATAGTTGAAATGACAATCCCATAGCACTGCGCTCCAGTAAAACCCAAGGCATGTTTGCTAGAGCAGTCGATCTCAGTCAGTCAATATCTAGGGACTAGATCAGCACAAACTACGTGCAACAAGGAACGTGGTGCATTTTTAACCCCAACTTCTCCCAGCAGCCATTAACTTCCTTCCTCTACTCTTGAGCATCTGGGTTTTCAGCATTTGGTACCATATCCCATGCTCGGAATTGGCAGGAAGATTAAAGAAGTCTGTAGCTCTTGTCTTCACGAAGCATTGCAAAGGGATCATGTCATGGCTAATCCCTCCCCCACCACCACTTATTATTATAAGAAAACTAAATCGCCTTGGAACCAGGAAAGTCCTTTTTTTTTTTTCATCTTAAGATTGTCTCCACTTACAATCTTAACAGCGTAACGTTAAACCTCTCTCTCCAGTAACACTAGCCCCGCCGGGCATCTGATCTCACCAGCGAAGAACCATCCCACCAGAGCCGCGGAAGTGCCGGCAGACAGAAACACAGGATCCAGACTTCGGCTCCACGGGACAGGGAGACTACCTCGCGCTCTGATAAGACACAGCAGAAGGAAGAAAGAGCCTTAGGGATTTTCAAGAGTCCGTGAAGCTTTACAGCTGGATGAGAGAGAGCAAACGCAAGGCTCAGTAGTTAGGGCTGAAGAGATATTGCAAGAGAATACATCTCTTCCCTTGGAGATACCATCTGGGCCAACAAACAGTAACCTGAGAGGGGCTGTGGTTACCGAACTATGCTAGATAACACCCTTGTACTGTCACCAAGACCTAGACCCACCCTTCTCCAATCACTTTCCCAGAAGTCAAACCTTTTTCCGGGCATCGCTTCATTTTTTTGGCGGAAAAGTTTGCTCGCCATTGCCCGGCAGACAGTTTGTTGCAATACGCTTTTGTACCCCCACCAACGAGGGCATCCTCTCTGCTCCTTGATTAGTCACGGCCATTTGCAGACACCCTGAACGAAACCCTGCAGCATCTTTTTGCTTCTTTAACCACTATGGGTATAAAGCAGATGGTACCAGCGGCGTTGAAGTTTACCAACGCTTATCAAGGGAAGAACCACGACTAGATAAAAGGTTGGGGTAAATAGAGGGAACCTGTTTGCCCCCCTGTTGCAATGCAGAGGCATGAGCAGACACCAGGGACCCCGACTCCCAGCCCTGTGGTCTGTCCAGCCTGGGAATACCAGTAATTTTGCCTGCTCCGTGGCTTCTTGCCACAAATAAAAGCGATCACGCTTCAGGGGCTGCGCTCTCTTCCCATAGACGAGCTGCCTCTGCACATTCCCAAACAAAGCATTACACTATGTGAAAAGAAGGCACAAGCCCTGAAAAGCCCATCCCGCTGGCTAAGACAGGAAATATCTCCCATCATCTCAGCTAATCCTCCACCAATACAATGAGAAATGATGTCCAACAGCCGCCAAAAGATTATTAAGTGAAGAACAAAAATACTGCACCGCCCGTTGCAACAGAGCCAAAGGCAATAAAAGGGGAAATACAAACTGCAGCCAATGGCTGGAAGGAGGAGGGAGCGAGGAGACGCACCAAACAAGCAGGCAATGCCTTCAGCAAAGCCCCGGTGTTGGAGTACAGGTGGTTCGAGGACATAACAGCTTAACCCCAGCTCCCCAGGAGACTGTATCATCCTTTTCGCTGCACCAATGCATCCGTTTTGCTGGAAAACGGGCTTACGTTCCTGACAACTTGACAAATGGACGGGAGAGGCCAAGAGGACCGAAGTAAGGCCAAGGCACTGATGTTAAAATGGAGCAGACTTGAGCACGCTAAGCTGCCGGATACAAGCCAGGTAACCAGAAAGGTCTCCCTGGCCACGCCAGCTCAGGTAACACCACATTTCACAGCAACACGCCAGCTTGACATTGCATTTTCTGTATGCTCGAAAGCTTCTCCCCTTAGGTTTGGCTATAATGAAGGGACACACAGGCCATGGCTTGAGTCTACGGTACATCCCCAAACCTGCCTCCAGCCAACACAGAGCTTCTAGCAACAGGAGACATCACCAGCAGGGCCCTACCAGTGCATCCTACCACAGAAACCCCATTTTCCCCCTTTTATCAGCACGCTTGGCTAACAGATTGGCTTTAGCTGCAAAGATGCAACTAGAACAGCCATTTGCAAATACGTTGCTAACTACATTCAGCAAGCTGATGCCGCTTACATATTTCAGCACCAGGATATTAAGAGCTCTGGGTTACCTGGGATAATCGCGCGTAGCCCAGCATTAGCATGCCAGCTACTTTTAGGAGTACGGCATTTTGGATGCTCGGGACAAAATTCTTGCAATATCTCCCTACTGTTCCTCTCCCCGGTGCTCGAGAAGGTCTGCGAAATTAAACAAGGCATTTGGACGGACAGCACTGAGGGAAATTTGGCATCTGCTTCAATACCAGCCTCCAAAAAGCATTTCCCAGGTTGAATAACATGTTTTTAAAGGCAGTGTTCCTTGAGATTTTTTGCTTGTTTTCTAACAAGTGCATTTAAGGCAAATAGATTTAACTCTTGCAGAAGCAGCACAGATAAGTCCCCTTCCCTTTGCTCCCTCTTGGAGAAAATCTTCCACTTCTAGTGGTTTTACAGAGTTCACACACACAGTCCCATCATGCTGCTGCCACGGGAAACCTTACTTTGGGGAATCCATCAGGAAAAAACTATTCCACCAAGAAGCTTTAAACTTGATTTATTTTTTCTTTCCATGTGACAAGAAAAATAAAAATCTCCAGTTTTGTGCTTGAATTTACATTTTCAGTTAAAAAAAGTGTTTTGAAGTTTCACGTTTTATCTCAGTAAACATCCATATTGTAAAAGTCCACCCTTCCCATTCAGATCTTCCATTTGACATTGCATTTTCTGTATGCTCGAAAGCTTCTCCCCTTAGGTTTGGCTATAATGAAGGGACACACAGGCCATGGAGTTGACCTAATTATAGCTCCAAATTATAGCTCCCACCCCAGAGAGCAAACCCTACCCACCACCAACTGCTATGCCATCCTCACAGCCAAGGAGACTCGTTAGCTGACAGTGCCAAGTGATGCCAGATAACGAAGTGCTTTAACCTCAATCGCCTACATGGCTCTTAGAGACAGGGAATATAGAAAAATCACTTTTTTTTCCCAGTCTACATCTTGCAGACACCCCCAGATACCCTTGCACGCCTAATATTTCATCAATATTTCTATAACTATGCTGGTTTACACTTATTCTTCCTTTAGCCAGCAATTCTTCCACTGCCACGGAGCAGACCTCGGATCAGAGGAAGGCTGTGCTCTGCAGCGGTTTGCAGTGACAGAGCAGTGCCGCTTGCCAATCCCCAACAGCTGAAGCCAGACTTAATCCCCTGCATAGACAAAGGCCTGGGAAACAAACATAATTAGTTTTAATTTGTTGTTCGCTTACGTTTTTGATAACGAACACAGAGATCTTGGCACCCTGCAGAGCACAATCTCTCCTTGGTGAGCTTTTCATTGCTGTCTCTCATTTCCATGCAGGAATATTAACTGATCCCCTCACTTTAGGGAAACATTCCTTTTGCGTGCTTTAGAGCCTGCCGACTCATATCCTGCTTCACAACACCACCGAGCATTCACTTTCCTCCGAAACATTTGGGAACACCTATGGATAAGGTTGGGCTCGGAGACGCAGGGCAAGATAGCATTGAGAAATTAAGGCTGATGGAGTTTGCATAAACCTCCTGTCCTTGAAGTAGTGCCTAAATCTCAGCTCCCCAGGCAATTTTCACCCATCCAGATTTGAGGGCAACCAGGCATATCGCATTCAGTTTTGCAGTCAGATGCTTGCAGAAGCATTTGGGGAGAACCAGGGACCGATTGTCTTTGAGCACAATAAATGCCTGGGTCTCATTTTCAGCAAGGCTGAGCTCCCATTGATTCTGGTTAGAGTTGCACATTACCGAAAATTGGGCCGTTTCATTACAGTTCAGCAAAACACATGAATATGTGATAAAGTCTGTGACTGGGCCCCCTCGGTGGCACCACAATTATGCTAATAACGATAATAAAAAGAGGATGTTCCCTCCCAGAAAGTTTATAGTCTGAAGAGACAGCCAGACAAGACTGGAGCAAAGGATTATCATTATCACTAGTTTCTGTGACTCAGAGGGGCTTACCCAGAAGTCACACAGAGCCTGCAATAGTGCTGGGAAGGAGTTCAGCACCCTAATTCCCACACCCATACCTCCCACGTGCTGTGCTTCAGCAGCCCTTCTCCCTACACCTTCCTCACTAGTGGGACCATCCAGGTTTGGAGACTAAAGCTGCCTTTTAAAGGGAAGAGTCCTGCTGCTACTCGAGTTATTATCAAATCCTCTGGTTTCATAAATACCCGAGACACTTGACATCAAAGTCTGGTTTATGACAACTCCCAGCTCAGACACCTTCATTTCTGCACACAGGGCACTGCAAATTGTTCTACAGCACATCGTTAAAATCCTGTGGGAACACTACAGTGATTACACCAATACTGAAACACCCAACACCTTCCAGGAAATCTTTAAGGTGTTTTCCTTAAACATACTCAACAAATCCTTTGCAACAGAGAGTGACCTATTCCAGTGTTTGCGTATTATATTCCCACTGTGGACCTATTGCCAAATTTTCCACATGAGTAATACTGAGTAGGTGGCATAGAAGGAACGCACATCCTCGCTTCTCATCGGGCTCGAGATCTGCCACAGGCTCCAAACTGGCAGAGTGAGGTAGGCGGACACATTTCCCACCTCCGCTGTGCCATTGGAAGGCATCTGCCCTCCAACAAGGTACTGAGCAAACTGGAGTGTGCGCTAGTCCTGATGCTTCGGGTGCTACCGGGTAACTTCACTGCTTGGGATCGGTCTGAGTTCAAATTCCACGTAACTGTATCCTCACCTAAAAGCTGCTGTCACTGTTAAGCAGAATCATTTTCTCCTGGCGGTCTTAAAAAGGGGGTGGTTTCCAGTGGAGGTTGCTCCTATTAAACTGTCAGAGTTATTCCAGGGCTTGCAGCAGTGAAATCAAGTTTGTTACGTGGGGATGGCTTTTATTGAAAAGCCTGATGACCAGGCTCCTCATGCAGAAGCTCCACCAGTTCAAAGCTCCCAGAGGAATCAACGGAGAAAGATAAGGTGCTGCCAGGCAGCGTACACCTTTGTTATTCTCCGTCACTCCCTGAAGGCGCTTGCAAGTCTATAGAGAGCCCAAGATGCACATATTCCTGACTTTGACACCTGTAGCACACAAAGATAACCCCCCCACCACCCCAGCCTGCGCTGGGAACTCCTACAGGTGATAGCTGACAGCATGCTAGTGCTGAGTGTGAAGGCTTGCAAGAGCCCTGTTTATACATCCCAGCACGATACTTCTCTTCTTTTATTTGCAATAGAAAAACCACACGCGACCCAGGCCTAGGTCAACTCCAAACCCTCCCAGGCAGAGCTGTTAGCTGGCCAGTCTTTTCTTCCTCCTCTATTAATGCACCTGGTGATTTACGTGCAAACCCCGTCCATGACAAATTATATCCAGGGCTTGTTCCCCACCCAGAAGGGAGGGTGTTTCTCTCCACCGCGACAGTCACCTCCAATGCTAATCTCATCCTCCGGCAGGCTCGCAGCACCTCCCTGACTGGCAGCACTGACACACATATTCCCTCTTCTATCATCCAGAACCTCAGGGATTATGAAACACTTTGGGTTTGAGTGGTTTTTTTCAGGCCTGGCAAAATCTCACTTAATAAAGCTTGCTGTTTTGGCAGCGAACCATTAACAACTGTTCTGTGTCTGGTTTTCTCCTGCTTACATCTACCTTTTAGCAGCAGCCTCCAGACCGTGTTTCCCAAGTTAGAGAAAGGTCCACAACGTAGTGCCAACAACCTTCAAGTCGAAGATATACAAGTTTACTCTTCCCTGTCCTCATATCTGGTTACCCATCAGGAAAGGCAATTAAATTACCTGGTTGAAAATAAATCACTAGTAATAGCCATTATTCCTTGGCATTTACTTGTTTTCTTCTATGACACAGCAAGCACTTATGTAAGTAAATATCAGGCAAACTACGTAATTCAAACATTCAATTTCAAAAGAGTTTCTGGAGTCATCACAAGTAACACAGGTCACCGGGGTAGAGTTTCTTTGCATTGATACTGCCACAGGTTTATTTGCAAGATGCTCACGGGGCAGATTTATGTGCATCGGGCTCTATTTATGTTGAAATTGCCCAAAATTTCTAACTCTGGATCTATTAAATGGGCTAAACCCTGGGGCTGCAGGTATTCAATTAATGTGGAATCAGAAAAGCCAACAGAAGTACACATGGAAGCTTTGGGCATTTTTTATTCCCAAACCCAAGCAGCTCACCTCTTGCACTATAAAGCTTACAGTCTCTGCATATGCCTGCAGGAACATGGAAGCAATTGGCACACAGGCTACTTTTAAACTGTCTGAAGCAGAGAGAAAACCATCATTACAGGAACCTGGAAGCCACCTCTGCTTATTACTGAGCAGTTATTGAGCTCTCATTCTGCACACAGTTGCTTTTCACCTACCAAGACTGGCAGAAAAACATCTCCCACACAGATCAGAAAATTACTGTGATAAAGCATAAGAAGCAGCAACAGAAGTGATCCAGCAGATGGTTCTCTGATACTTTTCCAAAATGATGCTCGTCTTCAACAACCACCTAACATACAAACAGAGCAGTCACCCTGCTCACCAGTTTGGCCAGACAGTATCAGACACCAGTTAATATCTACTTCCTATTTCATGCTGGAATCACTGAGTTTTCCATGACTAGAGACCTAAGCACCTACATTGTACCGTTTTGCCCACTTGCTCCCACTCCCTGTCTGTCTGCGGCCAACGATTTTCTGCATTCCACTTCTGCAAGTCTTCCCAGCACATAGTCAAGCTCATAGTCAGATGTGCAATGCCAGTTCCTCCACAGGTTAGCCAAGCTCTTCACAGCCACGTGGTTGCAATTAAAGGGTGACTTCCATTTTGCCTCTGTTTTGCTGTTGCTTCCCTGGCTAAATCACTGTTCCTTTGCTCCCCTTCTCACCCTTTTATTTCCATGTTAGTAGCAAGGAGAGTCTCCATGAGACTTCCTGGAGAACTCTGGATTAGACTGGTCTTCTCTTTGGCTACCCCTTCTACACGTGCAGATGCTTTCTCTTGTGCCAGTAACGCACATAGATCTCACCTCGGTGCCATCCCAGCTAGCCTTTTTACACCTCCTGCCTCCACCCCGTCATCATCTTGCTGTGACCTGAGAGCCCTTTCTCCTGGAGCCACACACAGCCCGCATCTCACAGAGGTTTCCTGAGCCTAGAGATGAATGCACCCTCCATCCTCCCACTGTGCCCTATTCTTCACTGCAGAAAAGCTTCCTTGCCCCTCTTGCTTTTCTCTCTGCCCCTGGACCTATGCTCTGTGCCTCACCTCACAACGCTGTGATTATTTCCCCCCGCCTGGAAACAGGGACAATTTCTGCATCATTCTCTTTGGGATAGACGCCTCAAGTAACTCTAAAGGAACAAAACCCCCCTAACAACAGTATTGGCTCAATGCAATACGTACAACCGCAATTAGCCAAGCAGAAAAGGGGTACATCCGCAGCTCCAAGGTATTGTTACCATATGAGAAGCCATTCTGTATTTGAGCAAAAGCCATGGGATTTATTTGTATCATGCGATGATGAAATAGCTTCTAATCCAACAGTAACTAAGAAGGATGTTAAGCCACAGCTAGTAAATGAGGTATTTTGACATCAGCAAGCCCAGAGAACTTGTATTCGAGATTTAAAAGGGACCAGGCCAAAGAGTGCTCTGGATCATTAATGTTGACTTTTAATAAGGCTTTGGAACACTGAGGGCTGGAAGAAAGCTTATGTTGTGCCAGAGTTTTAAGAGGATAGAAACAGGATGACCCACATAATTATCCACCTGTGACCCTGACTCCTATCCCAGGTGAAATAATGGAACAGCTGTAAAAGAACTTCATTAATAAAGCATTAAAGGAGGGTAACAGCAAATGCCAACAGCTTGGCTTTATAGGAAGCAGATTTGTCACTAAGTTAAGAAATTTTTTTGGAGTTGAATATGTTCCTTAAGCTTGCAGGCTGGATGTAAAAAGAGTACAAAGTTTATACAGTTTAAAGCCAACTGAGGCCTTACAAAAACCTCAGCCTTCCTATCCCAGTAGAAGGACTACCCAAACAGTTACAGAAACCCTGATGCAAGCCAGGAAATTGTGGGGTAAGATGGGCAAGCGATCCTTGAGTCACCACGTGCTGCGGAAAGGCACAATCGCATGAGCAAAGGGAAAGGAGTAGCCATCACTGGAATTCCCCTGGTGTGAAGTGCAGACCATCATCACTCCCTGCTCTGGATTTCTTTGGCTCAACGCTTCCACTACTGAGAAGCCCACTGGCTTCTAATTAGCTTTGTCTTCAGTTTAACATCAACGTGATGTTCATAAAACCTTCATTTATTTGAAACCAAATCCATAAACCGAAGCACGAGCACGAATACCAGAGATGCTTCCAGGTGCACACCAAAAGATGTGCCTCTGACGCCCAGAAATGGCAGCGAGAGCCAGAACAGAACAACATCCTACTGGTAAGGGACTCGTAAATTCATTACACATCATGAAGGCTTTGGGTCTTTGGGGGAGGAGTAAAGCTGCTGTTTGTGTCATCTTCTGGTATGAAGCAATGGGTGACGAACAGCCAAACTGCCTAACACTGTTGGGTTTGATATTACACAAAGGATGCGCTTCATCTCCAGCAACATCTCTGCCCTGCCTGAGGCTTAGCAGCAGTCCTCCTCCCTCGCCCCTTCCTGGGAGGTCAGCTACGGTGTGATCTTTACGAAAAGGCCAGTTTTCCAACCCAGGAGCCAAAAATCCGCAGCCACAACCCTGTCATCTTCCCCTTGATTTATGCCCGCACGGGGGTCCCTGCCAGCTCCAGGTGGAGCAGCGGCGAGTTGGGGGAGAAAAGTCATGCTTCAGTTTAAAATCGTGAGCACGCAGCTATGCACATCAGATATCACTCCCGCTCTGCCAAACAGCTGGGCTACCCTGGGCATCTCGGGGACAGATAGAGGGTCTGTGAACAATTTCAAAATCCCCCTGATGGTCATTGCTGAGCCTATATGACTTCATCTCAGTTACTGTTATGTTTGAGAGTCAAGAATAACATTAATTTTCCATATCTTGTGGTTTTTGGAGGGTGTGAATAAATTCTCTTGCTGTGAGTTATTTAGGTATCAGTAAACCCAACCCAGCAGTGGTGAAGCCATTGAGCAACACAGAAAGCCCATGGCGGAGATGTGGCAGCAAAGACTCACCAGCATGACACATCACGAGGTCCTAAGTGTCAAGTCAGAACCATCAAGAAGAACGGCAGATACTTCTTACGGTCATGATAGGTCTACTCAGAGAAGCTACCCAAATTCAAAACTTGTGAAAAATGAATTTACCTTCCTTTCCTACATTTGGTTTCATACCTTATACACATGCGTGAATACAAAATGCCAAAAGACAACAGACTCGTGCCCTTTCAGACCACCAGGAAATCCAGTAACCCCGCAAATCCTTCAGAAAAAAAGCTTGTTGGCATATCAACAAAAAAAGCTATGCCTCGTGATCTCCCACCACCGTGCTGTCTCTTCTTAAAGACGTATCTCAGCAGGGGCTTCGAACTGAAGTGTCGTTTGGTCCCACGGTCACTGAAAGTTAGGCACAGCTCAAAAGGACTTATAGCCATCCCACAGCCTGATTTGCCTGATGTTGCCTGCTTGAACTACAGAGCAGCTAAAAGCTGGTACTACCCGTTAGGCCATGCCAGTCAGAGGACTGCAAAACATACTCTAGAGAGCCAAAAATCAAAGCTGGTTTTGGTCTCAGCTTTCATTCCGCTCATCCCCACGTTTGGGACTCCAGTTGCACATATTTTCATCAACTGATCCTTGTGAATTCTCAGGGTTGGAAGAAGCAGGGAGGGCACAATGAATGGTATATCCCAAAGTCTGGATGCTTCCTGAAGGCAAACTTGTACCCGTGGTGGCTAGGGCTATTTCCTCCCTCGACTCCGAGTTTCCCTTCCTTCCTCCAAAAACATCTTGCTTTTTTTCATGTGTGCTCCTCAGCTGAGCTAAAGCCCACAAAAACACAGGGAAAGCCTCCATTTTACTCAATGGATTTTTTAATCCAGCTCAAGAGGAACAAGCCTCCTACATGAACAAGTGCAGGAAGAACAGGAGGAGAAGGAGAGACCTCATTTAAGACTATACAAGGGGAAATTGCAAAAAATTACCTAAACCTTTAGGAACATATTTATATTTTGATTTCATGTAATATTACTTCCTGGTTTCCAGCACATATTCCCTGGGCGTCCCCTATCAAATATCAGGCAGTATTAAATCACTGATCCCTGATCCCCGTAGCTCTCAGAAAAACATCTGTACTAATTTGTTGGTTTTCCTTAACATGAGGGCCAGATGAACTCCTCCAGGGCTCAGCCAAGTGAGATCGCTGACAGATGCAGAATAGAAGTGCAAAGATTTTTCCTTTATTAAAAATAAGGTTCCACACTCCAAGCCCTGAGCTTGTCGTTTGCCAGAGTGATGAAATGACACGCGGCAACCTTGATCCAACACTGTTGTGGATACAAAAACAGGGTTCTTACCTAATGCTACTCCACTAGCAAATGATTTCTGACAGCACATCCAAATTGGCACGGGCCAACAAGGTGAGGGGTCTGGCAACTGGATACAGCCCTTTTTTACTAGGGGTCTCCGAAATGTCTCAAAGGCATATAGTTATTTAAGTTCACTGACCTGTGAATGCAGCAAACCTGGCACCCTGCTCACCACTTACAGGACCCCAACTCCATTTCTGACAAGTTTTGCTGCAGCAGTTCAACGTGAAGCTGCCTTCTTCACAGGGGCAGCAGCTGCGAAGGTAAGCCAGCTCTTCGTCCGTGCTGTCCACGACAAGGCACCTCAGTCCAAATCACCAGCAAAGGCTGCTGCTGGAATAAATCGCAAAGCCCCAGAGGGATGAGCTAGCACCATCTTTGCTGGGCAATCCCTGACACCTTCCAACTCGTTCTTTCTATGCACACACAGTAAGTCAGACTCGTGCTAAAGGTATACCAGGTAGTTTGCAGAAGCAAACAGTCAGGAGTGAAGAGGGGCAAGCTGCAGTCTGCTCCTATCAGCCTAGCCATGATGTTTTGCATCAACAGCCTCATGCACCCCAGCAAGGTGTTCATAGAAGCATTTCTTAACGATCATGCAGATGTTCATCTCAGCTACTTCAATTTTCAACCACCACAATAAGCAGATCTAGCCATATTCCTATGTTGCAGATGAAGCTGTGATCCTCTTCTGTTTTTGCCCTGGCTGGGGGAAGGCGCTATACTCCAAAAACAGTTAATTGCAACTCAGCTGAATAACCAGCCTTCCCTTGAAACAATGAGTAATCTTCATGGGAAAAGCTCCCTTCCAAGTTCAGAAGAGTCCCAAGAGAAGGTGCTGTCTGCACACAAGTAACAGTACAAGACCTTGGTTTTCTCCCAGTCTGGTGGCCTTTGTGATACGGATGCTTCTCTTTTGCAGAACAACTTGTACACTTCATACAGGATGCTGAAGGGTATCGGAGGCTGGCCTTGCGCTAACAGGAATATTAATCTAAGCGCTAGCTAGCTGCCAGGGAAAGACCTACTTGCATGTATAACCTCACACATGTGTTTAGCCCCAAAAGACCCACCACAAAACTTGTCAGCACCACGTATCTCTGCACAGGAAGGACTCACGCCCCTTTGCCAACGCTGGTGGTTCACGGTGGGCATTCCTCCCTTCAGGAAATTCTCCTCAGCGATGACCCAGTCAAAATGCAGGAAAAAAAACCCCACAAAAACAGATCGCTCCACCAGAAGCCTGAGGATGCAGCCCAGCCAGGGGCATTGGTCAGCCCATTGACAGGCTGTATCTGCTTTCAATAAACTTTTATAGCCTGTCAATGCGCTGAATCCTACGCCATAAAATTTGTGTCATAAAAAAAGTCTTGCAGTGCCAGTGTCTCTTTTTTCCTCTTTTTAATTTGAGGACAGCTGGGAGGGACTGATTCAGGGGCCAAGTTCATAAGATGTTTTTTTTTTTTTAAAAAAAAAAAAAAAGACTTTAAATTACAATGGGAATTTTCAGAGCCTCCTTCTGGGGAGAGCAGCCATTTTCAAAAGTGACTTCATTTCCAGAGCTGGCTTACCTCCCAGTATTTGAACAAGCAAGGAAAGAAAAGTTCAGAAAGTAGATAGGTTTCAAGTTTGGTTTGATTAGTTTCAAGTTTAACAGTCCTAAACCAGCCTTTAAAGTTCCCAGACCAACCCTTAAAAGTTCCAGGCAAATTCTAGGATGGTTCAGCTTATCAGGCTGCCAGTCCTGAACTTCAGCTCACTGACCAGAAGAGATGATCCTGCACAGCATTGCCTTCAGTAGACATCTTAATGCATAAACCTGGCACGGGCAAGGAACCTGAAAGCCCTCAGCTGGCAAAACTGTAGATTTCACCCTGCAAGGCTTTTGCACGGACTTTTACAAGGGACCAAGGTCCGAAACTCTTTGTTTGCAAGAGTTACCTGGGATGCACTTTTGTGGCAATCGTTAAAGGCCATATTTAGCCAGCTTAAATCCTTCTCAAGTCCCTGCGCCTAGGGAGAATGGAGAGCAAGGGACATTTAAGAGCAATTCAGAGATCCCAGTAAAGCACCACCTGGAGACACAGGAACCAGGGAGACTTTAGGGCAGCTAACAGTCTCTTTACTCCCTACCTTTAAGATGCAGATAACATCGTTTTCTCAACGAGCACGTTAGGAAGATAAATATGCTGCCAGTGGTTAACAGGCCCCATAGCTCTCAGGATATGCAGCCCAATTCCCAGTCCCACTGATGGCTGTTTAGGGTAGTTTTCACCCCAGCTGATGGTTGTTTGTAATGCCTGGTTATCAGGCAGAGTTTTCCCTGGGAGGAGCAGGGCTTTGATAAAGCTCCTGCAAAAACCTATGAGTAAGCAAGCGGAATTTTCCCTGCTCGCATTGTTTGGACTGTCAGTCACCCCTAGCTTTGCTACGAGTCATACATGAGCCTAGGAGCGAGCTGTAAATACCATGTCCCAGCATGTGTCTAAGGGAGGGGGATTCACGCGTGTAGGGTGCAAACAGCTGTAGCTATAGACAGCTGTTCTCCACCACAGCACATTGACTGATGGGGTCTCTCGCCGAGATGTCAGCTTTCACTAGTGTTTTAGGAAAGATAAGTCGCTAATGACCGCCGTTTAAATGATTCTTGGCAGGAAGAAAAACACAGAGGTCCTTTATGAAGAGTTGCTCTTTATCTGTCAGAATAGCAGCACCAGTTAATTTTTTTTTGTTTGTTTGTTTCCATGCTATATGTTGTCTCTGGGGTGGGTTGGGGGATGCACATGGGGGAAGAACTGCTTTCCAAGTCCTCTAGACTAGATGTTAATGTCTAAGACTTGACGGACTGCCTGCTAGAGTCCCACGGCTGTATCTCCTAATATCACCTCTTCAATTTTTAAGCGCTTTTGTTTCTGGTGAAAGGCAGGGGATTGACAGCAATCAGTTTGAACAGCCACAGGAGAGGCAAGGAAAGCTGTTCTGGTCTGCCCTGGCACAGAGGGACCAGCTCAGACTGACAACACTGCCTGGCGATCCATCCCAGAAGGGTGATTTATACTGATGAGTGGCCTCTGGTCAGACTGGTTTCCCACAGGATCCCAAGCAGCAGCTCTTTGGGGAGTTCTGCTAGCAGTCTGGCTGGCCGGAAAGCAAATTAAATAACATAATCAACGCCTATTCTCCAGGTGGCATCACAAGAAGAAAAAGCAAATACAACAAGCCATACCCTGGTGACAGAAAGCTTACTCCAGACCTGCACGACTTCAGAAGTCACTCGGTCTTGTTTTCCTATTTACCCTGTATGTCTCGTACCCCTTTGGACTTCAGCCTCCACAGTGCACAAGCTTTTGCATGGCAACAAACCCAAGCTGCAGGCTGCTTGATCCAAAATAAGTACGTAGAAGTTACCATTTGCCAGATCCCTTCATAAGGAGCAGGGGAGGTTCCTATGAGGCCAGTGGCATAGTCACAGCGAAAGGGCACTGTGTAACTGCAACGGGGAGAGCAGGTTCTGGAGAATCTGGGTCTAATCCCCTCCTGCGTGACCTCAGAGAGGTCACACTTCTCCTCAGCCTTCCCATCTGCACAGAGGTGGATAGCCAGACTGCCCTAGCAAGTGGTGAGAATTAACTAGTGCCTGTAAAGCACGTTGAGGGACTCAGATGACAGGTACTATATAACTGCAAACTCTATTATATCATTCCACCATCCCCTTTGCCAAAAATCTGCCTTTGCGGAAAAGATCCAGACACCAAATACGTTATTAAGTGAGGATGTCTGACAGTAGTTCAGCTACGTAGAGATGTTAAATAGTAATAATAATGAAACAATACTCAGCATTTGAGGATGCTGTACATCTTCAAAGCACTTCACCAAAACATTAACTGATTATACCCAAAATAAATTGCTCGCAGCTGTTAGAGATCCATGAGGTATTCAAAAGAAATGGATGGAACATCATCCATCCTGGATCATACAGGGGATGCACGTGCTATAGCGTAATCAAGAGCTCAAAGGAAATAACTTGCAGGGAGTTCAGCTTTTAGTGCTCTTCTGTACACCTCAAAGCATGGTTTATTGTTAGAAAAAGCAGCACAGAGCCCTGAGCTCCCTCCTCTCAACTGCAGGAGAAAGTTGTGACAGAGCCAAAGCTTTATTCAAAGTTCAATGTCACACCGTTAAAACTCCTATTTCAACTTAATCTTAGCAGAAGTAGCTGCATGCCAGACAGCTTAAGGCATCTGTGGTGTTTATAGCCACAACCAAGAGAACATAGATCTGGCCCTCTTGTAGTAAACACCGCAAGCTCATCCAACAACCCCTTTCGCACTCATCTGTCTTAATTTAAGCATGGACCTCACTTCTGCAATTCCACATTATGTTGAAGAATTAAGACTACCTCCCCCCAATCAGTTCGCATCCACAGCTTATGAAAGCATCACATCCCTCTCCTCTGCCCACCTCTCCCACCCGTAAAGCAAGCAGCTGGGAAAAAACAAGATCAGGTGCATACCCAAAAGTTTGTTGTTCTAACTGCCTGGTAGCACACATGCACTCAGAAGAGCACCAGGGCACTTGCATCTAAATAAACCCAGGAGAAGTATTATTTCCACACACAATTATTGGCTAGCTTTCCAACACTGGAGCTAGTTCCTGGCCTGTTCCCTGCCAGAGCACAGCATCTGCCTAGGCAGATGCCTGGAAAGACACGAGCAGGGACCTGGCATCTGCAATAACCATTAAGGTATAAAAGGTTGTTTGTTCACAGAGCTGCAGACTTGCTCATTTACAGCGCACGGCTGAACGCTGCCACGGCCCGGTGTTTGCCACTGACCCACTTTGCGGTTCGCCTACATTCTCTCGCAGTCCCAAAGGGCAGAGCTCAGAAGAAAACAAGCCCTGAGAAGCTCAAAAACAACCACCAATTTAACACCGCTTTACCACAGCATTAAGCTTGGCCTGTTTAGTCTGTCCCTTCCAAAAGCAAGGCAGCCTGCTCAGTGCAGCATGAAGACCTGATATCTCTCACCATCTCAGAGCAGGAGTGCAGCACATCAGGGCAGATGTGCTGTAGCACAGCAGTAGAGAAAGGGTGGAGCGTGCCCCAGGCCCAGGGTGGAGCGCACGCAGAGCATCATCCTTGATAAAACCTGCAGCAACCAGCACAAACCAAAACGGAGAGCTCCAGCAGAACTTCATTTTGGGGGAGGAGGCTAGCAAAGGACAGAAGAGCAGTGTCACCGCGGAAGGAGCGGGCAAGATGCAGGTCAGGATTAACGCACACCTGCCAGCACCACACAGGTCCAAGCCAGGAGCTTTCCAGATGCCAGTGGCTAAGCTGAAGGCAGAGCAGCCAACCTTACGTCTGCACAGGATTGCAGCACTCTGCAAGGAGCTTGCACTAGAAATCAGGGAGGTCAAGGCTTGCTAGGAAAGGGGAACAGCAGAGCAATGGTGAAGACACATGGACACAGCCTGCATCTAGAGGAAAGAAAAGCAGCCCCGCGTTTTCTTGAGTATTAAAGCTCACAGCATGCACAGTCTCACAGGAGTTTTGGTTGCAGCCTTTTCTACCATTTGCACGCTGTGTACTGGAGATCATCCTGCCACACATCATCAACATCTCCAAAGAATCCCAAGGTGACTGCATTTAAATGAAACCTCCAATACCCTCCAGGAAAGCCGACATGCCCTTGGTAATGGAGACAGCAACCTATTTAAAGATGAGCTATTTAAAAGCAGTAGCCTGTGGTACTTTGCCAAACTCTTTGCACTTGAGGAGAACACCATAACGCGTTTCTCTGGTTTGCCCCCAGTTCACAACACACTAACTCCCAAGCGGCGGTCCGGCAATTTCGGCCGGCCAGGGGGTTTTCTTTTGCAAACCACATTTTAGTGGGGGGTCACTATGTCTATTGAGTGCTTTAGGCTCTACAAGACAGGAATCGTGCCCTCACGCTGTGCTACAACTTAACTGGGTCTATATAGATTATTTTAAGGAAACTGTTTAAACACACACCCCGCACACCACATCAGCTTGTGATATACGTTCGAGGACACGAGGATGGAATAGGGGCTGAAAAGCACGGTAGAAAATATCCATATAGCATCACACAGCACATCAACTTTGAGATATTAGGCATGGTCTCATATCAGGGGACAGTGCTGCACCGGACAGAAGGATGCTGCAAGAGGCACTGTGGATCTCGGTCAAAAGAAACACCATTAGATGCAGCTCTGTCATTTAGGATGTGTAGCATAAAACATAAGGCAGGCTGTCAGCAGGTTGCATTGCTGAAGTTTGAAAGTACAGCTTAAAAAAATATCTCTGTGTGGGGCATCAGAGTAGAAAGAGCCAAGACCTGCTGCAAATCAGCACTGGAGTACATTGGCAGAGCTACATGCAAGTTCCCAAGGCAGGTGTGAGACACAGACTTGGTGAGGGATGGCCACAAGAAACACCTCCAGTCCAGCCTGTGTCCTCACCAAGCGCTGCAGGAGGGTCTGCGCACCCACACGGTCAAGGGAGGAGAAATGTGGAAGGGCAAAGCAGACACAGCACCTGCTCGGGCTGTGCCTGGATCCAGTCAACACTGTCAGCCTCTCACTTAAAAAAAAAAAACCCACCACAAATACAGTTTCTCCCATCCAAGCCTCTCTCCTTCCCCCTCTGAGCTCATTCATGGCTCAGGCTCCGGGACAGCTGCCGGGTTGCCAAGTCCCCTCAGCTCACTGAAGCACAGAGCAACACGATCGGGATGATAGCTGGGCCAGCTGTTAGAAATCACTGCAGGACTCAAAACAACTACAGAAAAGACCAAGCAGGGGAAAAAAAAAAAAACAAACCAGCAGAAAGCCCCTCACTCCTTTTCCTCTGCCTGGACATCGTGGTCTCATTGTTACCACCATCCTTAAATCGCCAAGTGAGCCCTGGCCAAAATGACAGCTCATTAAGAATATTTAAAAAACCACACTGGGTGGGGACTAGGGAGCCCAGGGAACAGGGACCAGGCAGTGGATTTTTTCACACCTAGGTGATGGTTTTGAATACAGCTCAGGTCAACAGAAGTGACCTTGATCCCGACTGGGACCAGGGCCAGTGGACTCCAGTGTGAAGTCCCCCCTCTCCAGGCATTAGCAGAGCCACATTGAAGTTCACAGTACCGGGGCAAGGGGAGCTGTGTGCCCGCAGGACCTGCTGGTACATGAGGGCTTGTATACATCTCTATAGAGGCTCTGCTTGTAAGAGTTGCCCAACTCAGCAATCTGCAAGCTCAACTCAAAGCCAGAATCCTCTCTCTACAAAAAAAGAGCCCTAACTACAGGGAGTTACTGTCTCCTGCAACAAAATCCACCGAACTCATTTGAAAACACGATTTTGTTTAAATTAAAGCAGGCAACAATGCCCTTGTCTGTGTTTATGGGAAGCACGTTGTCTTCCCATGGTGACTTGCACAGTAGGCTACCAAATGTCCTCAACTGACACTAAACATCAGCAAAGGGACATTGGGAGGATGGAGAAGAGCAGGATGTCTGCTTCCTGAACATGTCGGGACCAGGAACAGCACAAGCTCAACAGCTCAGCAAGGAAGATGGGATTTTGAGATGCAAATATCCACAGGACCCCCCACTGACAGCAGTTGGGCCGCAGCTCTGGCTTGTTCTCCCCAAGAGAACAAGGGTGCAGGGGCAGCTGATCAAAAATGTTCATGCCCAAGTTACCAGGCCCTGCATGGGATACCCCTCGCCAAGGGGGGGCAGAGGCCTGTCCCTGCACGTCACGGTGGGATGGGGCGTGGATGCCATAAACACTGGTGATGGCAATGGAGGACAGCATTGGAAGCTGAGGAAGAGCAGCAGCACTCAGGCAGTTAAGAACATAATGTTTTCTTAGCATATCACCTTACTGCTGCTCCACAGCCTTCAGGGCAGGTCTTCCCAGCCCCTCTGTTTTCAGCAGGCAGGATGGGCCCTTGCAGCTGATTTCAATTTTCAGCCATCACCAGGGGATAATGTTATTGTTCCACTTTCCCTCTGCTCTCTGGCTGGCAGGGGCTGTCTCAGTGGCAGTGCTAGGCCACTCTCCCTCTGCACCCCACTGCTTGCACGGGACCCAAGCCAAGACACAGAAGCCTGGCAATTTCCCTCAAGATTTTAGGTGCTTCTCTGCCTCTGGGGTGGGAAGGGGGCCAGGCTAACACGCTGCTCCATCTGCACTACCATTGCCAGCCCCACAGGTGACCAGACATATCCTGAGCATCAGGACTCTTAAGACATGCCTCCACACCTCCTTCATGCTGTGCTAGCTCCAGAGAAATAGCAGAGCCCCAATCTGTCAGCTCTATTTAGCTGTGCTGCAGGCACATCTGATGAAGCAAAGCCAGAGGTTATGCTCCCCATTACAAAGCTGGAAATAAGGTTGCAAGAAAAAAAACCCCAGAGCTGACACAGTTCTAGGCTGTGCCTGTCATCAAGATGCCTCCTGAGCTGTTTCCACCATCATCTCCCTAATGCACAGCAGTGTTTCTGTGCAGAGTGTTTCTCCAGCACTGAACCCTCCTCACCTTTACTCCCCTCTTCAGGGCAGCCTATTAACCCTGGTGTGTGGCCATCCAAAACACCCTGCCCCTCCTGGCTGCAAGTTAAGCACGATGTTTCATGGGGAAGAAGAAGAGGACTGCACCTCCGCTGTTCAAGAGACTCTTGGCTCTTCAGAAGGAGCAATCATTGCACATACATTTCAGCAAACCCATGGGCTCCCACATCCTCTCAGCACATTAAGAAACAGCTGACTAGTTAGTTATTAGAGAGTCTGGTCCAGATGAACTCCTCCCTTCCTGTCCTCTGCCTTCCAGAAAGCTGGTCTCTCCCTTTGGAGGAGGCTCTCACCTACAGCAAAGGCTCCGGCTAGAGAGCCCACGGGTTTGTCATTTTCGGTGAGAACAGGAGCCACTACAACCTCTCTCCTGCAATTGCTTTTCTTCACTAAGCCTCCAGCAGAAGCATCCTGACAGCTTTGCTACCCTCATTCAGCCCCAGCTCCCTGCACTGCTTCTTCCCATACCACAAACTCACCCCCACTGTCTCCAGGTGCATAATACAAGCGTGTTTCTGCCTAAACACTACTCCTGGGCAACTGGCTTCTTTCTCTTCCATTCCTTTATCCTCTGAGGCTTTGCTGCGTGTGCAGAAGACAGGACAGATGTACAGGCTGCTGCAGCCCAGGGTGCCCTGTGGGACAGTAATTGCAGGATGAGGTAAGGCAGAAGGAAGTGGGTGCTCCAGGCTGAAGGGAAGGACAGCTGTGGCTGTTCCCAGGATCTGGAGCAAGTTAATTGATAAATACCAGAGTTGGACCTGAAGGAAAGCTGGGCATTCACAGCCAAGAAAGCCGAACTGCTTTGGAAGAAGCCCTGGCCTTTGTTGCACAATCTCTATGCAAGACACTCACTGTACTCAGAGAGCAAAAGGCAAACCAGGGATAAGCAAACGCACACCCCCTCACTCAGTCTTGCACAGCCCAAAACACAGCTCAGCACAGGCCTCCAGCTTCCCACCTACCAAAAAACACAGCCTCCAAAAGCCAGCACTGCAGCTTATCCTGTGCAGCTGCCCCTGGAGAACTCGGTGAAAGAAGCAGCAAGACTTCAGCCTCCCTCAGGGCTCAGAAAAGTCAAAGGCACACATCATCCTGTACAGACAGTTTCTGTAACTCTCAGTGCTTGATGGCCTTTGAAACCTCAGGGGAGAGTCAGCAGCAGCGAGGACCTCAAGCATCCTTTCCAAAACAACATTAAGTATACAACCAACTGCTAGGCAAATAAAAACTGCAAACCCTTTAGTTTGAAGCTTCACAACATTCAGCAACACAACCTTGTGCTTCCTCCGGACACTTGCAGTTGACAACGCATTAAAAGAAAACTCCGGTTGGTTCCCACCATCCCGTAAGTTCACCCCAATCCTACCTTATCGCGCAAGCGGCAACTCAGATCCAGCCAGGACCTTCCCCACTGCTCCAAGCTGCCACTGGTAGCTCAGGACACTCTGACTGTTACAGAAAGGACCTGGGAACGGGGAAAAAGAAAGGTGTAAGTCTTCAGAAAAGTCAGGGTATAACACGCTCACATCCTCCTGGCTACTCCTCAAGTCTTTAATCTCCCAGGTCACCGCAAGCTTCTTACCACAAAGAGGACATCAAACATGCCAAGAGAGCTGCCTCTCTCATCCCTTCCCAGAAAAACTCAGCCTTAACTGAGCCTGATTTATATAAACTCCTCATCCCCACACCCCTGCGAGGACAGGTTAATTGGCGCCACAAGGTTGACCTCCTTCTCTTCTGCAGGTGGGTCAGTTTACTTTGTTAAGGCTCTTCCTCCTTCTTGTTTCCCAAAAAGTCACAGATGGCCCAGGGAACTGCCTTTTAGATGCACTTTAAAGCCTCTGTGGCTGACTGATACTGGAAGACTTGGGAAGCCCTGTATTTTTCCACTTTATCTAAAAAGCTTCATAAGGCTTAGAGAAAGCATGGGGAATTACTGTGCGAGAGATCTTATCTGAGTCACAGTCATGCACCTGGAAGCACACACCTACACCACCTGTACAACACATATACATTAGGCTTCCCTTCTTGTATGTGCCAACACATCCACAAAATTACACATTCATTTCAAACAAAAATCACTGACGTGCACTTCCAGCCGCAGCAGCGGGATATAAACAAAGCCTGCGTGTATACACACACGCATATGTACGCACACACGGACACAAAATACACGTGCACACCCTTGTGCGCAAATTATCTGTCTTCCGTTTGTGTTTGGCTTGGCTGCACAGCCTGCTCTCCGTGGGGTCGGCCAGTAGATATCCAGGCTAAGATAAACACCAGACAGCTGCTGGGAGCCAGAGATATTTTGGTGATTAACAGCTGTGTGGGGCTAGACAACAGAGACCCCGGCCATCCCTCCAGAACAGGCTGTTTCATTTCAGATTTCTGTTTGTCAGGCGAAGGCTGGAAGCGATCAGAGGAGATTCACTGCAAAAGGCGCAGGTGGGAAACCTGGCGAGGAGAAGCCGTTGCCCAAAATCCCATCCCTTCCCCGGCACGCCGGCCGTGGCAGCCTGCGTTGGCTTTGCCCAGCGCTTCTTGTGCAGCACTTGCGGCCACAACTACAAAAACGTGATTGCTTATTTCAAGGTTTCTTGAACCCGTGAAGGAACAGCAAAAAGCTTACAGTGAGGCCTGTTCTCATGGCATTTACGGTTCAACAGAACCGAATACTTCAGCAGATGGGCCTTTTGCAAATGGGGCTCTTCTCCACTGAGTACAGGCATGCAGCAAGTGACGGTCTTGTCCTGGACGAGGAGAAGCTGGGAAAAGGAGACAGACCTGGGCTTTGGAATAAGAATGGAGCCGATACATGGGGAAGACAAAAGAAATATTATTACTCTTTCGTACCAAGAGGGAACGGGATGCATAGTGACTGTAGCTGATCATTTCCAAAGAGCACAAGGAAATTCCCAGTCTGACTTTCGCAGGTAGGAAGGGGAGCCGCAGCCGCGGCAGGACTGCCGTATGGAAATCCATCCCGAGCAGCAGCAGTCTAGGATGCCTTACACACAACTGTGGAGCTAAAGACGTTTTGACGGAGGAAAGGGGAGAAAAGTGGGAAGTTGCTCACAATGCGACTATAAAAACAAAGTCTAGGGATTAGTTAATAATGTGTGGTCTGAGAAAACAAACACATCTCCCCATAAAGACCCTAGTTCAAATAAACTGGTGCTGTTGTCGTTAAAACCCACCATCTGCATGTCTGTTTTCCACTGGGTCTAGTGCGAAATTTAAAGGGACCACTGTGTGGAGAAATAGTCCCCCAACATCATCCTTTGGGGCACTTCAAAATCCAGATGTGGCTGAAAGACACTGTGACTTGGACTCATCTCTGCATAGCATTTGTTTTGAAACTAAACGTATATAGCTGAAAGTCCTAAAGCTTTTATGCGGGAAGCCTAAGTTGGAGGTGCTGAGTTACACCAACGGCTTCTTGTCTTCAAAACGATGAAGCCCGCAGACCCAAAAAAGCCAGTGAACGTAGGCGTGTGGAAAGATGGCTGGTTGTGCCTAAGGTGATCGCATGCCCCGTGGAGCTCTCCTCCTCCTCCTTTCCCTCTCTGCTCCCAGCTCCCTCCCTGCAATGCAATAGGTAAAGCCCCGGACCTGAGAAACCAGGTCTAGTACTAAAGTCCCCCGAGCTCGGTGGGGGAGTGGAGACCTCCCTGGCTCTGCTCAGGTCGCACTTTCATGCCTGATTGCAGCTCATCAAGGCCCAAAGTCTAATAATGAAATAACCGAGGCTGAGAGCTCCCTCTGACAGCTTAACCGATGGTTGTAATTAGGGACTAGCCCACACAGCTTTTCATTAGTGCGCCGCACAGCACAAGACTTATTATGACTGTTGTGGAGAGACTGCGCTTCACTTCCAGGAAAAAGGCATCAAGGCCCCCAACCTTCAGGGAAAAGGGGACCAGAAAGGCTTGGTGCAAACAGGGAGCTCTCTGTGCTCTTATGGATTCATAAATGGCCATCAGTGTGCATTTTCAGTGCAGAGCAAAGTTTCATTTACACCCAAGCACATTTTTATTTCATTGCACGTGGCACGTTCGTCATTTTTTAAACTTCTGTGGCACCCTGATTATTCCCCAGACGTTGGTGACTGCAGGCAGTCTCTTGAGTCTCTGCTGCTTGCTCTCCAGGCAATCTACATATCCCTAGATGAGCCTGACCATCTCTTTCCTTAGTCCATGGGTCACTGCTTTTGGCTATGATTCACTTACCAGCCTTCTCCGACTACTGGCTAAGACCTCCCGCCGCAGTTGTGGTGATGCTGGGTAGCTGGGGTGTCTATATCACTTCCTCTGTTTTGTTTCCTGAAAAATTAAAAGTATTTTCTTACATAGCAAAAGACTAACCATACGAAGAAATAGGCTCACTTTCTAGATGACAGGTAGAAGAGAGTCCTCTGGGGTCCCTACTTGCTTCCTCCCTTCTGTCTTTCCAAGCAGAACCTGCTTCTCTCTCCTACACTGCAAACAAGATTTTGGTTTTTGCCAGTTTGATTCTGCAGCTTCAAGTTTTCTTACTCCCGGGCAATGTCTGCTCTTCTCATAGCTGTTTTATAGAAGAACTTGTGATTGTAAATGGCAAAGTGAAGGAAAAGGAAGTAAACTGGTTATTGTGCCAGAATCACTCCTGGCACTCCTCCCATTTCTATTTTCTCTTACATTATAAAGCTGGAATAAATCAGAAACGAGCAGTACACCGGTAAACTGATGAAAGGGGAGCAGAATCAGCACTCTGGTCCCTTGCACTCGTATGAAAAGGTGTAGTCCCATGCAGGCAACAGTTATCCTGAATTACAAGTGGTGGGGAAGGAGAATAGACTCAGAGTGTTTATTAGCAGTCATAACCTTAATCAAATAACACTCAAGGATATGTAAAGAAATCTGTTCCACTGCAGCCTCTCAAGCCAAATAAAGGAGTAAATGGGACTTCTATCAAAAATCCCTTTTAAAACTCATGCATGTTGGGTTCTAAAAAAAATACCCCAATTTCTTGGGGAACAGCCAAAGCTCCAGAGGAGCCGCCCTAGATCAAACCAGTCGCCCATCGCGCCAAGTTTTCAGCCTCTGGCTGTAACCAGCTCCAACGCACTGGAGAAAGGTGATGCCCCAGGATGAACCTGGCCGCTTGGGCAACGGTGTCCCTGTGTGGAAGGAAGAGGATGCTCTCCCCAAAGCATCGGCCCTACAGGCATCTCCCAGCTCAGAGGTCTCGATCTACCCATTTCACTTTGCATAGCAGGAGCCTCATTTGCTCCCTCGCCCCCATCTATGGGACTGTTTTAGTCAACGTTTACATATTATGTAGAATTACATGGGAAAAAAAAAAGAAAAGAAACAGACGCTGTGTAATAGAGGTGCATGTAAATAATCACTGGCCTAATCCCCTTTGACAATGAAAGATATCCAACCAGAAAATGTTCACGTCTGTGAACCTGAAATTTAAGCGCGAGGAAGTCGTGTCAAAAGGGGACTTGGGTTCCCATAAAAGCCTCTCTGCTTCCAGACCCTGGGCCCCCTAGCCAAAAAAACAGAGCAAACTTCCAGACATAACATCTGAGAAGTGCCGGCCTCACAAAGGGACTTGCTAACCTCTGCCGGAGAGACAACCACCAGGAAAACAAGCAGAGCGAAGGAAGCCTTCAAGCCCAGATGGAGTACCTGCCACGGAAGAGAGGCACGCTTTCCATCAGAGATCTAGCAGGCTGTGGTACATTATCCCATGAGGGCTGGTGAAAGCCCTCTTGGGGAGTCATTCAAAACCAGGCTGGACAAAGCCCTGGAGAAGATGCGTGGCTGGAGTCTGTTCTCCTCCGCTCTTGTGCAACTCCCCTAAAGTTGACGCATGACAGAAGAATCTAGCTCGATGTAGGAAGAAGAGTCCCTGGGCAACGAGAGGTGGATTAAATAGCCTAATTGTGGTTTCAAGTCTCTTGCTTGGTCACTTCTATCTCACTAAGGACACACAATGTGTGAGGTCCACCAGCATCGCATGGGCAAGACTGAAAATCTGCTGGCAAGCAGCACGCATCAGCTGGGGAATGGAGGGCACCCCCCATGGAGCGGGTACTCAGCTTTGCGTGAGGATGCCTGAGGTTAATTGGCCTTTGCAGCCAGTGACGATATTAAAGAAGAGAAGCAATAAGAGCCAAATTTTGGGCTACTTTTAAGAGCAGAGGGTAAGGTCAGGACCTGGCTTCTGGTTTTTTCATTAAGGAAGAGAACCCCTAAGATGGCATCATCTTTTCCAGGGCAAGCAGCTAGTCTGCTATATTCCCTACCTCCACTAACCCTGCCTCGCCTGCCCACCCCTCAGCAGCTCCTCATGGACTGCCAGAGCACCACGCTGCCAGAAGCCCAGATCATATTCTTCCAGCCACGAAGCATCCAGGCAGGCACCTGCCAAGGATGGGTCAGAGTCCAGCCTCGCAGCAATGTCCATTGAAAAGAGCCCTCGTGGGGGCAAGAGCCTGCCCTGTTATTGCTCTAGAGGAATCCTGAACTTAAACAAGAAGAGCTGTCTCCATAGAACACACAAATATTTCCTCCAGCCTGGTTAAGCCACTGGACCAGGGACTGGCTGGAGATATGTGACCACCGTAACTCAACCGTCAGGTCTGTTTGAGAGCAGGTAACTTGTGCATCTCAGTTTCTCCCAACTGCATGGTCCCCCTTTAGCTCAGGACCCCTACCAAAGGCAGGGTGAACCTCTGGAGCTTCAGTTTGTGCTCCCATTGCCTCCATGCCCCTAACAGGTCCTGCCTGTGCTGCCTCCCGTCTGTAACGCTTGCACGCTGCACCCTCTGCCTGCACAGAAAGCAGCGACACCCTGATGAAAGAGAAATATTAAGAGGAAAGCGTCGGGAAAACGGGCAGCAGGCTGCAGAGAGCAAAGCTGCTCAATTGTAGGACGTCACGGTTTCCCCCTCTCGCCGTGAGCGGTGCTGGCTGGATTTCGTCTTTCTTTACCCAGAGCCTCCAGACACAAGACTCCACTGGTATTAAATTCCCGCCGCGTGTGACAGTATCCCTCCCCTGATACACTGGGGAGTTTCTCTTTGCTGGTTGGGAATTTTCCAATGAGATGGTTTCTCATCGGAAAATGCCGATACACTGAAATCAAAAGCCCTTTGTGGGAACGTACCAGTTTCAGGGAATCTTTCATGGGAAAATTTTCTTCAAACCCAGGCTGGAGTTTTCCGTCTGAGAAGCGTGAGCAAGGGCGCTCCGCATCCAACGTCCCCATCACCTGGCAGAGCCGGCATCCCCCCGGGATGGGGACACCAACACCCCTCTCTGTATTTTCTTCTCCCCATCTCCCCACCCCTAGGACCTCTCACCGTGAGGTTCATGTTTCTGCAGAGCACGGTCACTTATTTTACCTCTTACAAATGCTGTAACCCTCAGGGACACAGACCCTTCAGCCCTGTGGGCAGGATGTTATCTCGGGACACGGGGAAGGGCAGATCTGGATATGAAACCACGCTCGCCGGCACCCGTCTCCTCTAGATCACTCGTCCGCCGGCTTTTCCTGAGAAAAAACAGGGGTCACCCTGAAGGAGGGCTGGAAATGGGCTCAAATACGGGAGCAGTTCCCACCCGGGAGCTGGGCCCTGTCCTGCACAGAGATCTGTCCTGCAGGGCGGCGTGGTGGGATTCACCAGTGTCCCCCTGCCCACGGTGGCTTTCCCATGTCCCTCGCAGGCTCCGAGATGGCTGAGACAACAGCACCATCTTGTGCCTCAGCCTGGCTTGGGGAAAAAATTTAAGGGACAGTTCCGAAGCTCCCTCTCGCGGCTCCTGCAAGGGAGCAGGTCACACCAGCCAGGAGCAGATGTTTCTCTGCAAGTCCCTTGATGTGCAGGGTTGAGGGTAGGTGTGAGGGCAAAGCAGACCTTGCAGCTTCCCTGCTTCCCAAACCAAAGCATTTCAGAGAAACCACTTCTGGGCATGGCAGGACATGGCATGTTCGTGCCCCCATCTGCCCCCCAGCTCCATCCACAGCAGCTGGGGTCCACGCGAGGACATCGTGCCGGCAAAGGTCTATCCTCTGGGCAGGCAAGCCTGGATTTGATAGCTCAGACCTGGCGCATTACTTCAGGAGCTAACAGGTTTCACTAAATTTGTTCCCAAAAAAACATCTGAAGGGCTGCGGTCCTTCGAGAGATGTTCGAAGCCAAGGGAGGTGTCTCCATCTGTGACCTGCTGCTGCGGCGCCGGGGCCCGTAAGCGCTAACCTTACAGGCAGTATAACTTAAAGTGCCAACTTCTTTGGCAGTTCAAGGTTGTTTCAGGAGGATGCTCACTGCAAACATGCTGTCACAACGTTGACAGTGGCTGTAAGGCTTTCAACACCTGCGATTTCAAAGCTGGCACTTGTAACCGATTCGGCGCAGAGCTGGGGGGGATTTGCTCAGATGAAGCTGTCCCTATTCTTTCCCAAGTGATTTCTTCCCCTCCTGCAACCACTTTGTAATTTCACATCGTGATGAAATCGGGTCCTTCTGAAGTCTTCCCCCAGAACGACCCAGAGGGCTGACAGATTGCAAAACCTCTTAGTGCCGTCTTATCTGCCAGTGCTTGTGCCGCACTCCAGGCTAAACACAGCTACTGCCAAGCAGAAAAGATGAACTTTTTCTTAAGGACAATATGATCTACAGACCAAGCGTAAGGAGCTTTTTAAAGGGTATTAGCTTTAGGTGTAGCTTTAGCTCCATCTTTGCCACCCAAGAAAGGCAACGACAGTAGTCCTGTTCCCTCATGCTAATCTTTTATCTGGATGTTTCAGGGTGCCTGACCTGCATTCCTCTCTCTCCCGCATAATTTTCTACTCAAGCCATGATAAAGACGTGCGGTTTTCGGCCCCGTTCCCCTCCTTCCCTCCATGCCACCCCACTTTTTCATTCCTAACCGTTGCGCTGCGCAACCATCCCCAGCCCTTCTGCGTCCTCTGCCTCCCACGAGCACGGAGCCCTTGTCTACGCTGCTCTCCGACTTGATGGAGATCCTTCGCCGCGGCTGCCAGCCAGGATCTTACCACGCCTGACTAGCGCGAGCTTAGCATTACGAGTTAAGCCTGCCTTCCCCTGTCCCTCGCCACGCACGCTGAACTTTCCAGGGAATATCGCGCCTGACGGCGTGCCAGCCTTGTTGTTCGCTATCGATGAGATAATGTCTCTTAAATCTGGATCTAAATCTCTGACACGAGGGCGTTCAACCCCCTTTTGCCTGTGGCTGCATTCTAATTTCAGGACAGAAATGACCAGGAGAAATATGAGAGGTTAGTGACATTCTTGGCTTGGAAATCATCAGCCTGTCGTGGAAAGGAATGTGATCAAAAAGAGACATCGCTGGTGTTTATTTTCAAGCCCTTGATGTGTGATGCACTTTAATACACTCTGTTCTAATGCAGCTTTTGGGCTTCAGGTGAACCTTGCCGAAGGGGGTGGAACAGGTTATTTTTGTTGGCGGAGCATATTGGGTCAAGAATAGCCCTTAAAAAGGACCGCAGCGTGTCGTACCTATTTATACCCTGAACGTTGTTTTCCTTAAGACAGGAGAGCCAAGGGATCGACAGGCCCTGCATCCTGCTTTTCCATGCAGGTGGTGGCAGGAACGTTGCCAAATGCCACTTTGAGTGCCTGCCTCGAGGGGTAGGGGGATTTTCAGACAGTCCATAGGGGCTGCTTTGGAGATGCGCATGAATCTGGGATAAAGCTCTCGAAACGTGCAAGGATGTGTTTGTGCTGAAGTGTGTTGAAAACGACAGCCATGAGCTAGTTTATTACAATTCGCTTGCACGGACAAAAGCAAAAGCTTAATACAGCCTGACGGAGTGTACAGAGCCCAGAGCAGACTTGGTTCAATAAAAGCACGCTGCCTTTTGACTTAGCGATGAAGTACAGTGCTGGGAAGGCTCTTTACCAGTCAGTCACGCTGGGAAAGCTCCGGTCGCTTTGTCTTCATCACTTTGTCACAAAAGGAGCAAGAAGCAGCAATCTCCATCTTCTCAGAGTTATTCACTTTTTCCAACAGCCCTTTTTCTAGGGGAGCAACTTCCTCTCCCAAGGCCACGTCCAGATGGGGATGGGAGGTAATCTGGGTGAGAAATAAAGCATGCTGTTTGTGTGCTGGTGTTTGCAGCACGTGCACGCTGGAGACGAGGGAGGAATCCAAGAATTTTTATTGGCCTAATCAGACAAAAATGTTGACGAGATCCCTACCGGCGCAGGAGCACACTCCCGTCGCACAAACGAATTCCTCCAGTGGCCCCGACTGTACGGGCAGCAGATAGCATCAGAGCATCTGTCGAGAAGAGGAGATTACGGAGTGCTAATGCTTTAAAAGGCCTCAGTTCCCCCAGCAGCTGCAAAGATGAACAAACTAGAGAATATGTTGCGGACAGACCATCCAACAGCGTTTTTGCAATAAACAAGTCACAAGCGCTATCAGCCATCAGATGGAGGGCACTAGCTCTCAGCAGGAAGAAAGCTCAGCTCGTTGCGAGCGGATCCTGCACCCTGTGCCAGCAAGACACAGAAAGGATGAGCCACCAACCTGACAACTTGATCTTAAGTAATGCAAGCTCAGCTCACGTGGCCCTTTCTCACCATCCTATATTGCGATAGCTCCCGAGGCACCCAGAAATGGCATCGATTCTCCAGGGGACACGGCTCACAGCTGCCCTTATGGCACCGTGCACGTCACCGCCTTGCAGCAATCAAGTGAAGCTATTAAATATCAAGTACTTCCCATGAAGCTGACATTTCTAATCCCCGCGCTGCCTTCCCTTTTCACACACTGGTGGCTGGGGCCTTTCCCCACTGCGAGGGGCTTCCCCCCCGTCACCACCATTTCTCCAGCCTTATTGCTCCCTCCCACTCGCAGCTGAGAATTAAAAGACATAATAAAGAGCCCTTGAAGCGTCTGGTAGCGGGGGGGGGGGAAAGCAGGTCCCTTGTTTGAGCCCAGGATTCATCTGCCTCTCCCTGCGGAGATAAAGAGGCCCTTTCACCCCAGCAACCAGAAGGTTGAAGCTGGATATGTGCTTACCAACGCGGCCGTGGCTGGGAGCTGCCAGCCTGGGGTCTGACGGCGGTGACATTTCTACCTCAGATTAGACGGTACGGTGCAAAAACGCATTAGAGTTGCTGGGGAGACTGCCCCTTCATAAGGCTGCACGCCTGGGAGCGAGCCGCTGTAGCTATGAAACCGGGCCACGGCGTGGCTTCAGCCCCTTTCTGCAGATTAAGGTTAATAAGAGCCTCCCCAGCCCGCCGTGCCCACCGCGCTCTCCCAGCAGAGAGCAGACCGGACGGAGGTGGGAGCCCAGCGCCTCTAATATCCCCACCGGCGAGCGCGCTGTGCCCCCGCTTTTGTTCTCCGCTTCTGCCCAGTGATTTTCATTACAAATATCCTCTTATCATGCGCGCATGGGGGGAGAGAAGGGGGGGACCGGGCCCACACAAAGAGAAAGAAAAGGCTGCTTGCTGGAAAACCAGTAATTACAGGGCTCGGGCTTTCCTTGTGGAGGATTCATACGGATTCGACATGGCAGTGTTTCACATGTACGGCCCCTCCGGGGGTGAGCTCCTGTTTCGATTTCATTATCGGCAAGCTGGGCTGCCAGGGGAACTTTTGCCCCGAAACGAGTTCCCAAAAAAAGGGACAGTTGCACTTCTTTTATTATTTGCTTTGAAAGCAATTTCGCTGCTGCCCCCAGAAGCCTCCGCGTTAGCTCGGGCGCGCGATGGGAGAGCACAAATGCCATGAGCTGGCTTGTCATCGCAGCGCTGCTGCAGCCAGCCAGTGTGGGAAATCTTCTTCTATGTGGTCACCACATATTTTAGCAAAATCTGGAGGCACTGAATCAGCCCTTCAAACACCTTCTAACCCCACGCATGACTTGCGAAGGCTACGCTCTCAAGGTGCTTATAAAAACAACCAAATTCTGTTTATCCTTTTACAAGGGAGGTAAAACATAACCTGCGTATAAATAGATGCAAGTAAAGCCTTGCAGGACCGAAACTTGACCTTTTGTACTCACTTGCCATAGGTATTGCGTGATTTTCTTCAGTTCAAGCTGAATGGGTTCGCACAGCACCCAGAGCTTTGCAGTTTTAGGACGTCTGCACAGCTCTGGGTCAGGTTATCAAGAGCTGGGTGAAACAACGGCTCAGAACAGCCAGGCGAAGTTCATGCTGGAGGTCCAAAAGAAGAGGAAACCAAACTGCCTCCTCCCTGCTCAAAGAGCGTGTTAGCAACAGACACCCCTCCTATTCACTAACGCATCCTTATATACTGTACCCAAACCTGAAAGGGGGCCTGTTTGGGGTAATTTTATACCATTCCTCTAGGAAACTTATCTTGGGGCCAGTTTTTCACCTTCCTTGGTGCTTCGCCAAAAACTCTGGGACATTTGTAGGACACCTCGCAGTGGCAGGACTGATGACGAGAGCCAGAAAACTCCCTAGGAAAGATGTTTCTGCCATTAGCGCACGCACTTTTAGGCAAGCTACCCTCATCCTTTGTGCTTTTATGACGTGTACAAGACAAGGACCAGCACATCGACCCACTCTGCAATCTCAGAGGTGAGGTACGATCATTTGATGACAAATACTAAGAAATCCCCTGTCGTGGACAGAGCCCTGTAGTACTAGAAGTCACTCCCGACCCTGAAAGCTCACAAACTCAGTATCTACCCGTGTACTTCCAGGTGCCTGGATCCATTATTCTTGGGCCAAACGCAAAGCGCGGACTTGGACTGTAGCTTAGGTTACAGGTAACCCCAACCTGCTACTAAAAACGAGTCCCAGGTTTATGCGCTCCTCGTAAAAAGACAGGACCATTTGCAAAACTCAGACCCAAGCCCTGCCTTTCCAAACATGCTGAATTTTGCTTTGGTTCTCTCTTAAATTCCCATCGTCTTTTCTTTCTCTCCTTATTTACTTGTTAATTTCCATGAGTCTTAATTTCCTGCACCCCGAGTCCCGCTGAGACCGGCCTCTGCCTACATGGGATTGCACGCTACAGCCCTTCCCTCTTCAAGGAAAGGTCAGGAACGGAGGTTTAGTGTGCCGAGAAGAAAGGCAGCAGCAGACAGACCGAGAGCACTCATAAAGATCTGGCTGTGAGCCTCTCTGAGAAAATGTCAGGTTGGGGAGGCTATAATAGCTTTAATCTGCGGTACAAGAGGATTAAAAGACTCGTTCTCACAGGACAAAAAAGAAAGGAGCGGAGCGGAAGGAGCGGAACAAGGGGAGAATGAAGGCTGCAAGGGGAGGAAGGGAGAAAGTTAAAGAGCTCAACTATAAAGAGCATCGGGATTTAAAGAGCTCCGTCTTCTAGCGTAATAAATGTGAAGTGGCCTGCATGGAAAAGGGGCTTTAGCCAATGGCTTTGCTTTTGCTTTTTCACACTAAGCACACACACTTCAGCCTTCTTCAATCAAGGCAACTTGTTATGTTTGGCTTTGTTGATTTTCAGGGGCAAAGGAGTAGGAGGGGGAAACAGAAGGTTAATGAGGCTCTGCCAGATGCGACACTCGAGAGAAGCGGTGGGCATTATGTTTTTTAAACAGTGGTTTATGGTCTTTGATCCTCACCCCTGCTGTCCCTCCTCCAGCACGTCCCTCAAACCCCCCTTGTCCTCGAGGGCCGTGGAAGAGCGAAGGGGCCTGGGAACAGGAAGGAAGTACGCCGGATTGCGGGACGCTCTCCTCAAGTACTGCTTGAGCAACCTTTTCAGCCGCTCAGCGAGGCCAGGAGATAAAGAGACCGTAATTGAAAGGAAAGAAGGCGACTTTAAATACTTTTCAAAGGGGAAAAAATAACCCAATGCATCAATTGCAGGAGATGTAAGGGCCAGCGAGCCACCAACACGGACAGGCAAGCTGCGCTCCAAAAGGGAAACCAGGTACTCAAAGCCAGCTTTTAGCATCGCTCACGTACTGCAGGACACGGGGTTTCTTAGGGCTGGATGCTAACATCAAATTAAGGCAGGACTGCTCCACTAGATTAACAGGGAGGTTTGGACATATTTACATTACTGCCAATATTCTCGAAGACAAGAGGACTCTTCTCCCACCTGGAAGTAAGGACACACTTTAGTCTCCAAAAATCTTTGAAGAAATGGCAACACGGGAAGGTAAGCCAACCACCCAGGAGTCCTGAATTTCCTCCCCTTGACACACGCACCAGCCTAAGGCACTCTCAGAAGAGAGAAGCGGGTTTCTAGCAGTCCACTGCGTTGAACAGGACTGCAACAACTGCTCCGATCTTTTGTGTTACCCACCTTCCCAGCTCAGCAGGTTTACAAGTCAGGAGAGATGCTCCAGGACAACACCAGGCACAGTCAAGTGTCTAAGGCAGGTTCTCTCAACTATTCTCAGCAAAGTGCTGGGGGCTGGCTAGTGCTCTGTGCACGAGTTGTACTCAGAGGGAAAAAAATAAAAAGGCTTTGTAACATAATAAGCAAGTTCCAGACAGGAATTAGAGCATAGCGTATCCAGTGGAGACAGGGGGCTGGAGTGGCATTAAGGTAGGAAGAATATAATTACCTGAACTGGACTGTAGCCAGGATAATGGTATTAATTTATTTCAAGAAAGCCAGAAGTGCCCAAACCTGGATTTTACATTTAAATCCAGAAGATGGTAAATCACAGCACCCCCATTCTATTCTCCCAGCATTCAGCTGGACGGAAAGGTCTCCTGATAGGTTTTCACCCTTAACGCCTACCGACGGCGGCCACGATGGGAAAGTTCACCCTCAGCTTCATTTGGGAAGCCCGATGCCATCCCAGTGCACAGCCCTGTAGCTACCGATGCTCTGCTACAAGGCACGCATCGCCGAGGCAATGCCTGCACCTTGCAGTGCAGAGAAAACATTATCCCACTCCCCATAACTTGCCCGCAGGCAATAAAGCCACACTCAGTCACAAATACAGTCACAAGCAAGCTCTCTCGAGCGTAGCCCCTCGTTCGATCTGGCATTAATTATCCACTGTTCTGCAGAGATAAATGCTTAATCCTCTGGCTGTTGATGCTGGAAATGGACCAACCTACCCTGGGGTGGATATTATAGAGGGGAACTTGGCTTCAGCTATGATCCCCACATCACGTGCTGTACAAATGTTCACTGGCTCGTAGGTAATGGATTTCATAGGGTGTATGGGATCTTTCCGTGGCAGAGCTAATCCAGAATAATACATGACTCAAGCATTCATTGTATCAAGTTTTTCTTCCTCCCTCTATTTCTTTTTTCTTTGACATAATACTTCAAATTTCATGTGGAATTTCTCATTTTCAGACATTCTCTATTTCCTTATAGCTTACCAGCTTTCCTCCTCCAGGACCGATATCGAGGTGAACTTCCTAAGCAGCAGTGCCCAAGGAATGTGGAGATGGGTCTGCACAACCCCTGCTTCTCTGGGTGTCTTTCACTTTCTTCCAGGACAAAGGCCAAAGATCTCCACATTGCTTCTCTGGTTTCACACTCCCTGGAAAGCCTAAATCAAGAAGTTCGCTTGTCAGGGAGAAAGAAGCAACGCTGATGCCACCAGAGATGGAAAAACCGTTCCCATTTCTGCTAAGGACTTTGGTCTTTCCCATGTCTGAGCAGTCCCACTAATGTCACCGTGTGCCAGGAGGGCAAACCACTGTCCCAGACCCATTGCCACCAGCTCTGCTGCCCCAGCCAGGTGTTTCGGGACACTTGGGGAGATGCCTGCTCCCTCCTTCCCACTCCCACCTGGGCTTTCTTGCCTCTCCCCTACTTGCTCTTCCTTTCCCATGGGCTGTCTTACAGGCAGTTTCTTTGCAAAGGCGAATTTTAAACCCAAATGCAGGAATGAGTTTGAAGCGGAGTATTATTGTACACAAGTCACAAGTACTCAGGAGCACCGGTTTGCTCCCCATTTGACAACAAAATAGGTTTTCAAGATAGTGCTCTTCTACAGACTTGAACGGTTGCATCCACAGATAGTCAATACAGGGGTCCGAATACAGGAAATATGACAGGGAGTCAGTAGACAGTGGCGGCACTCGTTTTTCTTGAAAACATAATCTAAAAAGAAGCTCTGGGTCAACACAAAAACTGCTATTTAGCTTACAGTGCTGCTTTGAAGCTCTGTACCGCTGCGCTCCACGTTGTACACGCACACAAGCAGCCCCTGCTTCCAGTGAGCTTTGCAGTCTAACTAGCCAGTGCTGGGGGAAACTGAGGCAGGGGGAAATGAAGTGCTTTCCTCAATGCCACACAGTCAGCAAGCGGTGGGCTGGAAGCAGATCGCATATGTCCAGTAGGACCTAGAGAGCTCAGAATCCAACTGAACCATGCGCTGCTCTGTACCTAATATGACGACAGAAGCCTGCAACTTGTTCTCGAGATCAAATCTGGCTGCTCTCACCGCCTTCCCTTTAGTAAGAGGTGGCTGAAGCCTTCTATACAAATTCCTGCAGAAAAAGGGAGCTTACTGAGAGTATTACACACGCGGAGCGAGTTAAAGTTTTTTTGTTCGTCTTGTTTGTTTTACTAAAGCAGTATTTCTAGTCTTTGTCCAATGGAAATAAACTTTCGGCCCACCTGAACGCAGAAGTTAGCCTTTGCCACCATCGTGCTCAATTTAATCCAAAAATTACAGTGAGGCAAAGAACTGGCATTAGAAAAAAGCTGAACTTTTTATTGGATTTTGTGTTCCTTAACAACAAGATACAGAGAAGGGCTACTTGTTCCTATGCTGTTCCTGGGCAGCTTCACCTCGTCTGTGAGAACGGACTAAGATCTATGAAGCAGAGAATGGGAGTTTGAAGCCCAGCCAGTAAGAGCATGAGAAAGGGCTCCGGCAACCTTGGTTTCTCCTTTCCTCGCTCTAAGAAAAGAAAGGGGGTTCTGGAGATTAAAACAACGATCTTGCAATCCAGACTCCTGGGGTCTGTTCCCGACTCTGCCGCTGACTTAAGAGCGCATGCAAGTAAACCTACTTCATCTCTCTGCCGGAGCTCCTCCCGTGTAAACACAGAGGAGATGTTGCTACTTCGCCACGCGAGCAAGTCTGCAAAGTGTAGGCTTCGATGCCCCTGCGTGAAAGGTGCAGAGGATGCGCAGGCCAAGCCGTTGTCAACCGCAAATCATTGTCGCACCACCCCAGAGAAGCATCGGCTCTCAAGCTGTGCTCCTCGGAGCCCGCCAGCAGAAATGGCAAATTATTTCTATCAGGCGAAATGAATATTGAGTCATTCACATAATGTCAGAGGTCAGGGTTAAAGGCAGGGATGCTAGGGCTTCCTGGCAAAGGAGAATTGTAAGCTCGTCCTTCCAATGCCACATCCAGTCTCTGTAACGACTGCGCTAGACCTTTGCCCTCACGTGGAGCTGGCAGTGCATAGCCTGCAGTCCATCTCTGAATGATCCTTTTCAGCAAACCGTCTCTTAATGATATCCCTAATCAATGACAGATTACAGTCTTGGAGCTCCAAAGCCATAAAATCAATGAGGAAGCAATAGCAAGCAAGCACACCAAGAGCATCTGGGAAGCCACCAAGCACAACAGGGCTATGATACATCATCCCTGGCTGACGGCTCCTTCTCCTACTGCCTTCTCCCACTCAAGACAGCTGATGTAGCAAATGGAAGTAGCAGGAAAAAGAAGGGAAACAGGAGCCTGGCAGTGAAGGAGAGGGTGAAGCAGCTGCTCCAAGCTTGAGGATATATGGGAGTCCTGCTTCCCAACCTGCTGCTTGGCCATTTGGGATTATCCCATATGGAGCATTCTCCAACACTTTGCCTAATCTACTCTCAAACTACTTAGCGTACATGCTCCCTTCTTTTCCAAGCAGGTGGCAAGACTACCATCTCAAAAGCGTCACTGCTGAGAAATGGCTCTGATAAGCGACGCAAAACTGCTTTGCTTCATTACATTGGATTCTGCCTAGTCTTGGGATGTCCTTGGAGCTCCCTAAAAATATACTTGCTGGCAGAAAGCTAATCCTTCCCTGTATTTTCACACAACACACACGCTCAACAGAAACACGAAGAAGCACACACCGCCGTGTGTCCATTATTAAGCAGCTGCCTCTGGAAAGAGCAGAATAAGCTTCCAGTAGTACGCATGTTGGAGTTACAGGACCTTTTCACCTTTTCTCCAAACATGCCACAGAGTATCCAGCTCCAAGAAACAGCAGGCTATATGAAATGCACCATTTGGTACTGTAACATGGAAACTAGCTGTGATCCTGCACGCTCCCCTCTTGCGAGGTCTCCTCTCCTAAGCACTTTCATCTGTAGAGAACGCCAGGAGCAGTATTCCCTTGATCAGCAAAGTCTGGCGCTGGTCAGTTCATATTTCTCCCAGGAAATACAACAAAACAGGTCACCAAACGGGTCTGTTGGTGCATATTCTCCGTGTCCATATTCTCCATGTCCATCCGCCCTGTCACAAACCTGACAGCTGGGCAACGTAAGCTTGCAAAACCACTCAAGTCTTGGATGACCCGGAAAAGCAGCTGCCAAATCGACATGCCATTCTGTGCTGGGCGGCACTGGACATCGTGACCTGACAAGCTTTCTAGAGCCCTCTGCACACAGCTGTTGCAATAGCAGGCATAGTAAACCAAAGCACGGTGACATAGCAATCAACAACGGAGCTAAGGTGGCGGTCTCAAGCCCATCGCTGTGGTCTAACCCGCTGGCTGTCCATGACATGCGTCCAGTATTCCTCCTGGGCTCACAGGTGCTCTCTCCTCTTCCAGAGCTTACTGTGACGAGCACTTTTGCGTGGGAGCTGATTTACTTGCTGTGTGTCACACATGGGTCAGCTCCTTTTCTCCTGTGCCTTCCAGGTGACAGCCTCTGGGACTAAAACGTGACGCAGCAGGCAAAATACAAGGTAATCCTGAAGTCCAGCTAAGCTACCATTCCTCTTTAGCCTGGGGACATCCTTTTTTCCAGGACCACAGTCTACCCTCCTTGCATCCTATTGTTCAGGCAGCAAAAGATGCCAGAACAAGACCACGTCAGAGCAGCGGCAGCGGGAGGCAGCTTATCTTTGTCCCTAAGGCAGGACAGCAGCTTTGATTTCTGCACTGCTTTTGACCTCCCAGTTATTAGGGCAGTGGGGATGGGTCCCTGACGCCGACTTCAGGGCTATCACCACATCTCCACGCTCCATTCTCTCCCCGTCTTCCTTCTGGTAAAATGGATGGTGTGGCATAAACACAGGGCAGGCTGCTTAGAGAGCAGGGACAGCATCAGGTCTTCCCTTCACCTATCCTGGAGAAACATCTATCAACATCTATCATCATCACATCAAGTCTCTGCATGCCAGCGTCAGGTGGAGGCCACAAAAGCAAATCTTGTGTGCTGGCTGCCTTTAGATGTTAGAGATGTTCACAAACGTGGGGCAAGACAACAGGGCTTGTGGGCAGCCTGCATATCCTTCTCAGAGTGTCCAGCTCAGCAGAGGTCAGGCATCTTCATTCCACCCTCTCCATCAGGTCAGCAATAGAACAGATGCTACACGGCACAAAAGCATCTTCAGCCCCTGAGACTGGGTTTAATCCATCCCCCAGCCAAAAGAGAGAAGCCTGGAAGCAGCCTCATTTAGCACTGGCTGGAAAAATTCTTTACAAGAAGCTCCCAGACATGTTCAGTAAACACTGAAAATCAAATCATCCCATGCCTGTGGCTGCTTCTCTCCTCCACTGCTGGCTACACCAGCCCTGGTTAATGTGCTGAAATGCCTGCTTTGTCCAGGCCACTAGAGGCAGACGGCGCGACAGCTGCGGTCTCGAGCTCATCGCTGGAGCCCTTCAGAACCAAGAACTCCAGCAGAATGTCCAAGAGGCAGAAAACCAGGTGCCTGAAATGGAGAGAAGACAAAGCTTAGGCTGGTCAGGGCACAGCGGAGCTGGGAGATCAGCTCCAGAGATGCAGAAGCCAAAGCTCACGCAAGGAACAAGTATTCTGACTGCCATCAGGGAAAAGACAAAAGATCTCGTACCCTAGAAGAAATGTTTTTAAGGGATGATTCAGGTTTTTTTCCACCCCTCAAACCAGTGGGTGTTTGAAGCTGCTGAGCAGCACAGGAAACAGATGCATCTCCTGGAGTGAGATGGCACGTGCAGTTAATTACAAAAGCATTGCTTTCCAAATGCACAGCGATGGGTATACAGAAAAACACTATCTACACATATACACAGCTCCCTAAGCGCTTCTAAAAACAACAAACTAAACCAGGATTTGGTCTTATTTCCTCTGACAGTCCCTTGACATCCACAAACTAAGCAGGCCCAACAACATAATTAACAAGACTGGCTCAATAATCTCCAGCCAGACTGAGGTCCTAGACATGCACCTGCATAATAAGCAAGCCAGATACCCTTTGATAGTGTAAGTCTAGGAAAATTAGCCAGATATGTTCTGTGCCAAGAAGCTGGCAGCGTGAATCTCACGGCGAAGCCCTGCGCATAGGTTACAGGCCCCATCACAAAGGCTATCAGGGTAAAGAGACTATAAACCACGTACCTGTTTATCACAGGCTGGCCCAGGGACTCCAGTACCAGGTTCCAGCTCATCCGACATTTACTGGTTCCAAGGATTTCTTGGATCACGCCTGTCAACGTCAGAGACAAAGCTTTAGGAATTGCACGTTTCCAGGGTAGTAAAACAGGGCCAGTCTTCTGCTGGTAGGTACTAAATCAAAGTTTGTGATGATGCTCTGAGCCTGAGGCATGTAATGCCCAACATTACCATGAAAGAAAACAGCCAGTGACAGGACCGAATGCCAGGAAAGCGTTCCAGCCTGGAAGGGCATATACTGGTAGCGCCTTTTCATCCCCAAAGGACAGTAAGGGCCCCTTACTCTGCAGCAAGGAGTTAAAAGTTCAGACTGCACTCACATGGATTAGGCAGCAGCTGCTTTAATGTCAAAGGTCCCCGTGTCAAACTTCAAGAGAGGGAAATCCAGTGCAGCTGGGCTTATGATTTCAGTCCAGTGGAAAAGCCACTCTTTGGAGCGAGAAGCCAAAGGCTTTGCCTTATGACTCTTCTCAGCAATGGTACCCTTCGGCAGCGGGTGGGAGCACAGCGTGGCACTGGCTTTCCTGAGCCCTACCTCGTTTGAGGTGGCTCAGCAGGAACTGCACCAGCAGCACTAAGCACAGAGTATGTGGCCGGTCTGCATCTGGGAATCACCAAGACACGCGTCCTTTCTCTCTGAGCTGTGCTGCTTCCTGAATACTTATGTAAACTATCTAGAACTCTGAAACTGTGGGTTTTGCTCGCAGGAAACCATTCAAACCTCAAAGGTCATGAACGTTTCCCAGTGCCTTGGCACGAGCAGGCTCCATCTCTGTGTTTAACCACATTTCCAGAGATGCCAATGCACTGGAGGGTTCCCCAGCCTCCCGCACCTCTCCCTTTCTCAAGGGCAGCTGACACATCTCTGGGACACACTTACTAGGCAAGATCCCCATCAGGCTGTGCAGGGCCTGCTCTGCTGCTGCTTTCTTCTGTTCCTCTGTCCTGGCTGGTTTAGGCACTGCTGGTAAAACTCCTCCAGGCCAGATGGATTCCTGCAGCAACTGGAGGTACTGGACCCAGCGCTGGGTGCAGGTCAGGTTAACCACCTGGACTTCCAGCCACCTGTGGGCACAGGGGGGGAGAGAGAGAGAGAGAGAGAGAAAGGTCAGGAAAAGTCAGGCTTGGTACCAACTCAGGAGCTTTCTGCCTATCAGAGGCCCTGGAGGGGAAGATCAGCTTGCTGGGTAAGTTAATACTCAGTTTCCAAGTCTATGCCTTAAACATTTTCACAGGTATTAATTAGCTGAGTTTCCCCATGCACCAGAAATAGGTATATGCTCCCTATCTTACAGTCAGAAACACGTATGTAAAGTCACAGGGGAAAAGCAAAAGCCATGAAAAGGTCCATCGCCCTGCTGTCCACAGGAAACCCAATGAGTAACTGGTCCCTAAAGGGAGCACAGCTAAGGGATATGTCTGGCCTTAACCTCTTAAGTTATGTCCATGCACAAGCTGAGACGGAGCTGGAAGAACCACCAAAACTGGTGTTTTAACTCTAAAACAACCCCCATGACTGACTGGAAAGACAGGAGCACGCTCTGGCAACCAGTGCTCCTCTCATTAGTCCCTCTGCTACCAAAAGAGTCAAGGGTGTCTCGCCTGGAGACCAAAACGCACGTTCCCAGGATGGCAAGGCACGAATACCCTGCTGCTTTGCGCTCCTCTCACCCCCCTGCTTCCCTGCTGTCCAGTCCTGCTCCGTCCTCCGGTGGCAAGCAGTGAAATCATCGCCGCTCCCATCCAAAACCCGGCGCTGCACATCTATTAAAAGGAAAGTTAGGTACCTGCCAACAAAACTGCTGGTCAGCCCTCCCGCTGGGCCAAGACTGTGCCCTTTATACGGTAACAACCTGCAAATCCCGAGGCCACGGGAATGCCGCTCCACATAAAGGCTCGGAGGCGTTTGCAGCCTGCACGGGGGAGATGTGTCCGCGCCACCCAAGCGCTGGCCAGGGAAAGTTTCTAAATCAATCATGCGGACCCTCCTTCCCAGACGTGAAATCATTTCTCCGTGTAATAGCAAAAGCCACAGCCATCAGTCAAAACTCGTCACTGCCTGAAATCTTTCCCCCCAGAATAAGGAGAGGCCAGCCGACAAATCCCTGACGCCACAGAGGCCAACAGGAGGGTCCCCATCAATTTAGCAAGACCAGGACTCAGCGGCGCAGCACCGACGGCAATGGCCTGCTGCCGCCGTCCTCATCAGTGGAAGGCTCCGGAGAAAAGAGGGGAGCATCAGCACGGGGTTGGGGTAGGGAGAAGGCTTGCGATTTTGCCAGTACTTCAAGAGTCCCAGAGGAGAGAAGTCCGCAAGCAGGGCCAGGAGACCCGTTCCTCTTGGCAGCTGGTGTTCGTGCTTGCAATTCCGTCACCACTACGCCCCGGCAGCTCATAGTACATCCAAGAGCATGGGCCCTGCCAAGGCAAACTTTATTTAACCTGCGCTCTGCCAGACTGTCTGCATTCTTCTCAGGCGAGGCATTCGGGCCAAGGGCGTCTTTCCCCACACAATCGGGACAACGCGAGCAGAGAGTCGGGAACAGCAACACCTGAAGGTAACCAAGGGCAAAGGAACGGCAGGTAGCCATCATTGGAGCCAGGGCTGCAACGTGATGCTCCCTTCTTCAGCAGGAAACGAGGTGCCGAGCTGCAGGTCTTTAAGGATGCAAAAGCAAAGACCATGAAAAAACCTGAAAATGAGCCTTGGTGCAGCAGTAAGGCCTGTTATGTCTCAGGGCAAGGTCTTACTGGAGCACAGGCAATGCTCCTGGTGATCCCAGTAACAGCACTGGAAATGGGGGGAAACAGCCTTTGCCTCGCCAGGGACCCCGAGTACTGATGTTGCTACAAGATAGTGCCAGAGATCCAAAGCGTAGCTTCTACCTGTCTTAGAGGACAGAATGTCACAGCACAGTCTTGCCTGGGAAAAGACCTTGTTTGAAATACAATTACCTGAAAGGGTTTTTATCTCCAACCATCAGTAGAGTTTAACACCCTGGATCACATTAAACCCTCCAGCCATCCCCAACCAAATTAAAGTGTTAAACTGTGGCTCCTCTAGGGGAAAGAGCTTTCATTAACATGGTTTTTCATTAACATGTTTTGTTATACAACCTGCTTTCCTAACTGAGAAAACATTTGACAAGCAACAGAAGTTCAGAGACTTGGGGACAGAGCTGCAAACAGTACAACCTTGCATCTAGGGAGATCAGATGGAACGTTGACTTGAAATTCATCTCAGCAATAGTCACTTACCATCCTTTAAAAGCTTGCAGAAGTAAAGAACAAGCTTTCTTTTTCTTAGGAATGTTCCTAAAATAGCAAAAAAGTCAAGCAAATAGTGGGCAGAGTGAAAGCTGAACTTGGAGAAGACAGCACACGTTTCCAGACAGCTCAAGAGCAGACCAAGAACTGACGAATGCTGGAAGGCCCCACACAAACAACCGACCATTTCTAGCTCATTTATTTCCATAAAGTCACCAGAACTAGGCAACCAGGCCTAGAAGTAACACCTATAAATCTGATCACATGTGCACGCATTGCGATTATGCAAGTGCTTACAGGTCTTAGTTCCCACAGTTGCAAAACACTGTTGATGGATTTTTTTTTTTTACTTAGTCTGGCAGCTCACTGCCTTCCACTTCGGGAAGCAAAGGGCAGGATCTGAGAACGGCTCTGTCGGTTTTGCCCCACCTGCGCTGACGCCTGCTACGGCTCCGTGCAAGCTCCCGAGAAGAGGCCAACTTGCCCCATGGCGTGCAGCCCAGACAGCAGGATACTCGCTGCTAGGAAAGGGGGAAGAGGCACCCAAAACCACAGAGCGTACAAAAAAAAAGAAGAAACTAGACAGGAAAGGGGACAAGAAATCATTCTAGAAAAGAAGAGAAACCAAAGCTGGGTGCAGATGGAAGGAAGACCAAAGTCACTGTGCTCGGGTTCCCTTTTGTCAGTCTATCAGTGCGGGGACCCATCCCGAAAGCACTGGGAAGAGAGGAACTGTCAAGACTGGTCCACCTGGCTCAGCATCCTCCCTGGGAGAGCAGCTGACGCTCTCAGATACTCCGAAAGAAAACATCAAAACAGAGTAACCTGCCTTTTCCTCCCTGCTCTCAACCTGCACCTGTTAAAGGCACCGCCAACACCCACTTTGGGGGACGCACACTGCATTTGCACAACACGCACAGGGGCATGCACGAGCAACGGTTGTTAAATGGTGAGGAGCAAAGGAACTTCTCAGCTCTCACAACTGTAGTTGCAACTCAGGGAGGGTCACACCAAGCTTTATTGAAAAATCCTACCTGAGTAAAACCCAGATTTCTATGGCAAATTGACCTTTCCATCAGGCAGACTTGCTGCACCAGGATCAGGATTAACAGCTCAGACTTCTCACGCAGGAACTCCAAATACGTGCTGGTCCAAAGCTGACCTTCGCCAGCAGATCACAGATGATTTTTCGTACTATTAAAGGACTAAGCATTTGAGATCCATGTGCCACATCAAAAGCACACACATGCCTTCTCCCAGGTAGAAGTAAATCCAGCAAGAAACATAAATAGACCTTTTTCTTTTTTTCAACGGCTGATGGGTTACTATTTCCATTCTGCTATGTCATGAAGAAATAGCCTTAATAAGAAATAAAAAAAACCAAACCCACCACTGAACCACCTCCTTACACTTCAGCTGAGACCAGAAATAGATAGAAAGTGACCTCCTGGGCTCAGACGTTCAAATGCTTTGATAATGCCCAATGCAAAGAGACAGACTGCAAAGGCTACAAAGTCCTGGACGTTAGTCTGGAGGAGCATAACTTGCCCATGCTGTAAGGGTCCTCTGTTCGAAATAGCTGCTGATGGAGGAATGAAATGGCTGCTAAAAAAGAGCTGATTTAATGCCATGGCTTAAGCAGGAACTCCAAGGTCAGCTGAAGGGGCCCATTAAGATAGGAACCGCAGAGGGAATGAGAAAAAAGGCCTGGGGCGTACATACCTTGGCCCTCCTCCGGCACCTAGAAGCTGCTAAGACCGATGGTAAAGGCAGACTGAGAGTCAGGAACAGGCAAAACACAGCGTACGGACCTGGGTTTACCTGGCTCCTGCGAGCTGGATGCACTCACTTAAGTGGATTACCCAGAGGGTTCGCCTGCAGATAGAGAGCGCTCAACTCAGCAAGTAAAGGTTGGACAGGTTGGATTTGCTTAGTCTGGAAAATAAAAATGGACCAGGAATGGACAAAAAGATATGGTACTCTACAAATTTACAAAGAGCGCTAAAAGCTCTGCTTTTCCTGTCCATCAAGGTTAGGATAAGAACTGCTAAGTTCACTTGAGCCGAGGAATGGTTGAGTTACATATGCTGATTATAATTAAAATCTGAAGCAACTGCACTTGTGATTCCCCCAAAATTGGGGATTTTAAGGATTTAGACAAACACAAACTGGAGGCCATGTTAGGAAGAAGACAACGACGAGAAAGCTTCTACTAATCTGCTTTAGCTTTATAAATACAAATAGCTCTATAAATATAGCAGTAGCAAGTCCAGCTCAACATCTACTACTTTCCACCCCAGAACAAGGCCTCCATCTCCCCGAGGTCAGTTAACATGGCATTGGCTAACCAGAAGCTCGAAAAAGGCCTGTGAGACCAAGGTAGTGAAAAGGATTTAAGAAAAAAGCAACTTCTGGAAACACGCAAGGCATTCAAGCATCTGCCTTATGAAATCAAGAAAGGCTGGTACTTAAATCACCAGACCATCCCTCCCTTCGCAGAACTTGTCCCCCAAATTCCTCTCCAAATTGTGCCTCAAACCACAAGAATATCCTTAACTCAAGGGCTCAGAAAGAGCAACATTTCAATGCTTTGACTGTAAAACTTTTCGGAGCAAAGCTTGTAAAACCGAAGAAACAGCTGCAGCGGGCACAGTTAGAAGAATGGAAAAACACAAATGAAGAGCTTTCGCCCCCAGGCTCAGCTTTTAGCACCTGCTACTTGAGCCCACGTCCACCTTCTCCGCAGAGCTGCCAGCAGAAACACGTGCAGCCGACTGCTGGCACGCTCAGCTCAAACACCTTCAAAGCAAACCCACACTTGTCCAGGCCATCGGTAAACCCTGAGGAAGGAAACAGGAAAGAAAAGAAAAGAAAAAAAAAAAAGTCCTCCATAAATCAAAGAATACAAAGCATCCCGAGTCCTTTTAAACTTCTGGCCAAAGACACACACGCAAAAAGTAAACTATCCTTCTCGCCTTACTGGAAATGTTCCTCTCTTGCTGCCCTGTAAAACGTTTACAGTTGTATATGCTATGAACAATACGTCCTGTACCCCTGCCCGAGCACACGGTAATGAAGTGTTTGACCAGCGAGGCAGCGGCCCCGTGGCCGAGTGCCTTCCCCTTGAACAGAGTGTCTTGCCAGCCTCGCACCTCCCAAGCACAGCTCCACGGAGGGCAGTTGCGCTGAAGGAAGCAAGAAACAAATCAAGCTGCAAGGAGTTCACGCCGGTGGCATCCAGCGTGCCTTGATTAGACTTACCCGCACCAGCGCCTTGCCAGCGTAGGGCAGTGAGATTTTTCTACCTGCTTGACCCAGGCAGTGAGAGGTGGAGCTGGCAGAAGCCCTGCGAGAAGTGGATATGCAGGACATTTTACTGTGCGGCAGAGAGAAGGAAAAATAGATCATCCTCCAGGAAAAATAGATCATCCTGTAGGCACAAAACCACACCTTGGTGTTGGGATTTGGGGCACCGCTCTGTGCCGCTTTAAGTACTGCTCCCTCCAAAACACACCTGCTGCAAAAAGAAATCATGTAAACACAGAGGGCTCGAACTCTAACATCTTCTCCCTCCAGTGAATTAACCGAGCTGCCCTGTTTTTTGCTCTTCTCAAGTTAGATCTCCCTGCGACATCACGGGGCTCAGAAAAGGGGGAGAAAACTATGTGATTAAAAACAATCGTCCCAAAAAACCCTTGATTTTTAACAAAGCATCTCGGCTTCCGATAACATCTTCATCAAGTATTTATTGAGCCAATTAAGCTCTCAGCGGTGCCCCAGGGAGAGGCCAGGCTGTCTCAGCCAGGTCCTGCTCACAGCAGATTGCTTCATTAGCCCACTTCAGAATCAAAATACTTAAAAACACCATTAACCCTTCACAAGCCGAGGAAAACTAAAACCAACAAGGAGACATTATTTCCTCTCAACCCTTTTCTTCTTTGTCTCTTCTATTTGAAACAGGAAGTTGTTGGGTTTGGGTTTTGTTTTTTTTTTTTAAATCTGGGAAAAAAGTTGGCACATATCTAATCGCTGAAACAGAGTCAAAAGAAAAGAGAGATGCAGTTAAAATAACGTTGCAATTGTTATCAAAGCACAGAGTGCTTGCTTCATTCTAGCGGCTGTTTTTGGAAGAATGCTGCTTCTAGAAGAGGAAAAAAAATTTGTTTGGGACAGAAATTCAAAGCCAGATCCAAAATTTCCAGGTGCTTGGAGACAACTGAATCGAGGCCCATTTCCAAGTTGATTTTTATTTACTTTACATACACACACGAAGACACACACAGTCCCGAAGATCACTTTTGCTGACATACCACAGGCCCACGATTTCTATTGCTCCTTGCAGCTACAACACAAATAGCCAAATCCAGAGACGAGCAGGAAGTCACCATACGGTTGGTTCCCCTATATACAAACTCTTTTAGGCTGGGCTACACACTTGCACCACCACAGGAGAGACAGGACCCTTGCTGCCGCGTACCTGCCAGCACAGCCCCTCCATGTGCAGTTGCAAAGACCCTTACTAAACGTGCCCAAATCAACTCCCCCAGGTAACAAGCCAGAACAGCGAATGGATTTAGTTGCTCCAGCTGCATCGACATTGCAGTTTTGGCAGCTCGCTTCTGCCAGCAAAACGCAGAGGTGCTGCCCGAGCCCGGAGTGGTAAGCTACCTGCCAGCTACGAAGCCAAAGGAAAGTGGGAGCAGCCGCGCTGGGAACAGCTTTAGCATAAACCTTCCCGGCTTCTCCTGGCTCCTGAAAAGCACGAGCCAACCCTCGGCTTTAATGTCTTTTTCAGAGATAACAGGGAGGGAACGGGGAGCCTCCGCAGCAAACGCCTGCCCACGCACAGCCACGTCCTACCCCAGGATACCCCCTACGCCGGGTGACACATGTACAGCCCAGCTTTGCGCCGACCCCCGGTGCAACCCAGCACCGAGACGAGGTCTGGCTCACCATCTCGGCTGCCAGCCACGGCCCCTGCGGGGCTCCAGATGGCCAGGGCTGGGCAGAATTGCTTGCCCATGGGCAGCGCGTTCCCAGCACGCCCAGGGCTGCAGGTGCTTGGCTGCCCGAGCGGGCTGGTTTACCCAGGGACATTTAAGAGGGTCAGGCAACACTACATGCCGGTGGCACTTTCAAGTCAAGAGGATCAAGGAGGCTGCCAAGGGTCTTTGTTTTTGCCAGTTCTGTTGGCACAGAGATCAAGGGAGAAAGAAGAGAAAAACCAGGGAAAAAAAACACCCAGCAAGCAACTCCCTGAAGCTATCAGCTCCTTGACTCACACCAGCAGTTGCACAAGTGCCCACGACACCTGGCCTGACATCGACAGGCGCCGGCACAGAGCCCTGAAGCCAAGATGACAGCAAGATGACGAGGCCAGCCTGGGGTTGTGCACGCAGGTAACCCTCAGCAACAGCCCACCCGAACCCGTCTTGTGAAATGGTCGGGCACCGTGCGGAATCCCTGGTGAAGGAGGGATGGGGACGCGCCGCAAAAGCAAGCTGCAGCACTCTTTGGACTGGCGCAGATGTCCGGACTGCCGAAGGGACCCCAGTCTTGGCTGCAAGGACCCTTTGTTGCCCCATTAAATCGGCAACCCAGGACCTTTGTCAATCACAGGCTATGGATATCAGTCCGAGAAGTTTTCACTTGGTGGGGCTAGAAGCTGAGCGAGCCCGCGGCATGAGGGCTAAAGAAACCAGCCACGCTGCTGAACTGCTACCCCTCAACACACACAGTGAAACAGGGATGGGGGGGGACATGAAACCTAATGACATGGAGAGCCAGGAAAGGACAGAGGGGAGGCCACGGCAATGCGACAGGCTTGCTGGAGACCGGAGGCCCCGTTGCTGATGGTGCTTTTTACCTCTGCAGGGAGCAACCTCCATAGCAGCCAGCTCTGAGTTTGCCTCAGGGGTCAGGGAGACACAACCTGCTCCCCCCAGCCTTGCATCTCCCGTCAAAGGCACATTGAATGTGCAGGACAGCGTTGGAAAGGACAAATTCTGGAATAACCCACAGCCCTGCAGGCTCCAGCTGCCTGCAGAGGATGCAGCACCATTCACGTCAACCGCATCCTCCCTGTACCCACCCCGGAGCCTGGCATCGGCTTCCTCCACGTGCCCAAATCGTTTCTACAGGCTGGGTTGCCTGTGTCGAGGCGTTTGCTCTTTAAACCGGGACCTAGTCAAACTGTTTATCCAAACCCTAACAGACTGAACCCCAGGCTGCAAGAAGAATTCCAGACCTACTGCTGATAGGATGAAGACTATCATGCCTCTGCGGCCTTGCCCAGCTCTTGACCCCCAGCAACGCTTGGCAAGATCTAGCATCTCAAATCAAAGACAACCCCTGCTGCTGCAGCCTTCCCAGGACCACTCGGACCCATTTTAACGTACATATTCAAAACCCGTCCTGCGCACTGCCCAAGTGCCCTTCTCTCCTCTGCTCCCACCCCAGGGCTCAGTGTCCCTCACCGCAGCACCCAAGAGCCAGGCTCCCTGCAAGACCACGGCCCAAGACTCAGCTCGGGGGCGGATCTGCGCTCAGACTTTCCTTTCCCATGCTAGTTCAGCAGTGGCTGAAACTTCAGGAGAACCAGCTCAAGAGAGAAAACCCGACAAGAAAAACAAGCCAAAGCTAGCCAGACTCGCAAAGGGAACCAGAGCTAGAAGAACTTGCAAGAAACTGCTCTCGTGAAAGCCCGACGGTCATCTGTAACCAGTCTCAAAGCACCCCTGGCTCTCCATCTACATCTCACACAGACTGGAACATCACCTCCCCAAACCCACCCGCTTTACCGAGGAATGACGGGACAGGGGACAAAGCCCGGAGGAGCACCAGAGTGACCCAAAGAAAACAGCAAGCCAAGCGGTGCTGAGCTCCTGGGTAAGGCAGGGATGCTTTGCATTTATTATAACTCGTGCTTGGTGGAACATGACACCATCAAAGCCGCCTGCGTAGGTCCACACACTCCTTTATATACAGACAGGCGCTTCCGAGCCCCGGCACGGACTCTGTGCCCCAGCCCCGCTCAGGTTACAGGGTGCAGACAGCTGGGGTGTGCCGCGACACCTTCCCTCCGCTCGGTGGTTTGCATTGCCACGGCTTTCTGTTGTGATGCATGGGAAGGGGCTAGGAAAAGCATACAGACCTGGATCTGCATCTAAAATCCTCCCAGGTCCATCCCTGGGATCCTGGCACTCTGCTGGGACTCCCCTCCAGAAGGGGAAGCAGATGTAGGCCTGGGAGAACCCCAGCAGCAGCTGAAGGGCACAGCGAGCTGGTACCTGGCGGCTGTCGCCCTGGCTCCACGGCTGCCCCCGGCTCGTCGCGGCGCTGGCAGACCCCTGACCTAGTGACCATCGTGCCGTCGGGGACAGACCGAGGGCAGGGCGCAGGGTCACAGCCGTGGCGCGGTTCGCGTGCTTGCCGTGTATTTTTAATGCCGCTTTGACTCACAAGGCTCTAAAAAGCACACGGATTCTCCAAATGCTTTTTAGTTCTTCCACCGAACACCCCCGGAGCCCAGAATAGCCCCATCTACGACCCTTTGCAAACAGGTCCCTGCTGCAGCCTCCCCAGGAAAGAGGAGATCTGCATTTCCAGCCGGTGGGAGGGAAGCGAGAGCCGGACAGAGGAGGGGTGCGGAGCCAGAGCGGGGCAGCGGGTTTGTTTACAGGCACGGACCCAGCGTGTGGAGAGGCTGCTGGAAGCAATCCTCGTCCCCGGGGTCGTCCCCACTCCCAGCGAGCCTCCCGGCCCCTCTGCCTTTCCTTTCGGCTCCAAAAAAGAATCACTCCCTGTTACATAATGGGATGAGCGCCGTACAGATGCGGGCTTGAACACGCGGCCTCCCTTTTACTTAACAATACCTTTTTCGGTCATGCAGCCTTCCTCTCCCTGGCTGCCATTAAACTGACAGTCAGGGAAGACGGATGGCGGCCTGGCTCCAGCTAGTTCAGCTACGGAGAAGAGGGGAAAGAGGAGTGTGGTGGGATGGGGATGGGTGGGATGGTGGCTCTGTGCGGAGAATGGCAAACGAAGAAAGGTAGGGAGGTCCCATTAATCAGCAACAGTGCTGTCACAGCAGTCACTCGATGTCACTGCAGGGGATGCTGTGGGCAACACAAGCCCAAGAGAGAAAGTCCCCAAAGGAGAGGGGGATTGGCTCTTCGGAGAAGCTGGACCTTATTCCTGGTGGTTTTCTTTTGATTCTTCTGCTCTGGGATGAGGCACACTCAGTGCAGAGCGGTAGCAATGCCCATGAAGGCAGCTGCGAGGAGGCTGCAAGGAGCAGCATGCTCCTCACCAAATACAAGCTGGCAGAGGAGGATCCATCCAGCAGCAACCCCCTTCCTAACACCCAAACGCTGCTAGGACACCTCCTTTCCACCTCTCACCACCCAACCCAACCACTGATGGGAACAGAGAAGGACCTCATCTCGTGGAGGGATGGTTCCTACTCGTACTTTGTGACCAGCAGCGGTTAGAGACAGGATGCGTGCCCATCTGCCCCGTGTTTGTCTGTCTGTTCTCAGAGGTGGGAGCAACGACGCCTTGAATAGCACACGCTCCCAGAACAGCTTCTGGTATTTTCTGCACCTGTAAAGGGTACCCAGACGCAGCGCCAGCCAGAATGCCAGTGCCAAGGCTGTGCCAGGTCTGGCCGAGCAGCGATCAAGTTGCAAATACTTAAATGGAAGAGAAACGCCACCAAATCCACGCCGTGTCCCTGGGTAGGCAGCTAGCAGCAGGTCTGAGCTAGAGACTTCTTGATCTGCTCAGGACAGCAGTGGCCACCTGGGCCAGCCATGAGTAAAAGAAGTCTCAGCCACCCTTCTGCATGGCTCAGGGACAGGGTGCAACGGCAAGCCAGCATGGAGCCCCCCCATTCCCAATTCCCCTCCACTGCGGAGGTAACTACATGCCTCATCTTGAATGTGCATCTCAGGCATTGTCTGAACTCTGCTCTCATACCAGATGACAGCTTTCAGACAGGCAGACTCTGACTGCTCTCAGGGCAGCTCCTGCGCCCACTGCAGTACCCTGCTGAGCCCCAGCCCTTCACATGGGCTTCCAGGACACTAAAAACCTGCCACCCTTGATTCGAGATAGGAGAGCCTCCACCCCAACACTCCTCCCTTTCGGGGGACTGAAGCGCTGTCCCAAACACAGCCTTCTGGGTTGGGGTGGCAATTACAGGGGCAGAAACAGGGGAGGAAAGTGTTCCCTGCAGCAATCCATGAGCCACACCATCCTCCTGGCAACGGGTCAGTTCACACTGTGCAATTCCTTCTCCTGTCCTCTTCACCCCAGACCTGCGGACTCCTGACTGTCCCAGAACAAGAGCAGAGCCGGCGTCAAGATGTGGATTTCAGCACAGACACGTACAGAACCAGGGACACCGGGTTAGCTCGAAATGTTGTATTTGCACCCTGTCCTGATCACGACACCAAGGAGTCACGGGAGTTCCCAACATCACCTCCAGCCAAAGGTTTGCCTGCGGCACACGTGGGTTCACCCAGACCCGTCGAAGCGAAGCAGCTACCAACACATTCACCCTCACGCTGCTCCACTAGCACAACCTGCGGAGCTCCTCCACTTTCCAGAGCCAGGCATGTGCTGTGTGTATGACAGCTTCTCTAGTGGAAAATACCAATGCCACGTGTCGGTGCCGCTGGCTCCCTGGCTGACCGGGACGCAGCTTATTAGGAGGTGATGACGTGCATATTCAAGCCCTCATACTTCTGTGCTTACACACAAGGATTGGGTTCCAGCTCATTCCCCAAGAGACCAGAGCCCATTTTGGAGAAATGGGAGCAAAACCCACCTCCTCCCACCCACGGAAACAGACTGGGGAGTGATGGCCAGCAGCCCCTGACCTCAAAGCGCTCCAGCAACCTCTGCTGAGGGCAGCTTAAATTACCAGCTTGGTTATAACGTGCTGCCCTGCACATTCTGACGCTGGCTTTGAATGCCTGCGAGAGACAAAAGGGCACAGGAGTGGGAAAAGCGCTGCTCCGAGGCTCCCCCTAGCCAAAGCCTTTCCGGGAAGGCTTTCCTTTGACTCTAAAGGACCATATCCTCAGCTAGTGATGGTCACCGACCCACACAAGAAAACAGAAATGCTCTCTGTTTGTGTGTCTTGGCCTGGTGCCTTACCACACAGAGACACTGGCCTCAGAAAAGCTTGGCAAGTACATACCAGCTGGAAAGGAAGTCTTTCCCTAATACATCTGTGGGTCAATGCCCAAGGCACAGGCACTACTGGCCCACCGCAGATCAGAAAGGGGTGCATCAGCGAGAGCAAAGGCCCTGGGAGGCCACACTCCAAGCTGTTACTTGACAAGACGCTGTTCCCTGTGCCTGTTCATTCTCCTTTTGTGCAAAGAACAAGCTGAGCCCCTGGTCAGCGAGAGACCAGGAGGTCAGCAGAGACCAATCTCTCCCTGAAGAGCCAAGGAGCTGGGCGCTCTTGCCCTTTCACGAGGCAAGAAACCTCCTATTCCCAGGTCTGGATCCTTCCTTTCCCCTGTTGTTAAAGGACAGGAGGCTGCCTACTAGTTACGTTGCTGCTCACAGTGAAAACAGCTCCTAGTGCAAATCTGCGAGATGTTTACTCTACATACACACGACACCTTCTTTACAGAACCTTGTCGTTTGATGCGACGGAAAGCATTTATCTGCATTCAGGCAGAAGCTCCATTTTAGACTAACTCCAGAGGCAATGCCACCTCACAGAGCTGTGAGGTTGGTCGCTGAGGCCTTACCTTTGAATGAGGGTCCCGAAGAGCAGGTGGAAGACCTTCTGGATGTTCTCCGTGCACAGCCAGCTCCAGTGATCCATCAGCAGCAGACGAAGCACGTCCAGGGCCAGGTCAGCCAAAGCTGTCTCAGAGTCTGCCAGGAGGAAGAGGAGGGTCAGATGAAGAAGCCAACTCAGCGCCTAAGCAAACCTGGTGGAAAGCATCATCTGAAACTCACTCTTTTCCCCAACAGCCTGCTTGACGGTCTTCTCCCCAGCCTAGCACCTTCTGCCACATGCAGATGATCTGCTGCGGCACAGCCAGCCTGGGGAGCCTGCCCTCCCAGGCTCCTGCCCCGATCACTCTCTTTCATTTCCACTTTCATCCAAGCAGCCCCAATCTCCCTACCAAGGGGCGAACCAGACCAGAACGTGGCTGCTCCGAGTGCTCAGTTCGTTCTCAGGTAAGCCAAGGGATTATCAAACCCCAGTCCATGCACGGGGATGGCATGCGCCCGAAACAGGTGAGGAAGAAGGCAGTGACTATAGCCAGGAGAAAGGTACATTGCTGAGGACTATTTTCCTAGTCTTCAGCAACACTTTCCCCGCTTCCAACGTGCAGTTTTCCAGGCGCAAGACTCCGGTCGGTGTCTGCAGGCTGCCATCGTGTGGCAGGTCCAAATCTCAGCAGGAAGACAGATGAACCACATCTGGATAAACCAGATGCATCAGTTCAGACAAAAACCCACCCACACATGCCCACATATCCCTGGTGACACAGATCTGGGACAGTAAAACTTCTCTCTGATCCTCAGGAGGATGTCAAAGCCTACAGCATAAACACATTCCGACTCGCTAGAGAATTACTTTTATGTGGCTTGGCCCCAAAGCATCATAGGTGTTATGCAGAATAAGCTCAAGGTACCACAAACCTGCATGAGACAATCACTCCTAGGCCAGCACCCCAACCTGAGGCTACTGCGTCAGCTCTGTTGGCAGAGCGAGCTCCTGTACAGCAGCTTCCCCTACTCTGACCCTCCCTGACGCCTGATCTTTCAACCACTCTCTGTCTGCAGAGAGCCAATGAGCCTGTTCACACACGATTTACTGCTGGAGATAAAGAGGAGAGGGATTCTGGACCCCAGCACGTCTCCTTCCTTCCTCTTCCTCTCCCTGCTGCATACGAGCTGGACTAATTAACTCCAGGCCGTTTCACTTGGAAAAGACAGGGCATGTGAGGGCATTTGCTGCCTCTTGCTCTGGGCCATGCACAAGTTACTCCTCACTTGCTCTGCCCTTTAAGACTTGACTTCCCTGTGCAAAAACTGGAGCAGGCTGTTTAGCTTCACCATAACCCCATACAAAGTGCATCGCCAGCAAGCTCTGTTTATTCCCGTAGCATCCAAGTCCCTTTCCTCAGAGAGCTGCTGGCCAACCTCTTCCAAGAAGTCACCCAGTGAGCAGATAGGGACACTGGTTGCCTTTTTAGCCAGCTGCTCCCCAGACTTTCATCCCCCTTACCCTGCCAGACCAGCCTGCTCTGTCTCAGCTCTGAAGCATCACAGACCTGCAGGCATTTGACATCGTTTACCTTAAATTTCCTTAAGAGTTCAGCTAACTTGGCCTGCCTGTATCTCTTGTGCTCTGTGCAGAGCGCTGGCCTCCAATTCCAGTCCTGCTCCCCAGCAGCCCCAAAACAACCGCGGGCGTGTGTTCAAAGATTATAGGCGAAGCTGGTAGCACAGGGTAGGTTCCAGAATACCAGATCCATCCTGTCACAAGCACGTGCTTTCAGTCAGAGCTTGCCAAACTTGAACCACGGGAGTGAAATTTTTGGAAACTTCCAGCTGATACAGCTCAACTATTCCAAGAAAAAGATTAGAGAACATATTTTTGCTCGCATTCAGGATAATCTTGTAACTGGTCTGAGAGGCGATAGCACCCCTGAGCTTCAGGGGAGGGATCTATAACCAGAAAAGGAACATCTTTCCTTGAACAGCGATTACATATTTGCTATTCCCACCAAATCTATCCAAACTTCACTGAATCTCAAAAGGTCCTTTTACAGTGCATGGAGATATCAAGGCTAACTTGAGACTACCAAGAAACCGTCATTTGGCCATTTATCAGTTCCTAAGAGCTTGACTTTACAACATTGGCAGTTTAAGCAGTCCTTAAGAAACTTATTTCTGCAGTAACTGTACTGAGTACACTAAGGTGAAGATCTACAGTGACACAACAAGACCCAATTTGCTTCCAATAGCAATAAAGACCAGAGCAATCACCTAACAGGACCGGAAAAACTCAGTTTGCCTTCCCTTTAATCAAGGTGCAACAGGCAGGAGACCAAGTCCTCATGCTGAAAACCTTGCAAGCTGAGATGTCGGAGCTGTCGCAGTACCAAGGGAGATACGGTGAAGCACTAATAGAGGGGCTGAGCTCACCAGAGTCTGTGTCCGGATGTGCTCCCTGCTCCGATGTGCCCAGCCCGTCCATATCCTCCCGCACGGAGCTTTCCTTAGCTTCTCTGCCGCCCTCGCCTTCGGGAGCTTTGCTGGGGACTGCCTCCAGCAGCTTCTCCTGCTTCTGGATGAAGGACTCCATAGCAGCCAGCGACAGGGTGCCAGAGACCTACAAAAGCACCGGTGTGTTAGTATCACAGCAGTGAGATGCACACAGAACAGATACACGAGATCTCCACTACTCCGACCTCCCACCACCTGGTTTGCACCTTGCTGTAGCCAACAGCACAACTAGGACTGCTTATTGCCTTTCTGCAAAGACCTGGCACGCGGGAAGAAGGCTGCAGCAGCCACAACCCCCGTGCACCCGGATTATTCCAAGCCAGCACCCAAACAGGGCAACGATTAGGATCATGAAAGGATTGCAAGAGGGATCTGAACTTACAGTGCTGCCCTCCCTGATAGAGTACACGATCCTGTCATGCGCTTCACTCACGCTCAGCACCGGAGCAATTTTACTGGATGAGAACCTCAGTCTGGACCTGAGGAGGAGAGACACGGCACAGTCAGGGTTTCCTCCGCAAGCTGTGAGCGATGTGTTTTCCAGCCTCAGCCAAGAACCTGGACCAACTATCTTTGTCCTGGGTCATGTCCAAGCTAAGAAGTCTGATCAGACCTAAAGTGGTTCAAAAAAGCATCTGCCCCCAGGATAACTGAGAGGTGACAGTAAAACCATGCCACAAAAGCATTAGAGAGCTTTTCCTTAACTACACATGGGCCTAGCCAAGGCTTTCCAACATCCATCACACACATACACCTTCTTTGGCAGGTATGTTACATATAAGTTTACATGCAGATGTAGGCATTTCTGTTCAGTGAGGAGTGAGCATTGCAGCATACACAGGAAAGTGTTCAGAAAAGCGTTCAGAAAAGCCTCTGAGATGAAACATGCTCAGCAGGATTGTGAAATCCAATTATAAACACGCACACACAGAAAGGAGGATACGAAAGGGCGTTTGGGATTGTGGGACAAATTATAAAGTAGCCTGTTTATCATTAAGGAATGTCCTTTTCGGCCAAGACGCTTCAAAACTTGTACTTTTTTGGTTTGTCTTTTTGTCCAAAGCAGCTTTTTCTAGCAAAACATCACTTTTCCGGAAAAAAAGCCATACTCGTGCTTCTTCTGTAAGGGAAGAATCACTGATGAGCACAATGGGGCTCGTCACTACCAGCAACAGCAAATAAACTCTTGGTGAGCAACATACGTGCAATGACCTTAAACACTACTCCTTAACAAATATGCAAATGTTTGCTGGGCAAGGCGGCATGCCACTGGCAAAATACGTGGGAGAGGCAGGAGTGAGCCTTCAGGTAGACAACTTATAGCTGTATTTTGCAGTGACCCACCACATATATAGGTCATGCTCATGTTTAAGGGTAAAAAGCAATTCTCCAGGAGCGTCAACATCTTTGCTGGCAAATGCCACCACCTCACAGCTCCCTCAGGAGGAAACCCACCTTCTGTGAAAACCTGAGCATTCTTAGAAAATCCTTTATCCAAACAGGAACTCAAAACCCTTGCTCAGTACGTGAAAGAGAAAACAATTCAGCTACAGTACGACAGCAATGTATTATCCATGACAGGTAAAGCACCAAGTCGGTACTTCCCCACAATGGAGTCAGTTTACGTACGAAATCCATGTTCTACATAAAGCACAGGGGAAGTTGAAGGAGCCCTTACCTGTTAGCCTTCTTCCCGTCTGTCTGAGATTTCCCATCCACTTCAGACTCGCTGAGATCCTCCGTGGGGCTCTGGGGCTCTGACCTGGGGAACGCCGTCTTCAAGGTGTCCACAATGGCATTGACAACGATCTGCAAAAGCCAGCAGTGCCGTCAATTCTTGAATATATTCCTATTCCTTGAATATGAATTAAGAGTTTTCAAACTTGCGCTCTATTTTCCATGATAACCCCCAGGCTCCTTGAGATGGGCTCTGACTCTCCCTAGCTTTATGGCTTTCTGGGCGAGCTGAGCCCAGCTACCCAGAGAGCATCCGAATTTTTTGGTTACTGCTGCCGCAGCCATATATCTAGACATTGAAGCCCAAGAGCCATGTCTAGGTGCAGTCAAAAGTGGTTCAGATAACCAGTTTCCCACTTGTCTACCTTGTCTATCCTGGAGACAACAAAGGGCTTCTTGACGAAAGCGATCCTGGCGTCGGTGTTCAGGGCGAGGAACTCCTGCACCTCCTCACTGTTTGCAATCTCAGGGACTGCACACAATTGCTGCAAGGAAAGATGTAGCTTTAGATCTTTTTTGAGTCAGTTTCCCAGCTTGATCATGTAAAGCGCAGTGGAAGAGATCCGATGTGCTCCACGGCCCGTCAGTCCAGAGCTGTCCCGCGCGCTGCTTTCTAGCTCACAGGCGCACACAAGCAAGTATCTCACCTTCAAGAAAGATTCTAGCAGACTTTTTCTGGCTTCCACTTTATCACTGTCCATGTTTCCAAATGGGAGATCAGGGAACAGTTTCTTTGGGCCTTTGATATCTACAAAAAGGAAACAAACCCATTAGCAAGCTTGAGAAAACTGGAACAGTTGTTTTAAAATCTTAATGCTGTCATGCTTTAGACTACCACTACCCACGGCATCAGCCCAAGATAATACACCCCTCAAACCACGGTCGCTGAATCAGATCTTAAATCCATACAGAACTTGCGTTCTGCTGATATCATATCATCCATGCCTTTAATGTTAAAGAAGCAAGAACACGACTTTAGATCACTCAAAGAGCCCAAAAATTCTCAACAAAGCAGCTTCCCAGTCAAAACCAAAGGATTATGTAGGAACATGCTAAATTCAGTGAAGTTTTACACATAAGTAGCATTAGAAAAAACATTGTTTTCTTTCTTAAAAAAGCTTAGGTTCAACACATACTACTTGACTTTCTTATACGCAAACGACACTTGCAGATACCAGTGTTTCTATTCATTGCTAAGGTGCAAAACCACAAAAGCAAGTCTTGTGATCCGAACAGGAGCACGGATTGTTTTGAAACACTGGAATTTGCTGCCAAAAGAAATAAAGTTCTCCTCTAGCCAGCTCTGCACAGAGCAAGGACATGGGCATCACAAACAGCCCAGCACCCAGAGCTGCGCAGGCAGGACAGGATAGCCTCAGAGCAAAGGAGCACGGACGGGGGCGAGAGGGAGAAGTATTTTCTCGGGAAGCTAATGCAGGCACTGACTTTTCAGGAACTTGCGGAGCTCCGGTTTCTCCTCCAGTCTGGTCTGCAGGTTAAGGAACTCCCGGTAACGGCGGTTCACGGTGTGGTAAGCCATTTGCTGAAGGCTGCCTGTGCTCTCACCCTCCAGGGCTGTCTCATACTGAGGAGTAAGGCAACAGTCAATAATCCTTACAGACCCCGAAACAATCCTGACGTGCTATGGTCCCTGTTGGCCCCACAGTCCCCAGACCCCACGGAGGTCCCATCCAGCAATTCCTCAGATTGACCACCCTTCCTGAGGAACAGGGGCTGCGCAGCACACAAATCCCTCACAGTGAAGGGAATGGTGAAAACAGGAGACAAAAGACTCAGACAGCCCCAAACGACCCCTGGCCAAGAGTGGGAACCCCTATCCCGCACCCGAATGGCTACAGGGCTACACTGTGCCTGATACTCCCCTCGCTGCCAGACAAAATTTGTCGTCGAGCCACACACAGCCCAAATCCTTCTCTCCAAACACCAGCCCACGCCCCCCTGGCAGTGCGGGGATCTTGGAAAAGGGGTGACCGCCGGGAGAGCCTTTACCTTGACGGTGTACAGGGTGTAGGGGTGGAAGCCAGTCCCGCTGTGCTCTCGGGCAGTGATGGTCCCAGTTATCCGCAGGTTCTGGATGACGACCGGCCCGTCGGGGCTGCTGAGGGGCTCAAAGCTGAAGGTGCTGATGGAAGCCGTTGGGGAGGATGAGAGCAGGGGCAGAGCCTGCCCTGGGTCTGAGGGGCTTTGTGGTGGGCCCTCTGCTGCCCCTAGATCTCTCCCCAAGCTGGAGGGCCTCTGCGAAGAGGACTTTTTGAGGACAGCTGGGCTTTCCTCTTCCTTCTCAACTGCGGGGTCGATCTGGATGTCAGGGCAGGAGCTCAGCGCAAAAGCAGAGGTGGGAAGCAGGCCAGCATCCGAGCTGGTGGCAATGCCCTCCTCCAGGTCCCCCATGCCATCCTCCGAAGTGACTGGTCCCTCCAGCACAGCAGAGGTGTCCTGGAGGGGTTCATCGAGGAAATCCCCCGCGGGCGACGGTGCCAGCAGGTCTGTGTCCTGGCCCGTGTCGGGTGCGGGGGACTCCAGCTCCAAACCCTCGCAGGGGAAGAGGGAGCCCAGGGCTCGCGGGCGGAGGAAGGGCTCCTCCGTGTGGCACAGCCCACTCGCCGGGTCCTCTCCTTCCTCGCCAGCAGCCCCTGCCTCTCGCCTGGGCACGTCCGTGGCCCTCGGTGAGGGGGGTAGCCCCGCAGGGGCGGCATCCGTCTGCACCGTGAAGGGCAAAACATCAGGCACTGGGGGTGTAGGGAGTGGCTCCTCACCCCGGGGCTTCCTGGAGAAAGCCCCGATGAGCAGCAGGTTGATCCAGTCAGGGTCGGCCATCTTCCTGATGGCCGGCAGCAGCACGTTGCAGGCAACCAGCTCCACCACCATGAAGCGTCCCGTCCGCGTCTCCAAGTGGGGTCGGGGCACCAGCGCCCGCAGTAGCGTCTCCACAGCAGCCCGGGCGTAGCCCACCTCAGCTGCCGGGCTGCAGAGGGCAGGGTGCGGCCCCACCAGCCGGCTGTATTCCCGCCATATAGTCCGGCCACCCTCCGGATCGCCACTCAGGGCCTCGCGGGCCTGCAGGTAGCTCTGCAAGTGATGGCCGCAGAGGAGGAGGAGGCGGTGGGCCAGGGCTTGACGGTCCACTCGACCCATCCGCCGCCTCAGCTCGGCAGCCAGGCCCATCATGGCCTTCTCCACCTCAGCCTCGAAGGCCGGCTCACTGCTGACAGTGCGGTACCAGGAGGCGACGAAGTCCCGCACCACCTTGCGGACGGTGCTGGCAATCTCCCTCTCCAGCCTCCCCTCGGCCGCTGGGCAGTGAGGAGGGGGCTGCAGGGAGCTGACAAAGCGCTCCAGCCGCAGTCGCTGACCAGGTGGGCTGAGGGCCCGGGGGCCCAGCCAGCCGCCCAGCGCCGCCAGCGCCCCGCAGAGCAGCCCCAGTGCCCGCAGATCGAGCAGCAGCCGCAGGGCCAGCAGCCAGCCCAGCGTGGCCACCAGTGCCAACAGCACCCGACGGACCCCTAACGGCCCCTGGCCGGGCATGGCGGGGGTGGGAGCCGCCCTAGAGCTCTGCCGGCTGCTGCCTCAATGGCCGGACAGCGGGGTTTGTGGCTCAACCACAACCAAGGCTCAACCGACCAGGCTCCTCACCAGGCACTGGGGCTCACCAGGGCCCAACAGACCGCGCTCCGTTACTGGGCACCGGGGCCCAACCGACCGGGCTCCTCACCAGGCACTGGGGCTCATCAGGACCCAACAGACCAGCCTCTGTCACCGTGCACCGGGGCTCAACCGACCGAGCCCCTCACCAGGCATCGGGACTCACCAGGGCCCAACAGACCGGGCTCCGTTACTGGGCACGGGGGCCCAACCGACCGGGCCCCTCACTGGGCACTGGGGCTCATCAGGGCCCAACCGACCGGGCACCGGGGCCTAACCGACCGGGCTCCTTTAGCGCGGCCCAACACGACCGGGCTCCTCACCACGGTCCCTCTACAAGCACCGGGCCGTACCCAGCCGGTACCAACCGAAGGAGAGCGACCCTACCAGACTCACCGCCCGGGGCTGATAAGCAGCACCGCGGCAAGGCCTCCCCGGCACCGGCCGCCACTTCCGCCGCCACTTCCGGTACCACCCCCGCCGTGTAGAGCGGCCTGGCGGCGGCCTCGCGCCCCCTCGCGGACGGGAGGACTCGCGGCAGGGCTCCAGGTAAGATTCAGAAAAATCCGTTAAGATTTAAAAAAAAAACCGGAAAGTTTGCAGCCCCGCGCGAGGCAAGGAAAAAGTCCCGCCCCCTCCCCCCGTTTTTTTTCCATGCGTTGGAAGAAGCGTGCAGCCCTGCGCTGCGTTTATTTCGGAGGTGTTAAGAGCAGCAAGAGTTTACAACGTTGCAAATTTTTTTTTAATTTTTATTGTTATTTTTTGCATGCATTAAAAAAAAAAAAAGCATGGAATTTATTTTGCATGCATTAAAAAAAAACCCACCACATTGAATTTATTTTGCATGCGTTAAAAAAGAGAAAAAAAAGTTTGCCTCTCTGCACAATTTAAAGTAAAAAGAGTCTGGTGATGGTGCAGCTCTGCTGCATTCCAGGTGCTGAAAAACACCTGGGCCCCGTTAGCCTCGTCGAGAATTGCCAAAAAAAAAAAAAAAAAAAAGAGGAAAAACAAGATAAAAAGGTGCTTTGGGCCCAAATAGGGATGATTGCCCACAGCTTGCAGCCAGTAATTAATTGGGAGCAAAGTGGGGTGATGCTGCTCTTCTGTGGTGGGGCTGGGGGGAGCAGCGGCTCCCGGTTGTTTCCCCACAGGCGTGGGGGGGGGCTCCTGCTTGCAACGTTGGCCTTGATGTTGTGCTCAGAGGAGTTTGGACTGAAATGTTTTGTGGCTGTTAAAAAAACAAACAAACAAGACTCCCTGAATTTCCATCTGTTGCGATTAAGGAGGTGCCTGGGGACCCCCGTTTCCCTCTGCGAGCGGCTCCCCAAAGACGCTCGTGGACAGCCCACGCGAGAGGAGACACGGGATGGCGGCTGGAGTGAGCCCCCTCTGCAAAAAGGTCAGAGCAATTTTAAAGACCCTCTCGGAGCCGTGTTGGGAGCGGGGTGCGGGCAGGGGGCTTGGAGGGGTCCCCGCTCTGCTGTTGGGGTCCTTGCTGGGTGCACCCAGGTTCTGGTGTCTGGAGCGTTGTGGGAAGGTGTTGCTGCAAGATTTATTGGTCCCGAGGGACGATATTTGTGCTGGAAAATACAAAAGTTGTTGGGGCTTTTCTGTTTCTCCTTTTCGTGCAGTTGCGGCTCATGGGAAGAGCAAAATAATAAAAAAAAAACAAACCAGGAGAGCAGGGATGCTCCCGTCGGTGGGGTGGGAACGTGGTGCGGGATGAAATTGTTGCTCCTGGGTGGAGGATCTTGCAATATTGTAAAAATTGCCCAAACTAGGTCAGTTCTGAGAATGTCTTTTAGTTGTGGGTGGGTGCTGCAGCAAGCAAAACTCGGTTTAATCAAAATGTCCCTGTTTAAAAAAAGCATCCTTTTGGAAAAGACTTTTAAAGGGGATATTTGCAGCCTGAATCCCTTGGGACGCAGAGGCGTGGTGCCGGTCTCTGTGCTGGCTTGGAGCATCCCTGGCGTCGCTGCACATCCAGGGCCGTTTCTGGGTGCTGGAGCTGCTTGCACGCAGGGTCCCTCCTTGCCTGGGTGCTCCCACCCCTGCTTCGGTGTGTTATGGTGTAAATACAGATGTTAAACAAGCAGCGGTACCACATGCTAAGTGGGTATGAATAAATGATGAAGGAGGTCTGATTTTTTTTTTTTAAGTGAGACAAAATGTGGGTCTTGCAAACTGTTGCTGCCCCCTTGGCATGCTCCAAAATACACATCTGCAAGGGAGAGCTTGAGCTCTTGGGGTTAACAAAGCTCAACAGCAGAGCCTGACTCCTGCCTGCTCCAAGAGGTGTAAAACCTCCTCCGCTGGAGCACACCACACTTGCCACGTTGCAGATAAAGCCTCGTGCCTCAGTTTCCCCCTTGCCTCCAGCCCTCCCCATCTGCTCTAATTCCCCTTCCCTCTTCAAGAGAGGTTTTTGGGGGAGAGGAGCTTCTGCACGTTGTTGCGTGGGTAGTTGCCGCATTTCTGCACGTTGTTGCGTGGGTAGTTGCCGCATTTCTGCACGTTGTTGCGTGGGTAGTTGCTGCATTTCTGCACGTTGGTGCATGCTCGCGGCGGCAGTTGCATTTCTGCAAGTTGATGCATTTCTGCACGTTGATGCATGCTCGCAGCCTGCCTTTCGTTAGGGTACCAGGCTGGAGGATGCTGAGCTGCCGCAGCCGTGCCAAAGCATTTTAATCCTGATGTCGGTGGTGACAAATGTCCCCATTCCCCCACTGTTTTTTTTTAATTGCGGGTGGGAGGGGGGCGGCGGGGTCCTTGGGCAGGTACTAACTCTTCGGTGCTGTATAACCGTGTGGTGTAAAGGACCCGTGGGGAGCTATTGTTCCCGAGTTGGGCTGGGAAGCATGGCCAATTAAGAGATTAATTTATAACGGGTACGAACCAGGAATCTGACAGCTTATTATGAATGGATAAATGCAGAACGAGCGCGCGGAGTGCGCACAAACCAGCTCCCGCCTGCCCTCGGGGACGAGGGTCCTCCCAAATGGCTGATGTTTGGGGTTAAATTCACCTGCCTGGGATGCTTTGCCTTTCTCAAGCACCTGGTTTCATTCAGATCACCAATTTTCCTGCTTGCAAGCAAAGGGGTGGGACAAGGAAGAATTTCTGGGGTCCTTAAATATTTACACCCGTCTTAGTTAATTAGTGCTTTGCTTAACGGGCCGCTCTTGGGAAGGGCGATGTCTCTGTGAAGATGTTTTATGAAAGTTACAGCCGCCTGGAAAGTTTTTAATGGAGGGCGGATGTAAATGATGCAGGAAAAAATGAAGTGGCTGGCGTGTGCCATCTGCTAGAGCTCCTCCCAGGACAGTAAAACTCGCTCCTTCATCTCTGGCTTCGATGCCAGGGCTCTCCTCTTACGGAGGAGGGATGGCTGCTGCTGGCTGGGAGGAGGAAAAATATCTGCAATTCCCTGTTTTGACAACAGTTTCCTATGCGGGAAATAATTTAAGGTGTGATTCTTCTTCTTGCAATTGGGATGCAAAAGAGGTGATGGCGTGGCAAGGTGCTGTCAGAGCAAGCAGCTTCATCCCCGGGCTGATTCCCACCCCAAAAAAAGGCAGGAACAGCTTGCTTAGATGGATGGGGAAGGTGGGTCACATAAATCGCATCCTTGATCATTCCCCGTAGGAAAATTGGGGCTGTCGCCCATGTTGTTCGTCCTCCAAACAGCATCTTACAAGTGCAGCATCGCAGCGCAGTCAGGTCTGCCTAAATATCTGCGAAGAAATGGATTTGTTCATTAAAGTAGGAACTTGGAGATCAAGTTTGGAAGACTTAGACACCCAAGCCTTCTTCTGTGGACTTGGAAAAGGGGAGTGTGAAGCTGTTGGGATGTTTTTTCGTGACTCGAGTTCTGATATGAGCTACAAAGCATCCCCAGCACAGCCCTGGAAGGCTGGTTAGAAGGTCCTTTAGGTGCCTACACTTGAGTACTGGTGTTTTGCAGGCTATTGCAGAGCCTTCCCCTAGCTGCTTCCCTCCTTGCCTAGGTATCAGAGCAGACTGGCTCCTTACATTTCATTTTGTGGGTGTTTTTCTTCTTGTTTCCTGCCTCCTTGGGAAGCAGGGTTATTAATACGGAGACAGTCTGTACAGTGTCTGGAACAAAAAGACCGTGGTGGGACCCTAGTTGCTATAGAAATGTTGTAATTTGGACAGTCCTTTGCCTCCTACGTGAGCCTTTAAGTGAACAAACAAGCGTGGCGTTGCTTTTCTGCGACGCTCCGCCGGCTTTGAGCTTGGCTTTGCGCTCGCTGTCCTGTGATGTCGATTTTGAAGGGGCTCTTGGGCACTGGAAGCTATTCCTCACATAAATATCCCGAAGCTGGGAGTCTTTCTGCTAGGGATGAGCGCTCTGATCTACCTGATTGATTTAGCAGCGCAGCTCTCCGCTTGCCAGGGAGCGCGAGGCAATAAAAGAACTGTTGTCATGCTGAGATGCTCAAGAGTTGGCCAACCCTTCCCAGTGCCAGTTCTGGACTGTACAGGCTGAAGATGTCCCTCGTGCCTCCTGGGAGGGTCTGTGCCGATAGATGGGTTTGCTATGGAAATGCATCGGGGCAAGAGGGGAAGAGTCTGTAGCCAGTCCTGATCCTGGGGGGATCTTGAGGTGTAATCAAGTCGTCTGGACTGGAGATGAATCCTGCACTGGGGAGGTGGGAAGGGGCGGGATGAGGGGTCCTGACACTGTCCGGGTGGGTATACAAGTCCCCCTTAGGGGATTTCTGGTGCCCCGTGGTTTGACGAGCATGGATCACCGTTGCACCCGAGCGTGGCGTGGAGACCTTGCAGACATGAACCGCACAGGGACCACGCTTTATCATATCCTATATCCCCGCTTAAACCCTCCAACCCTCCCCTGCTGGCAGGAAACATCCCGGCTGAATCCTGCACTCGGGTTGATTAACATACTCCTAGCTCATAAATCTAAGAAAGTGGATTTGGGGAAGAACTTTCCTGCCTCCAGTAAAACTTGCCTTTAAATTATTTAACAAGCTTCTTAAGCAACTCAGCCATTTTGCATGGAATTTGTCAAGGCTCCATCAGCTATACACGGTGCAATGTGACAACCATACTTTTATTACGAGCAGCGTATTAATCTTGGAATAGTGCTATTTGTTTTCCTCTCTTGCTTTTATGGTGCTTAAAAGCATGTATCTTCTCCTGAAAATCAATAACTAAAGCTATGAATAATAAAAAACACTGCAGTGAATGGCTCATAGAGATCCTATGGATGTAAGTTGCAGCAGTAATGACTCTGTTTGCTATCCATTAAGTATGTGAACTCAGAAGAATTATGCAGATTATAATAGCTGTATCAACATAAGTATGTTTTGCTGATAGACTTTCCTGATTGGATCCACGGGATATAAGCCTGCTAATTCCCTGTGCAGAGTACCTGATTATATTAGAGTGCTCTGCAGATAGAAAGTTAAGAAACAATTAAAAAAAAAAAAAAAATGTTGGCCAGTGTGAGGGGTTTCTCAAAAGCACTCGGGTGGCTGCCGTATTTGGATTTTTCTTGAAGCAGACATGCGTTTTCTCTGCATCTTTGGTGGCAGCCAGGAGCCCGACTCCAAGCCCTGGTGCAAATGCAGACGTGGATGGTTTATGTACAATAAGTGAAATTTGCCCCGCGCTGAGCCTTTAAATGTCACAGCAGCTTTGCACTGCAACCGCTCAGCCTGAGGCTGGAGCAGCGATTTGGTGCTGGGAGGGGACCTCAATCAGTGCAATTGGTAATTGCTCATCTAAGTGGCCATCTACCCTCACGCACGCTGCCGGCGTGCGTAGCTGCTAATTGCACGTGGATGTTAGATGCATGCCTCTGGACTCTTTTTTGCTCCCCTCTTCTCCTGCAGCCTTCTAGTGATTTGTTGGCTGAAGCTAATGATGAAGCTGCAGGGGGGGGGGGGAATCTCCCTGTAATTAAACAAATCGGCTTGCTGTGCACTTGACACAAGGTTAAACGTCATGCAATTTTGTATGTAAAACTTTGCGTGCAAGTTCTGCTTATTAATATCACCTTGCTAATAGAGCATGTCACCTCAGTAGGTGACAGTATGCTCTACAAAGTCTTCTCTGCTTTTTTTTTTTTAACAATGCTTCAGCTTTCTGAAAGTTGGGGAAACTGAGGCTGTGCCACGGCGAAGTGATGCATCCTGCTTGCGTGGCTCATCCTTCTAAAGCTATGCTGTTTCCCTGACGCTATATAATGACCTAAACCAACTGAACCGTTTCCGTGGTATACGGGATGTGGAGCCGAGGGTAACATGTCCAAATCCTCGCGTCCTCTAAGTCTCCTGGGTCCCGACATTTCTTGTGCTGCTGTGGGCTATTTGGTCACGCGCTCCTGGTGCCTGACAAACCCTTTGGCTCCCCTCTGCCTTGCGCATCAATGTTTGGAGAGACTCTGGCAGATGCTGAAATAAGTGGAAAGGAGGTCGCTGCGTATTAGGACTCAGCAGAAAAAGATGCATACAAAATTTGAAACATGCTTTTTTTTTTTTTTTTTTTTTTTGA